>NC_081410.1:576243787-576560454 GCF_030272615.1 Cryptomeria japonica | reverse complement strand
ATGATGACAATTTAGATTGTTTATCTTGATATGCTCATGTGAATTGATTCACACTTATAAGTTTGTAATTTCCATGAATATGAATATGGGTGACATCTGAAGAAATCCTTGTACACAAGCCAACAATAAGAGCCTCACACTATGTGATGTTATTTGTACAATTAAACTCAAGATGAAAGGAGAGAGGAAGTAGTTTTCCTTTAGGCGAGACTAGAATTACACTTTCTCTAGAACTAGTTTGATATATCAACCCATTGAAATACACTTCCCGAATACATTCATGGTTTATTGTGAATAAATCTCATTAGGGAACAAGTCAAAACAAGGGAATGATTTAATCTAGGGAACCTCTACCAATTGATCGGTGATAACTTGATGGACTTCTGAGTCACAAACTTAAAATCAAACTCAAAAAGTAGCATTACCCATTTCACTAATCTCCCAAATAGGTCTTCTCTAGAGAAAATATGTTTAAAAATATCATTATAAACAATTGCCCAAGTTTCTACATGAAGGAGATAGTTTCTTAGCTCCTACATTGCAAAGATGAGAGAAAGATATTGCTTCTTCATAATACAATATTGAGTCTCATAATCGACAAGATCACAACTAATGTAATAGATTGCCCTGTCCTTTTCATGATCATCATCATAATGATCCAATAAAGCCACTAAAGTATTGGATGATGTTGATATATATAAGAGGAAGGCTCTATCTTGCATAGTTGGCATCAAAATAGGGGGATTGGCTAGGTAGCTTTTGAGAAAGTCAAAAGCCTTTTGGCACTTGACATCCCATTTGAACTGCACATCTTTTTTCAACAAATATATAAAAGGAAGGGTATGATTAGCCAATTGAAATACACATCTATGAATTGCATGAATCTTCCCTTGTAAGGTACAAAGTTGCGAGATGTTTCTAGGTGGAGGCATGTTAACAATTGCATCGATCTTATTTGAATCAACCTTGATTCCATGACAAGAGACAATAGATCCTAGAAACTTGCCCGCGTCAACACTGAAGACACACTTAAGAAGATTAATTCTCATTTTATAGATTCGGAGTCTTTTAGAGATAAGATGAATATTCACGATTTGATATTTTGATGAGTTATAAATTTTGCCAAGATTTCATCAACATAATCTTCTAAGATCTTGTGAATGAAGTCAAGAAAGGTTAGAGTCATCACACACTGATAGGTTACTCCTACATTCTTTAACACAAATGGCATGACTACATAATAAAAAGTACCCTAAGGGTAGTAAAGGTAGTCTTATACTGATGTTTTGGATTAATAAGGATCTAATTAGAACTCAAGATGGCCTATAGTTGAATCAACAATCATATCAATATTTGGAAGCAAAAAATCATCTTGAAGAGATGCGTTATTAAGGTCCCAAAAATCAATGCAAATACAAATATCACCATTAAGTTTATTGACAAAAACAATATTTGAAATCCAAGTTGAATAGTCAATAGAACATGTAAAGCCATATTTTAAAATCTTTTTTATCTCAATCTTAATTAATAAGGCAACCTTGGTATTCATCTTACTCATATTTTGTTTAATAGGCTTAGCATTAGGACATAGGATGATATTATGAAGTTCTACTATAGATTCATAAATACTAGGCATATTCTCCTATGACCAAGCAAAGATATCAAAATAGTGATGCAAGAGATACGAGTGCAATTTAGCTTCTTCTAAGTCAATGCATTTTTTTTTAATCTTAATCACCTTCTCAAAAGACTTACAATACATAATAACATCGATAGTATCTCCTTTGAGGAGCGTATCATAGCCTTTCGCATGAGGTATAGATGTATTCTCTCCATCAAAAGATAAAGAGTCCTCTTCATTAACATTCATAAATAGATTCACCTAAATATTCTTGATTGTTCAAACAATATGGGAACTGACACTTATTGTGATAAGAAGGCAAATTAGAATAAACACCCAAGAACTCTCCTAGGGCTTCCTCCGAGGAGAAAACATCTAAAGGAATTTAATTGCATGTTGTTGTGGAATCAATATACTGAAGATGAATAAGCTTAAGAAGAATAGACTCTAGAAAGATCATGTTGACATTCAACCATGGTTTTCCCTTGCAAGACGTCTCGCGGTATCCATGCCCAGTGCTATGATGGCAATTTAGATCGTTTATCTTGATATGCTCATGTGAATTGATTCACAGTTATAAGTTTGTAATTTCCATGAATATGAATATGGGTGACATCTGAAGCAATCCTTGTACACAAGCCAACAATAAGAGCCTCACACTATGTGATGTTATTTGTACAATTAAACTCAAGATGAAAGGAGAGAGGAAGTAGTTTTCCTTTAGGCGAGACTAGAATTACACTTTCTCTAGAACTAGTTTGATATATCAACCCATTGAAATACACTTCCCAAATACATTCATGGTTTGTTGTGAATAAATCTCATTAGGGAACAAGTCAAAACAAGGGAATGATTTAATCTAGGCAACCTCTACCAATTGATCGGTGATAACTTGATGGACTTCTGAGTCACAAACTTAAAATCAAACTCAAAAAGTAGCATTACCCATTTCACTAATCTCCCAAATAGGTCTTCTCTAGAGAAAATATGTTTAAAAATATCATTATAAACAATTGCCCAAGTTTCTACATGAAGGAGATAGTTTCTTAGCTCCTACATTGCAAAGATGAGAGAAAGATATTGCTTCTCCATAATAAAATATTGAGTCTCATAATCGACAAGATCACAACTAATGTAATATATTGCCCTTTCCTTTCCATGATCATCATCATAATGATCCAATAAAGCCACTAAAGTATTGGACGATGTTGATATATATAAGAGGAAGGCTCTATCTTGCATAGTTGGCATCAAAATAGGGGGATTGGCTAGGTAGCTTTTGAGAAAGTCAAAAGCCTTTTGGCACTTGACATCCCATTTGAACTGCACATCTTTTTTCAACAAATATATAAAAGGAAGGGTATTATTAGCCAATTGAAATACACATCTATGAATTGCATGAATCTTCCCTTGTAAGGTACAAAGTTGCAAGATGTTTCTAGGTGGAGGCATGTTAACAATTGCATCGATCTTATTTGCATCAACCTTGATTCCATGACAAGAGACAATAGATCCTAGAAACTTGCCCGCGTCAACACTGAAGACACACTTAAGAAGATTAAGTCTCATTTTATAGATTCAGAGTCTTTTAGAGATAAGATGAATATTCACGATTTGATATTTTGATGAGTTATAAATTTTGCCAAGATTTCATCAACATAATCTTCTAAGATCTTGTGAATGAAGTCAAGAAAGGTTAGAGTCATCACACACTGATAGGTTACTCCTACATTCTTTAACACAAATTGCACGACTACATAATAAAAAGTACCCTAAGGGTAGTAAAGGTAGTCTTATACTGATGTTTTGGATTAATAAGGATCTAATTATAACTCAAGATGGCCTATAGTTGAATCAAAAATCATATCAATATTTGGAAGCAAAAAATCATCTTGAAGAGATGCGTTATTAAGGTCCCAAAAATCAATGCAAATACAAATACGACCATCAAGTTTATTGACAAAAACAATATTTTAAATCCAAGTTGAATAGTCAATAGAACATGTAAAGCCATATTTTAAAATCTTTTTTATCTCAATCTTAATTAATAAGGCAACCTTGGTATTCATCTTACTGATATTTTGTTTAATAGGCTTAGCATTAGGACATAGGATGATATTATGAAGTTCTACCATAGATTCATAAATACTAGGCATATTCTCCTATGACCAAGCAAAGATATCAAAATAGTGATGCAAGAGATAAGAGTGCAATTTAGCTTCTTCTAAGTCAATGCATTTTTTTTTTATCTTAATCACCTTCTCAAAAGACTTACAATACATAATAACATCGATAGTATCTCCTTTGAGGAGCGTATCATAGCCTTTCGCATGAGGTATAGATGTATTCTCTCCATAAAAAGATAAAGAGTCCTCTTCATTAACATTCATAAATAGATTCACATAAATATTCTTGATTGTTCAAACAATATGGGAACCGACACTTCTTGTGATAAGAAGGCAAATTAGAATAAACACCCAAGAACTCTCCTAGGGCTTCCTCCGAGGAGAAAACATCTAAAGGAATTTAATTGCATGTTGTGGTGGAATCAATATACTGAAGATGAATAAGCTTAAGAAGAATAGACTCTAGAAAGATCATGTTGACATTCAACCATGGTTTTCCCTTGCGAGACGTCTCGCGGTATCCATGCCCAGTGCTATGATGGCAATTTAGATCGTTTATCTTGATACGCTCATGTGAATTGATTCACAGTTATAAGTTTGTAATTTCCATGAATATGAATATGGGTGACATCTGAAGCAATCCTTGTACACAAGCCAACAATAAGAGCCTCACACTATGTGATGTTATTTGTACAATTAAACTCAAGAAGAAAGGAGAGAGGAAGTAGTTTTCCTTTAGGCGAGACTAGAATTACACTTTCTCTAGAACTAGTTTGATATATCAACCCATTGAAATACACTTCCCAAATACATTCATGGTTTATTGTGAATAAATCTCATTAGGGAACAAGTCAAAACAAGGGAATGATTTAATCTAGGCAACCTCTACCAATTGATCGGTGATAACTTGATGGACTTCTGAGTCACAAACTTAAAATCAAACTCAAAAAGTAGCATTACCCATTTCACTAATCTCCCAAATAGGTCTTCTCTAGAGAAAATATGTTTAAAAATATCATTATAAACAATTGCCCAAGTTTCTACATGAAGGAGATAGTTTCCTAGCTCCTACATTGCAAAGATGAGAGAAAGATATTGCTTCTCCATAATACAATATTGAGTCTCATAATCTACAAGATCACAACTAATGTAATAGATTGCCCTTTCCTTTCCATGATCATCATCATAATGATCCAATAAAGCCACTAAAGTATTGGATGATGTTGATATATATAAGAGGAAGGCTCTATCTTGCATAGTTGGCATCAAAATAGGGGGATTGGCTAGGTAGCTTTTGAGAAAGTCAAAAGCCTTTTGGCACTTGACATCCCATTTGAACTGCACATCTTTTTTCAACAAATATATAAAAGGAAGGGTATGATTAGCCAATTGAAATACACATCTATGAATTGCATGAATCTTCCCTTGTAAGGTACAAAGTTGCGAGATGTTTCTAGGTGGAGGCATGTTAACAATTGCATCGATCTTATTTGCATCAACCTTGATTCCATGACAAGAGACAATAGATCCTAGAAACTTGCCCGCAACAACACTGAAGACACACTTAAGAAGATTAAGTCTCATTTTATAGATTCAGAGTCTTTTAGAGATAAGATGAATATTCACGATTTGATATTTTGATGAGTTATAAATTTTGCCAAGATTTCATCAACATAATCTTCTAAGATCTTGTGAATGAAGTTAGAGTCATCACACATTGATAGGTTACTCCTACATTCTTTAACACAAATGGCATGACTACATAATAAAAAGTACCCTAAGGGTAGTAAAGGTAGTCTTATACTGATGTTTTGGATTAATAAGGATCTAATTATAACTCAAGATGGCCTATAGTTGAATCAACAATCATACAAATATTTGGAAGCAAAAAATCATCTTGAAGAGATGCATTATTAAGGTCCCAAAAATCAATGCAAATACAAATACGACCATCAAGTTTATTAACAAAAACAATATTTGAAATCCAAGTTGAATAGTCAATAGAACATGTAAAGCCATATTTTAAAATCTTTTTTTATCTCAATCTTAATTAATAAGGCAACCTTGGTATTCATCTTACTGATATTTTGTTTAATAGGCTTAGCATTAGGACATAGGATGATATTATGAAGTTCTACTATAGATTCATAAATACTAGGCATATTCTCCTATGACCAAGCAAAGATATCAAAATAGTGATGCAAGAGATAAGAGTGCAATTTAGCTTCTTCTAAGTCAATGCATTTTTTTTTATCTTAATCACCTTCTCAAAAGACTTACAATACATAATAATATCGATAGTATCTCCTTTGAGGAGCATATCATAGCCTTTCGGATGAGGTACAGATGTATTCTCTCCATCAAAAGATAAAGAGTCCTCTTCATTAACATTCATAAATAGATTCACATAAATATTCTTGATTGTTCAAACAATATGGGAACCGACACTTATTGTGATAAGAAGGCAAATTAGAATAAACACCCAAGAACTCTCCTAGGGCTTCCTCCGAGGAGAAAACATCTAAAGGAATTTAATTGCATGTTGTTGTGGAATCAATATACTGAAGATGAATAAGCTTAAGAATAATAGACTCTAGAAAGATCATGTTGACATTCAACCATGGTTTTCCCTTGCGAGACGTCTGGCGGTATCCATGCCCAGTGCTATGATGGCAATTTAGATCGTTTATCTTGATATGCTCATGTGAATTGATTCACAGTTATAAGTTTGTAATTTCCATGAATATGAATATGGGTGACATCTGAAGCAATCCTTGTACACAAGCCAACAATAAGAGCCTCACACTATGTGATGTTATTTGTACAATTAAACTCAAGATGAAAGGAGAGAGGAAGTAGTTTTCCTTTAGGCGAGACTAGAATTACACTTTCTCTAGAACTAGTTTGATATATCAACCCATTGAAATACACTTCCCGAATACATTCATGGTTTATTGTGAATAAATCTCATTAGGGAACAAGTCAAAACAAGGGAATGATTTAATCTAGGCAACCTCTACCAATTGATCGGTGATAACTTGATGGACTTCTGAGTCACAAACTTAAAATCAAACTCAAAAAGTAGCATTACCCATTTCACTAATCTCCCAAATAGGTCTTCTCTAGAGAAAATATGTTTAAAAATATCATTATAAACAATTGCCCAAGTTTCTACATGAAGGAGATAGTTTCTTAGCTCCTACATTGCAAAGATGAGAGAAAGATATTGCTTCTCCATAATACAATATTGAGTCTCATAATCGACAAGATCACAACTAATGTAATAGATTGCCCTTTCCTTTCCATGATCATCATCATAATGATCCAATAAAGCCACTAAAGTATTGGATGATGTTGATATATATAAGAGGAAGGCTCTATCTTGCATAGTTGGCATCAAAATAGTGGGATTGGCTAGGTAGCTTTTGAGAAAGTCAAAAGCCTTTTGGCACTTGACATCCCATTTGAACTGCACATCTTTTTTCAACAAATATATAAAAGGAAGGGTATGATTAGCCAATTGAAATACACATCTATGAATTGCATGAATCTTCCCTTGTAAGGTACAAAGTTGCAAGATGTTTCTAGGTGGAGGCATGTTAACAATTGCATCGATCTTATTTGCATCAACCTTGATTCCATGACAAGAGACAATAGATCCTAGAAACTTGCCCGCGTCAACACTGAAGACACACTTAAGAAGATTAAGTCTCATTTTATAGATTCGGAGTCTTTTAGAGATAAGATGAATATTCACGATTTGATATTTTGATGAGTTATAAATTTTGCCAAGATTTCATCAACATAATCTTCTAAGATCTTGTGAATGAAGTCAAGAAAGGTTAGAGTCATCACACATTGATAGGTTACTCCTACATTCTTTAACACAAATGGCATGACTACATAATAAAAAGTACCCTAAGGGTAGTAAAGGTAGTCTTATACTGATGTTTTGGATTAATAAGGATCTAATTATAACTCAAGATGGCCTATAGTTGAATCAACAATCATATCAATATTTGGAAGCAAAAAATCATCTTGAAGAGATGCGTTATTAAGGTCCCAAAAATCAATGCAAATACAAATACGACCATCAAGTTTATTGACAGAAACAATATTTGAAATCCAAGTTGAATAGTCAATAGAACATGTAAAGCCATATTTTAAAATCTTTTTTATCTCAATCTTAATTAATAAGGCAACCTTGGTATTCATCTTACTGATATTTTGTTTAATAGGCTTAGCATTAGGACATAGGATGATATTATGAAGTTCTACTATAGATTCATAAATACTAGGCATATTCTCCTATGACCAAGCAAAGATATCAAAATAGTGATGCAAGAGATAAGAGTGCAATTTAGCTTCTTCTAAGTCAATGCATTTTTTTTTTATCTTAATCACCTTCTCAAAATACTTACAATACATAATAACATCGATAGTATCTCCTTTGAGGAGCGTATCATAGCCTTTAGGATGAGGTATAGATGTATTCTCTCCATCAAAAGATAAAGAGTCCTCTTCATTAACATTCATAAATAGATTCACCTAAATATTCTTGATTTTTCAAACAATATGGGAACCGAGACTTATTGTGATAAGAAGGCAAATTAGAATAAACACCCAAGAACTGTCCTAGGGCTTCCTCCGAGGAGAAAACATCTAAAGGAATTTAATCTAATTAATTTTATTTGAGTAGTAGCTTTTAACCTGAAAGCATGTAAGGTTGCCTACTTCATTCTTGGATGAGAGGCCAATATTTCACACGTATTTATGGGAAAAACTATCTTTCCAATCTTTTCAATACAATAGATGGAAGTAACTGAATCAAAGTTCAGAACACCATTTCCACAATTCCAATAATAGATAAGAGAAACCGAATCTATTCTCAAACACAAATATTTTCCTAAAAACAAACACTCAAAGGAAGGAGTACCAGAAAAATAATAATTTTCTGCAATAGAAAGGTCATTACCATTATTTGATTAGATAAGCATATGCAAAGATATGTGTCTACACAGATTCAAAACCCATAGATTTTCCTTCTTCCAAAAACAGTATGATTTTTGTATATATATATTCTTATGCGACAAAGGCACGATAATAAATCTATAAATCCTTTTCCATTCCAGATTTAAAAGTCTGATTCCTCCTTCTACAAAACAGAAACTTTACAAGACAGAGGGAAAACGAAAAAAACACTAAAATTCCTCACCAAATCTAACCCTTATTTTATCTATCTTTCTTTAACTTATAGTTTTTCGAATAGGGGAGGTCTCCTTGAAAACTCGACCTCCCCCAAAAATGTTATGAAACCAACAAGATGTATTTCTGGATAGATGTCCTGAAGTCTTTGCATAAACATGAGAAACTACATAAAAAAAAGGAAACCAGGCCTAGATCAATGCATTATGTTGCTATCCCATCATCATCATCCTCTCCGCTTTCGCGAGCGTCATGGGCGGTTGTGAGCTCCTGGATAATAGATTGTTTCGAAACCTTCATCGCATTGAACTTTTCCTTCACCGCCTCCTTATTCCAGTGGTGCTTCACCATCTTTTCGGCATGTTTTGGTAACTGATCATTTCCAATGAAGGTCATGGACTCAATCCTAGCCACCCTTGCTATATCTTCCGAAGTGAAATTACCCTTGGCTTTGATTTTCTCCATGTTTATCTAGAAAGCCCTGATTGCATCCTATGTGTTCAACCCGCAAATTCCCAATTGCCAACCACGGTCAGGGTTAACCACCTTGTTATCATTAACTATATTGCACTGGAGATCCTGGAGCTCATAAATAGAGGTCTTAGCATCGGAGATCACAGACTTGAAGGTAAGCACCCACCACATTATGGTTTTCTTTAGCACAAAGAGCTGACATTCATCTGCTACTAGTTTGATTGAGTGTTCTGTTAGAAACCTGGTAACCCCATATTCTTTTATTTTGGCAAACAAAGGCAAGATATTTTGCCATTTGTGTTCCTCTTTCTCCCATGGCATAAGCTGATTTTGAACTTTGGTGATAAGACTTTGTATCTCGTCACATAACTTTCTGGAGTCGGTGATATACTTCTCCCCATCCTTGAGTATTCCCTCAATCCATTTCTCCACGACCTCTACAATACTCTTAGCCCGTTGAGCTTGGCTCATTAACTTTTTATTTTCTGGTGAAGTTGGGTCTAAGTTCTTTGTAGCATGAGATAGAGGGAGTGCCCCAAAGCAACCAATGTTGTCGATGAACTGGGCAAGAATATTTGTGTGTCACTTTAGCTCTCTCTTTTCCTGCCCATCCTTCTCCGATCTGGTGAGCATTTTCTTTGCTGATACCTGGAAGAAATGATTTTCTGAGTCCCTACTCATATTTCCCAGCTCCACCTTTGTGATCTCATAATCATCAAGGCTAGCTTCCTTGTTTTCATCTTTGGGTTTGTATGAGGTGATTTCAGCAACCCATTTTCTAGTTCCTTCATCATTGTCCAGGAAGGCGGTGGTTCTGAACCTTTTCGACTTGGGGCCCTTCTCTGTGTACTTAACGACCATTTCCTGAATTGGAATAGTCACGGGAAGAAAATTCTGCTTTTTGTTCACTGAGGTGGTCAACCACTTAGGAGTTGCACTGGAACTAGTTGTTCCTTTGATCACTTTGGAAGGTGGTGTCATAGCCATAGTCACCATATGAGAATCCAGGGCATTAGCAACATCATTATCCAGGTCTTCAACTTCAAATATTTGGGCGTCAAGAATCGTATCTTTGAGCCCTGTATGGTTTGCTTGATCCATCTTTCTTTGAGCAGCACTTCGGGATCGGGTATGTCAAGGAGTACAGAAATCCAAAGCTGAATTAGACCTATGTCTAAGTTGGGGCAGCTTTTTATCTTTACCTGCATGAACAGGCATAGAAGCATTGTTAGAAAGACACTTCGGTGAACATAGAGAGACCTCATTACTTCTCACTGAATTAGACTTAACGCCTAATTTCGCTGCTTTCTTCCTGGCAACCCACGCCGCAGTCCTCTCCAAAACTCCTTTGGTCCTTAACTATATATCATCTTTCTCCTCCTCATCCCAGTTGATTGGAGGCATTTCTATTTTTGCACGGGCTAAGTATCCTAGTTTTAATAGCTCTAGATAGTCCTCTTCAAGCCCCTTAATGTCTAGCTTTACCTGTAAAGAAATGACTTGTTCTAACACCATCCTCATATTTCCCTTTTTAAAAACCTCGAGCTTCAGCAGACCCTTGGGCCCGGTGCAACAAAAGGATATCATCATGAATGTGAGGCAACATGTGATTCTTATTAGGATTCTTGGGTAATCTGGAACCACCTCTTTGAGGAACCTTCAACTAGAATTTTGCTACGTTGTTACGGTGTCCAGTTTTGTCCGCATTGAACTGGGTGATTGACTGAGCAGGGGAAAAGTTGGAGAACTGGTAATCAGGTATCTTGAAGATGGAGGAAATTACTTCACGATTTATGTCAAGAAGGGTTTCACCATCGTCTCTCGTAATGGTCTCAGAGACTGGGTCGTATCTAGTGATACATTCCTGAATCAATTCTAGGCTTGGAATGGCTGGGGGAAAAGCTGCCACTTCTATGAGACCCCTACTCAAAATCTCCACACCAAAAGATTTGTCAATTCCCTTGAACACCCTCTCTTTTAAAACCTCAAGATTTTCCCCTTTAAGGTTGGTATCGCTAACTATGGGTTCAGTACATGCAAGGCTAAAAGCATTCCTGAACAAATGCAGTGTGGACTTCATAATTCAAAGCAATAAGCCTTAATTGGTTGCAGCAAACTTTTCTATGAGAGAGAAAATGCAAGTAAAAACTACTGGAGAGAACAAGAAAAGGACTCACCTTCACAGTTGAACAATCAGATGATGACTAGCAGCAAACAAGACTCCTATCCAGGAAAAACAAAACCGCATCAGCGAAGAACAAGATGTAGAGCACTAATAATCCTTCATACCTTATAGTGAGGGCAATGATACAAAACTATTGAATGCATTAATTCTAATTGTCAATCTGAGTGTGTTAAGTTTGTGGATTGGACATCGCACACATGCATTGAATGCATGGCAGCGTTTTTGAAGTAACCACCAGTTCCCGAAATGATTACTTACTTCGACACGCCAACAATTGATGTCACCTTAAGATATGGTTCACCTTCCTTATATTTGGAAATGAATGCACATCAAAACATTTAACCCGCGGGACCCCCCAACTTCATACACATATGAACATCCTGAACAGACTTCATTAGAGTTCAAGTAGTTCAAGGTGTACGCCGTGCTTAAGGAAAATCTTTGCCAAGAATATTAATTATGCCAAGCTGCTGACCATTTGTGCTATGTTGAACATGTTGAACACGTTTGAATCTCTTGAACTTGTGTCATGCCCAAAATTTAGGGCAAAAACGGAACGATTTTTTTTTTTAAAACGACTAGTTAATTAACCAAGTTTACTTTCACGACATGTGTTAACATGATGTCCGTAACGAAAATCGAACTAACTCTGATACTAATAAAGTATCGGACTTAATTAAAATTCATTTGCGGAAACTAAATGTTTCAATTTATTTTCTCATCAAATAAAGTCGTTATTTTATTTTATTAACTCATTTTAAATGGGTAGACGAAGATAAAAATTGATCTCCCATAAAGCCATATTCTCTAAATTAAATTTTAAATCATTAATTAAATTAATGGATTAAAGTGTCAACTTAATTTTCTAATGACATTATTCAATGAGGAAAATTACCTTTCCAAAAATCAATTTTAGTTATCAAGGATTTAATTTTCCCCTTCTATTTAAACTAAGGCTCCACAATTAGTTAGTTCTAAAATAATTAAATGGAATTAAAAATTCCCCGTCTATCTAATTTGAAACCCTAACTAATTTTAAATATAATATCCCACTACTAATAAATAATTATCATGAAAAACCTAATTTAAAATTACACTATAAAATTACTTCTTTGTCATTCTTTTTTTTTTTTTTTTTTAAATAAACTTAATCTTATTTGCTTCCCCTCTACCCTAGCTCTAACCGAGCTAGGGTTTCTCTTTTTTTTAAAGTTTATTATTTTTTTTTGTTTAACCCCATTTCCACACAGGGCAGCCATGGCGGATTTAGCGAAACGCAGGAGGAGGCGAATATGTGGAGGTCGGTGCCGTCGAAGTCTCCACTGTGCAAGGCACAGTGGGCTCGGCCGCCGGCCACTGTGCATCGCACAGTGAGCACGGTCTTTGGCCACTGTGCAGTGCATAGTGAGCTCGGCTCGCCGGCCACTGTGCAATACACAGTGCGCTCGGCCCGCCGGCCACTGTGCATTGCACAGTACGCTCGGCCCCGACCGAAAACCCTCCGCTATCAATTTTTTTTTGTTTTAATTTTTTTTTTTTTTTAAATATAAATATATTATATATTTACATATATATATATATATATTTACATATATATATATATATATATATATATATATATGTTGGTTATTGGGAATGTAAAAAAAAGAATACTGAAAGAAGTTTATATATTTAAATTTTTATTTTATTTTTCTAATACAGAGATGAATAATGCATATATTTTAACATTCTAATTTTATTTTAAATTGTTTTATATCAAAGGCTTAAATTGATTTTCTGCTAAAATCTAAAGTAAATAAATGTAAAATAAAATCATAGCAAAGTAAATAGATATAGATTTATTTCCTACAATAAAATAACCATAGATATCAATAAATTTCAATAGCATCTTATCATTCTGAAGTTTAATAAACTCATGTTAAGGAATTAGAAGAGAGGAATGCTTTAGATTTTATTCCTAAAATTAATTGTGTAATTTCATTCTTGCAACTATCATTTTCTAGGATCCAAAAACTTAAATCTTACAATAGGAAATTTAAACTGTAATATACGCCTTTAATACAACATGCATACATTCATTAAAATATTAACAATAAATATTACTCATATTTTTCTGCAAGTAGAATGAAGGTAAAGTTAATTAAAAAAAAACTGATTTTTCCATATTACAAAAGAAGCTTTTGCATGCAATTCAAAGCAACCCTTTTCTTTTCAAAATAGAAATAGAGGCATATCTGGCTTTTTACAACTCTATCGATATTCCGCAAAATTACAAGATGTTTCCTTATTTATCTACAATATTAAATCTCATGTCCTATTTCAAAATTACAACTTGCCTCTCATTCAATGAATGAGGGTTTATTTCTTCTATCAAATTTAAACAAATAACTACAAATGGATTTAAGTATCTTCAACAATAATCTTCTGCATCTTTTCACTGTTCCTATTCTCTTCTCCTGACTTTCCTGCATAATAAATCACAATATGACCACGGAGTGCTCACCTCCCAGCCTAGGCTAACTGGTAGCCACCCCCGAGCTCGAAGAACCAAGCCCTAGACGGGTAACAAACATGCAAACACATAGAAGACAAGAATATACACACAGAGATTCAGACACACTCCCAACTTGGTTGCATAGCACCACACATTGGTGATGACCTTTTTAAGGGTGGTAGTGGACCAATACCCTGAGGAGAACTGCAAGTATGGAAAAACAAGTAGCCACCTCATGGCACAATAAATATATCAACAATCTCAACCCCTTATTCCTTATGCCCCCCAAAGGCATTCTAGCCTTATATCCCTCCTTATGACCCCCATTGCACAAACAGGCCATGCAGCAAGGGTCACACAAAGATCCCTTGTGATTTCTCTCAAACGAGAGTCTCTCACTCGAGGGCTGTCACTACTACCACCCACAAGATCCTCCTCTCTCCCAAGAGTAAGAGGTCTTGAGAAAACTCCCAAAACACAACAAGGCATAATGCAAAAATTCCAAATGAAATTCTAGAACAAGACATTCAAAACACAGATTTCTTACACCAATCATACTTTCAAACACATACAAGAAAAATAGACATTTTTAAGAATAATCAAACCAACCTTAATCTGCCCAATGGTAGTATAATATTTGAGGAAGAGCTGCCCTATCCATGGATCTTCTTTCTTCTACCCTTAGTCAATTTTTCTATTCCAACTGTTCTTTTCTTTTCAAAAATTTTCTTGTCTCCAAAAATGGAGAGTGGGTGATTACCCTCAATTTTCATAAATTCTTGCTTAAGAAGCTCATTCTCTGAGTTCTTACAAGTTTCTAAAACCAAAAAGGAAAGTAAAGCAGAATGCAAAAAGACTCTTCTTCGAATAGGAAAAATCTCAATTAGATTTAAACTTCTAATTTTCAATTTTCGCACAACTCAAAAAAGCCAATTTTTAAAACGTCAAAAAGGTCACTTAAAAGCAGAAACTTGCCTAAAATTACCCCTAACCCCTAGGTATACCTTATGGGCTTTAGGAAACCCTATTAAACTACCCCTAGGTGTTCATTTAACCCTTTTAAAACCCCTCTGAAGTTTATTTTCGGGTCAAACATATGTTGACCACTCCAAAGTTTCTTTTCCAAGGTATTAATGACAACACATTATATTATTTAAGAAAAACTATAGTTAAACACTTTCCCTCCAAGAGACAAAAATAAAACATTTAAATTTAAATCCTCACATGTGTCAAGTGACACAAATAAAACATTTTTACAAAATAAAACATGAAATCATCTCTTGTGGGTTTTTACACATTAAATTTAAATAACACTTAACACTCATGCAGCATATACTGTTACGAATAAAATACAACACAACGGGGTGTTGTCTCTCCAAATAGACAACCCCTGGCTTACGAACATACATAAGTCTAGGTTTGGTTCTCCGTAATTTTCCATGGTCACATGGTAAATTTCCTGCGCATCTCAATTTACACATTAGTACTTTCAAATATCCACATATAATATAATTCAAAGGAATAACAATACACATCATCACTTGCATACAATTTTCATCTGCATAGATTAAATACATCTTTTATCAAGCAATTTCACATAAGCAATTTCATCCCAATTCACATAAACTTAACCATACACCATAGTTCTATTATCATAGTAAAGTCCTGCAAATTTAATAACGTCATCTATCATTGCAATATCATCCTATCTAACAATCATGTAGTGTTCTAACTCATAAAGCATATAAGTAAATCATCAAATCATAGCAATGTTATCCAAATCCTGAAATCGTATAAGTTCTAAGTCTCAAAATGCATCAAAATAAAGTATCCATACTAGTCTAAATATAAAATCCACTGAATGTCAGACTGAGTCGAGGTGAGGCCTCACAACTTGGTTCAATGAGTTCAACACCTGGAGAGAGATGATGTAACACATTACCGAACAAGAAACCTTTAAAGAGCCCCTGCAAGACACTTAAAGAAAATGTTAGTATGAAAATCTCCCTGAACACCTAGGAACCTGTGGAACCTAAATGAACCTATTGAACCCGGTTCAAGATGGTTCAACATGTTCATAGAGTTCAACCAATTACTAAAACTTGATATTTTTGATTGAAAGACGATTTACAAATGTACTAAGGGCTTGAACCAAGGTGTTACAAGAAACAGAAGGACTCTGAATAGAATTTTTATAGGATGACTCACTCTTGTCATGAGGAATAAATGATGTAGTATCATCTACTCTGACTGGAGATTGTATTTTGCGAAGGAAAATGCAAAGAACTCCTTATCTCTGGTTTTGCATGACCCAAAAAAACAAATAGGGGAAAGGAAAAGGAGACCCACAACTAAACAAACACCTAAGCTACTATATACAAAAACTCTTGACCACAAGACTTACAATTTGTAGAGTTTGAGATCTTGCCCATTGTAGGTATAGGGCATATCCGTTCCATTAGAGTAGTTGAGTCTAAAAGCATTTTGTCCCACCACTTCGCAGATCTTGAAAGGGCCTTTCCATAATGAATCAAACTTGTCGTGAGCACCTTTTGGCTCTTTCCTTTTATCCCATAACAACACTTCATCTCCTTTTAGGAAACCTCTTGGCCAAGCTCTCATATCAAAAATTCTCTTCACTCTACTCTGATGCTTCGTGATTCTGTCCATTAGCATCTCCCTCTCTTCTTCCAACTTCATCAGGTACATAACTCTTTTCTCCAAAGCATTCTGAAAGAAAGAATCTTCCACTACTGTCTATAGCTTGGCTGCTGATAATTCCAGAGGTAAAGAAAGTTTTGCACCGACCCCATACACAAGCTCAAAAGGTGCCATTCCAATGGCCTTCTTAGGCATGGTTCTATCTGCCCACAAAGCTTCGTATACCTTCTTATGCCAATTTCAAGCATTTTCATCACCCAACTTTTTCATGATATCTATCAGGTTCTTGTTGCTGGATTCTGTCAGTCCATTACCCTATGAAAAGTAATCAGAGGAATGCGAGAGAGTAATCTGATGCTCATAGAAAAACATAGTTAACTCCTCAAAAGAGAAATACAATGCGTTATTTGTAACAATCTTTTGGGGAACCCTGAAATGAACTGGGATGTAATCTTTGAGAAAGTTACACACAACCTTTGAGTTTGCCTTTTTAGTGGGAATGGCTTTCACCCACTTGGTAAAGTAGTCAGTTGCTGTCAAAATGTACATATGACCAACACTGGAATGAGGGTTTATCGGCCCAATGAAATCAATGCCCCATTGTTTGAAAGGTTCATCTACTATCACATGCCTTAAAGGTAGGGCTGCTAAATGTGGCTTCCCGGAAAAGAGTTGGCATTTATCACACCCCTTAACATAAATATATGCATCCCTAAACATGACTGGCCAATAAAAACAATTCCTCAAAATTTTGAAAGCAGTGACGGACGATGAGAAGTGCCCCCCATAGGCTTCACCATGGTAAATCTCCAAAAGTTTTTGCTGTTGAGGTTTATCTACACACCTTAAGTATGTTCCATCCAAACCTTTCTTGTACAAAACATCCCATTAAATTACATACTTAGCGGCCTTTAACTTAAGATTCCTTTGTTCTTTTGCCAAATGAATTGGGCAGCTGCCATAAGTCAAATAATAGGCCACATCAGAGAACCAGGTATCCTGCAATCCAACAAAAAGAGTTAATGGTAATTCCGCTTCTGTTTCCATCTCATTTTTTGCTATTAACCTGCATAAGCCTTGTCCTTTGACTATCTTTGTAGGAGGAATGTCTAGATCATATTTGTTGGTGTAAATAATTATTCATCTTGGATATTATTACACCTTACTTAAGTTTACTTAGGTACATGCATTTCATAGTAGTTTGGGTATGAGACACTTGGGTGTTTGTACCACATTGGGATAGTGTGTGTAGGAGAATTTCCACCTTTTTATGGTGTGATCTTGTTGTTACACTCCACATTCAGTGGGTGATCCACCTCATGTGGAATATTATATTGTTTCTCCTACCTACCCACACCTATTTCCTACCTACCCTTATTTCTTATTGAGCCACATGTCATGTTTGTGTGCTCACATATCCATATAGCCTTGCCTATATAAGCAGGCTCATATTCATTGTATGTAACGATCACTTAATGATCCAGTTGATCATATTTTTCATCTTGATAGAATACAATTTATTTCTATCATCTATTTTGTTCTCTCTTATTTGTGATTTCCATTGCCTCTTGATCTTGGCAAAATATCACATGGTATCAGAGCTGGTCCATGTCTCACATGGTATCAGAGCCATTAAAGTGTCATTGGTTTGCTAATTGAGAGAAATTGATGCTATTTGGTAATGTGTATTTTGGAACTTTCTATTGCAGGTTTTTATTGAAGCTTGATGGGTCAAATCTGAGGTTACCATTGGATTGAGGAGGACCAAGAAAGTCAGTTTTGCTTTTTGTTTCATCCAAATCGGACTTTGGAGGCCAAATCTAGAGGCATTTGAAGTTTGATGCTGCAGCCGAAATTTTCCAGAAATTATAATTTTGTAGGCAATTTTCAAATAGCGATATCTCACTCATCCGGACTCATTTTTTCGAGCAAGTTTTTTTGTTTTGGGGTATAATTTCATGATCTATACAGTGGTGCAGGAGTTTTATGATTTTGAGATACAGGTTTTTCAGAAATTGTGAAATCTCAATTTTTACAACTTTGGAGGCTTCATTTGGGCTCATATGGACTCCTTTTCACGTGTCGTTTTTTTTTAAAGTGCATACTTTTTCATCTACTTTCATAATCTGCCATCTGTTTGTAGTGATTTTAAGTAGAAATTTTACTTTCAGTATTTGGCCATTTTTGGCATATTTGGTACTTGTATTTTGCTTGGATCTCAGTTTAGATCACTAGCAGTATTTGTTGAAGTCTCTTAGATCTCATTTTGAGAAGTTGTAAATTGAAATTATAAGTCCACTTTGCCTTGTTTTGCAAGTATCCCATTCTATATATGCACTAAGTATAAAGTGCCAAAATCACCATTTTGGGGGGTTTCTTGATTGAGTATTTTGGGGGGGTGTCTTGTGTGATTGTGCCTCTCTCTATCTTGTGTTTTTTCATTTTGGTGCTATGGGTTCTCCTAAATTTTCACTTTTAACTCCTCATAATTATGCATCATGGAAAATTAAGGCATGGAGTAAACTAATGGAAAAAGGACACATTCATTATGTAAATGAAACTATTACAGCACAACCTGATCCTAAGGCTGATCCTAATGCTCAAATTGAATGGCTTACTAAGAATGCTATGTCACTTGGAACTCTTAGAAAGTATGTATCAGATGACCTCATTTTTCACATTGATAAGTGTACAACAATTAAAGAGGCTTGGGATATTTTTAAGAAATAGTATGGTCAAGTTGATGAGATTAAGGGCTACAAGCTTGATAGTGAACTCACAACTTTGGATCCCAAGGATTTTGATACAATCCAAGATTATGTCACAAAAGCAACTGAGTTAAGAGCAAAGCTAAAGGATTGTGGAATTGACAAAAAGGATGCTCAATTGGTTTATAACTTGTTGGACAAGCTTCCTTCAGAGTATGCAGTCTTTGTATCTAGCTTTCACACCCATAGGTTAGCTCAAGGTTCCTCATACACTTCTCCCTCATTTGATTCATTCACAGAGATGTTGATACTTGAGCAATCTAAGTTGACCACGATGGGGATTCTCACATCTTCAAAGTCACAACCTTTGGTGGCTAACCAAGGGAATCAAAGTAATCAAGGAAAAGGAAAGAATCAAAAGCAACCTAAGTCTAAACCACAACAAGATGGAGCACAATCTTCCTCTCCACAACAAGGTGATTCACCATTCTCACCTAAGAGGAAATCATATAAGGAAAATCTTTTTTGTGGATATTGCAAGAAGTTGGGACATGATGAACATCATTGTTATAAGAAGGATATTGATGAGTTGAAGAATCTTCTTGAGAAGAATAGAATCAACCTACCTTCTAGAATTTCTACATCGGCTTCTTCTTCCAAGGATAAAGGAAAGGATCACTCTTTTGGGACAGATAGAGGAAAGGGACAAGCTCTTTGTGCTACTACAAGTCATGATTCAGGGAGATGGCTTCTAGATTCAAGGGCTTCTCATCATATGGCATCTTCGCAGTCTATGTTTTCTACATTTGAGCCTTGCCACATGCCGCAAATTTTGATGGGAAATCATACATACATGGATGTGATTGGGAAAGGATCTATTGCCATTGGGGATAACTCCTTCAATGATGTGTTGTGTGTACCCCACTTGACAAATAATCTTCTTTCCATCTATCAAATCACAAATGGGGCAACTATGAAAACTGTGGAGTTCACACCTGATTTAGTTATCATTAGAGACTTGGAGAGTGGAGCTATCATTGCGACTGGGGTGGTTGATCATACATCTCAGTTGTACTCTTTTTCAAATTTTGGTCCTATTGATAAGGTCGGTTCTTCCTATGTTGATGATTCAGATTTTGAGGAGAACTTTGGGCATTTGAACTTGGGGATTCTCACATGTGACCCTGTTCTTGAGCCTTGCATTTCATCTCCTTCTATTGATATCACACCACCTATTGCACCTGATGATGCAGCTAGTGCGACAGTTTTGCCTTCTTATGATTCAGTGCAGCAGGATATTTCATGTCTTCCAGCTTCAGTTGATTGGGATGCCTACTTGAGAGACATTGCAAGTTTGTTTGTGGACTCCTACATTGCAGATTTGGGAGACACCATTGATGACATTCATCTTCTCTTTGATGAAGATGATCCTTCTTTGATTGTTGTGAGGGATCAGTCTAACCCTCTTGTGCATTCTCTACATGATCAATCCTTAGAGGTTGACATGATTGTTGATACTTTTGTACAACACTTGGAGGAGGTCTCTTTATCTTTTGATGAGACATATGAGTCTTTGGATATTGTTCTACATTCATCTCCACTAGATCTTAGAGTGCCTTTTTCAGCAGTGTGGCACATTTTACCACCTTTGGAGGGGGTACCTTTCAGCATCGACATGGGGACACTTGAGCATTTTTCAGAGATTCCTTTCATCATGAGTATTTTTTCTCCATCTTCCTTTCATGGTTGGGGAGACTTCATGGATACACCTTTGGTTTTGTTTCTTCCTAAGGGGAGGAATGTGGTTCGATATTCATGGAGCAGTTTCTTCATTCATCATTGAGCTTCTATCATTCGTGCAAATTCCAGGTTAAGGGGGGGCTTCCTAGTCTGTCTTCTTCTTCTCTCATATGGGGGGGACTTTTTCCTCACATGGTGTTTTTTCCTTCACATACTTCTATGAGAGTTCTTTGTATCTAGTTTTCATCTCTCTTTTGGGGGAGGGTTTTTTCCCATTGGGTTTTTCTCTCTTTCCCTGCTTTGTGAGAGATTTCCTTGCATTGGTTTTCATGCATTTGCATTTGTACATGGGTACCTAACATGGCATAGTAGCTGGGACCCATCTTGCATTGTTTAGTTGCCTTGTAGACTTTAGTGCATTCCCCTAAGTTGCACTTAAGGGGGGGTGTTGGTGTAAATAATTATTCATCTTGGATATTATTACACCTTACGTAAGTTTACTTAGGTACATGCATTTCATAGTAGTTTGGGTATGAGACACTTGGGTGTTTGTACCACATTGGGATAGTGTGTGTAGGAGAATTTCCACCTTTTTATGGTGTGATCTTGTTGTTACACTCCACATTCAGTGGGTGATCAACCTCATGTGGAATATTATATTGTTTCTCCTACCTACCCACACCTATTTCCTACCTACCCTTGTTTCTTATTGAGCCACATGTCATGTTTGTGTGCTCACATATCCATATAGCCTTGCCTATATAAGCAGGCTCATATTCATTGTATGTAATGATCGCTTAATGATCCAGTTGATCATATTTTTCATCTTGATAGAATATAGTTTATAACTATCATCTATTTTGTTCTCTCTTATTTGTGTTTTCCATTGCCTCTTGATCTTGGAAAAATCTCACAATATTCCTGGATTTTTGTTACCCAAGTTTCTCTTTTATTAAGTCCGATCTCTTGCTAAGTTAAAATGCTTTTCACTACGGAGTCTGGAACAAAAACTAAGGAGTGAGAATGTAGAATGTAATATCAGAATTGTTTCACAACCTTGACTACAGCAAAGGCGTGTTTCTCTAGGAGTGAGTACTTAAGCTCATGCTTCTTGAGCGGAACACTCATGAAGGTTATAGGTGCTTCAACCCTAGATTCATCCATTTGCAACAGTATTCCAGACATCATATGATTTGAGGCATAGCAATATATAATGAAATTATTTTTGAAATCTGGGTTAATGAGAGTTGGTGCATTAGCAACTGAAACCTTGATTCTTTCAAAAGCTTCTTTGGCCTCTTCAATCCATTTGAAAGGATGTTGTTCGCTCAACAAGCTAATGATGTGTTTTGTAGTTTCTGCAAACTCCAGAATGAATCTCCTTAAGAAATTCACTTGACCAAAGAAAGACCTTACTCCAGTCCGGCTTGAAGGTAAACTAAGACATTGAATTGCATTAACTCTCTCAGGATCAATCTTGACTCCTTCCTTTGAAACAATATGTCCTAGCAATTTGCCCTCTGTGAAACAGAAAACTTATTTCTTTGGGTTCAAGAAGATTCCATACTCTCAACAACACTGCAGAACTGCTCTCAGATCCTTGAGATGGTTCTTCCTCTCTTTAGAAAATACTGTCAGGTCATCCAAGTAAACAACAATAATTCTATCTTGAAAATCCTTAAAAGAGGAATCCATAGCTCTTTGAAAGGTGGCTCCGGCATTTATTAAATCAAAAGGCATACGGTTATATGTGAATGTTCCCCATGGAGTGATGAATGCCATCTTGTGTTGTTCATGCTCTGCAACACTAATTTGATTGTAACTAGAAAAACCGTCTAACATCGACATCATATCTGACCCAAATACCGTCTGCAGAATATGATCCATATTGGGTAAAGTGTAGTTGTCCTAAAGACTTGCCTGATTCAAATTATGGAAATCCACACAAATACGAATCTCCCCATTCTTCTTCCTTATGGGCACAATGTTGGCTACCTAGGTAGAGTGATGAATTGGATATATTATTCTATCCTTAAGCATTTTATCAACCTCTTTAAAAATTGCATCTGCCATTATGGGGTTGAAATTTCTCAATTTTTGTCTGAAGGGAGAGATGCCTAGGTTCAACAGAATCTAATGCTGAAAATGCCCATCTCTAAACTCCTTTAGATCATCGTAGGACCAAGCAAATACATCAATGTATTGTTTTAGTAGTGTGCCAAGTATTTGTTTTTCCTTCGGAGAACAGGTTGGACTCATCACCCAGATTTATTTTCTTGCAACTTCCTTTCCCGTCATCCTTGGGGACTTTCTTGCCTATGAACGCATCATCTCTGGTGAAAAACCTCTCGAGAGTCACTAGCCCTTTCAGAATTTTGTTGCCTTTGAGCTAAATAAAACTATTTGTGGGATCAACATTCGGGTCTGGACTAAACTCCTTGTAGTTATTTTCAGAACCTTCAAAATATGATTGGGAGAATGACTGAACACATTCCAAAAAATCTTTGATCTGAGCATCTGCTTCAAATACTTGCCAATGATTTACATTATCAGGGACAGTAGGCCTATAAATCATTTCAATCCTATATGAATTATCCTTAAAGTCTGGATGCGGTAACAAAAGTGAAGCTAAAATGACCAATGAATCTACCCTACTGTTTTGGTCCCTCGGTATGGCTTCAATCGAGAAAGCATCAAAGAATTCTAACTCATCCCAAACCTATTTCTATAATGTCTCAATCTGTCATTCTTAATTGTATAGACATTTCTCACCTGTTTGACAATCAACTTTGCATCACCTTTAACTTTGAGCAATTTGATACCTTTACATCTGGCCTCATTTAATCCTAATAATAATGCCTCATACTCTGCAGTATTATTAGTATTCTTAAAATCCAACTTGAAAGAAAAAGGAAAAATATTACCATTGGCTGACAGCAAAACTACCCCTGCTTCAGAGCCAGAGTTGGCACAACTTCCATCGAATTCCATCTGCCACAACCCACCAAGTTCGTCAACTGCTTCTTCAGGTTCCCTTTTGCCAGGTGTAAGGATGAGATAGTTTCCAAACTCGCATTCTTGAAACAAAATCTAGGCTTTAGGGTTATCCAAAGGAAAAACAATGTACTTATTTTTCGGCTCAAGTTCAAGCTTGATTTTCTATTTTCCAAGAGGAATAATAGCTTCAGACCAGTCCATCTTGATTTCACCTCCAAGGTCCTTACAAAAAGTTCTACTCAAGAGCATCTCGTAACTTGCGGGAATGTCAGCAACCAGGATAGTCAATTTTACTCTTTTATCAGGGCATGCTGCTAGCAATGCCTGGACGTCTTTTACCTATCCAATAAGAGGAACCTGTTTCCCATCCATCAAAAAGCATCTCCCAAATATTTTCATGAGAGTTAAACCTAAAGACCTAGCAATGGGTGAAGGCATTATGTTGTCTGATTCCCTTGAATCTATTATGCAATTGTTAAGCTTTTGACCATTTAGGAGAAGGGATATGTAGAAAGGTTCAGGGTTCGAAACCTCAACCTCAAACCCATTTTTAGCATCATGAAAAGCACAGGGATCAGCCAAGTTACCTAATGGGCACAGAACAGATGAAGATTTTTCAGCAGCAATCAAATCACTATTCTCCACACAAAGTGCACCAAGGACTCCATAGAAGAGTCTCCTTTAACATATTTGACCAGCTTATCTAGTTCTTTTGGGTTCAGTTTCAAATACTCAGTAGTGGAAAGTTGAACAGTAGAAGCTTTACAAAATTCAATGATGTCAAAGGAGGAGGAAGAAGAAGAGCTATTGTTATCTTCATGATTCCTTTGCAAAATCCTAACCTCAGGAGTCTTTGAATGAGAGGAAAATCTATTATTTGGGAGATCTTTACCTTTGAAATTACCTCCAGAAAGGTTCACAAAAGGAGAAGACTGGGAAGTTCGTTGATTCCTTGTTAGGATCACACATGCAGGACCTTCAAGGGTTGCCAAAATATTACTACCTCTTTCTGAATCTGACTCATATTCGAGGTAGAATGATCCAGAGTCGCCAGGTACCTCTTGAATTTTCTCTGCTTCAGTGAACTCACCTATTTCATCCTTTGTGTTTTGCATTTGAACATGTCTTATCATATCAGGACAAGAACCCCCATCGTGATCTGTGGTAAGATGGAATGAACACATGACACCCTTGTCAGGAGGTGCCTCTATTTGCAATCTTTGTGGAGCAGTAGGCAATTGTAACGATCGTCCATAGTGTAGACATCTAAAAATGGTCAATGCTTGCAGAGTCATACTTTAACATTTGCGCATTGCCTTATTTTAGGGTTTTTGCATCGCATTAACATTTCTTCTATGTTGCACACTTGGTCTTTATCATTTGTGAGCATCGAGTCCTTCTTCTGCATTCTTCATTTGTTTTGCTTTCGAATTTGGTCTTGTCGATAATAATCTTCAATCATGATTTTGGTCAATCTTATCCTGTCGTATCAATGTGCATGTTCATTTGTCATCATTCTCGACATCGTCAATCCTAATCAATGATAGAATTAGGGTTTTTTCCTTTTATCAATCTTGTCATCTTGCGATCGATTCGCCATCGATCCTTGTCAATCTCATCAATTTTGTGATCGATTTGTCATCGATCGTTGTCCTTTTCAATCTTGTCGTTTTGTGATCGATTTGTCATCAATCGTTGTCA
This sequence comes from Cryptomeria japonica, assembly GCF_030272615.1. Classification (NCBI taxonomy): domain Eukaryota; kingdom Viridiplantae; phylum Streptophyta; class Pinopsida; order Cupressales; family Cupressaceae; genus Cryptomeria; species Cryptomeria japonica. Next base: position 576,534,542 of record NC_081410.1, on the reverse strand, counting down.
TTTTCAATCTTGTGATAGATTTCTTGTCGATCGTTGTCATTTTCAATCTTGTTGTTTTGCGATCGATTTGTCATCGATCATTGTTCTCTTTTCAATCTTGTCATTTTGGTGATCGATTTGTCATCAATCGTCGTCTTTCTCAATCATGTCAATTTGGATCGATTTGTCATTGTTCCTCATCAATTGGCGCATTTATCAATCAAATCATTTATCAGCATTGGTCCTTTGTTAGTCGTGATCAAATCGAATCGACATCAATTATCTTTTGCCAAGACCTAATTGTCATCCTTTCATTTTCATCTTCTAGGGTTTCATGATTTATTCATTTAATCTTGTTTGTCATTTCTTCCTCTAGGTTAAATAATTTATTTATTTATCCTAGGTCTTCTTGTCGCAATTAAATATTTATTTAATTGGCTAATCAATTCTTTCCTCTTTTTGTGAATTAATTAATGAATGAAAAATTATTAATTAATTTACCTAATTTTCCAATTTACCTAATTTCTCCTAATTCATAATTTTCTAATTTCTCCTATTTCTCCTAATTTCATGGGAATGACATAGCAAATTTGTCATAATTTGTCATAATTTGTCAATCAATCAATTTTGCATACCAACCTTGTCAATTTTGTCATAATTTGTCAATCAATCAATCTTGCATAGAAAGTATCAATTTTGTCATAATTTGTCATATTTGTCATTCTTGATTTGAAATTTCCTTTCAAATCTCTTCATGCTAATCTTGTCATCTCTCCAATTTGTCTATAAATTGGATGAATTTCTTCAATCAAAGGATCCCCGAATCAATCACACTTCTAGTATTCTTGTGCTACTGTCTTGTCAATCTTGCTTTCACATTATGCTTATGCACTTGAAGGTGAGATCCACAAAGCAAATCAATTTGAAGGAGAAATAAGGACAATGGAGAATCATGGAGGAGACATCCGCATTTGTGATGGTTTGCATTTGAATTGAATGTTTTATTTCCATATCTCTATTGAATGTTTGTAGGTTTTCTTATCATTGCAATTGAGTTTTCATGATTGAACTAGGCTAATGTTTATATTAATTTGATGATTTTCAAATTCCTATCTATATTAATTGGTGAACCCGACGTGAACTAACCATTTAACTATGTTTTGAGTGCCTTTTGAGCTGATTTGCAGGTGAAAAACTCAAGAAACAGGGCAACTCAGGGCTTTCTGGGCACTTTTGCGCCTATGTAGGAGGGATTTGCGCCTGTGTCAAAGAGATATACACCTATTTCAAGGCATTTTGTGCCTATGTCAAGGCATTTTGCGCCTGTGTCAAGACATTTTGCACCTGTGTAAGGCCAGAAAGAGAGGTAAAAATCAGTGTTTTTACTTGCAAATTACTTTGTTTTGCATTCTATTTTGGTATTCTGGTTTTCTTTGGTACCGATTCTCTGTGCAGCACCTTGGCATTACGCATGGAAAAGACAAAAATGAAACTACTAACAAATCTTATGCAGGTTCGCTAGTCAAAGACCAAACAAATCAAACTTCTAACATAGTGATTTTGCAGGTTGCCTTATATTCCAACCAAACTTTGTGTTTGTGATTCATAATTGAGCACCTAGTATGTTTGCTAAATAGGATGGAATGAACATGTGTTCACTTTTCTTGTTGAGTTTGACATTGGAGTAGGAGAGTATGCTCTCATCCTTCTTAGGGTGATCAGAAATCCAAATCTTTGATACCATTCTCATGTTTTGGATTGTTTGTTACCTTTAGAGGGCCTTCCTTCCCAACCATTTTCTTTCTTTTGCAAGAAAGTGACAATCGTGAGAAGGGAACGACCCAAAGTGAGCATAGTTAGAGTACCTTGGCATTCTAACTCACTATAAATAAATACCTGATGGGCGAAAGCTTTGAAGGAAGGGTTACGTGGGAATTGTAGTTACTTGGGAAGTGATGACCCTTGGACTCTTTCTCATATCAGCATCTAAGTAGGGCCTCATGGCCTAAATCGTGCTTGCGCGACTACATTTATTTGATATCTTGGTGGGCCTATGTCTCAATCATGCTTGTGTGACACCAAGGAGTAGCGCTTGACAGAAATCCTTATTAAGCACCTTGTATTTAGAGGCCAAAAATCCTTCTAGTTGCTTGAGAAGGAGGAGTTCGGATGCTTGGAAGAGATACTAAGTTCACCATGGGGAGATTTCCATGGGGACTGATTCTTGGCTGCCCTAAGAAGTGAGTGTCGTGGAGGGGAGCCTGTGGGGTCAAGCATCTATGTATTCTCCTTGAATCTCATAACGAGTCTACCTCTCAAGTACCTACTGTCCTTTCCTACCATAAGAAATGTGTAAATGAGCATGATTGTCTTGAGTCTAAGTTAAAATATCTTGTCTTCTTTGCTTGTCAAAAGTTAAGTTGTGTCTCATTTCAAAAACAAGACAAATTGATTCAAAACAAGGTTAAACACGAGTATTTCATTCAACAAAGTTCAAAACACCTTCAAACATGGTTGTCAAACATTTTTCAAAATCTTGTCTCAACATTCATGTCACTTAGATTTAGGTTCATCCTCGGTTTTCATTTTGCAAATTCATTGTCAACTACCAAGGTTAGGTTTCACCTAGGTCATACTCCTTTGCATATCAATAAGGGTATTCCATTTGCATGTGTCCTCTTGCATTAGAGTAATACCATTTCATAATACAACCTTAGGTTTTGTCTTAGGTTGGCATTGTCATACATTTGCATTTGCATCCTTGTCCTCATAACATTATATCACATTGGCATACCCTAGGTTTCTTCATTAAGCTTAGGTCATTATCATATCATATTAGGGTCATTTGCATAGTAATTGTCCCTTTGCATATAGTGTCAAAACTAGGTTTTGTCATACTTGAGTAATGCAAATCTTTGATAAACCCGAAGTTATTGTTAGGAAGTCTAGACCTTATCAAACTTTTGTCTTTTTGTCATCAATGTCAATTGGTCAAACCTAGCTTAGTATCCAAGCATATAGGGGAGACATTGTCATTTTGTCCTTTTGTCACTTGGTCCTTTTGTCCTTTGAGGTCTAGACATCATTTCAATTTCCTAAGGGTCTCATTTTTAGAATTGCATTCATGAGTTTGTCAAAATCTTGAAAAAAGAACAAAAACATAGGTTGCATTGTTGCCATAGATTGCATTTTCATCTATTTAGTTTGCATTTAGTTGCATATCATATATTATCCTTGAAAAATTCCAAAAATATTGCATTTGCATAAGTGACATGTCTATTGAAACAAGGTTCCAAGCACCAATGATGCAACAAAGTTTGACGTATCAACCAACAATGCAATTGAATTTTAATCCAAGGCAATCACAATTATATCCAACCCAACAACAAGGCAATATTGATCAAACTTTTTATGATGAAACAAGTCTCCAAATACAAAAACTAGAGGAGAAACTAGCTCAAGAAAATGAGATATTGGAACAAAAAGTGGAAAACATTGAGAAGAATAGATCACAAACGTCCAAAATGTTTCAAAAATTTCCAGGCCAAAATCCAAATATTGAGCTAATTGATGTAAGATCTCTTATTGAACGATCAGACATACCAGCTCTCCTCTCACAAATAGAGATGATGAAACGATTTCAAGAAAAGAGACAACAACAATTTCAACATTATGTGCCTCCACAACAAGAACAAGAATGTGTTTACTATCAATCAGATTTTCAACCATCACAACCAATGGTTCAACAGTTCGAACATTTCCAACAGACACAACCAATGGTCCAATTTCAACAATATCTCCAACCAACTATACAGTGTCCACAAATAGTTTAACCAATGGTGGAATATCAACAAGTTCAATCAACATATCAATGTCAAAAACCACAACCAAAAATTCAAAAACAAAACTTGCAACATGCACCAAGCCAAATTTTGAACATGTCAAACCAATTTGATCAACATCTAGTTCGAAATCAAAACATGACATCAAACCAAGACCAAATTCTTGCCAAACAAGTTCAAATTCCAGATACAACCATGTCAAAACCTCGAAAGAAAGGTGGCTTTATTGCAAGGCTCTTAAGGAACCTACCAAGTGAGTTCTTTGAGGAAGATCAAGATAATACACTTATGTCTAGCAATGCCTCATCCCCCCACAAACAAATTGACTCTCCAGTGGCATCTATCCTTACACCTTTAGAAGTTTCCCAAGAACCTTCCATATTTTCATCATCAAATAATACACCCAAGGATGAAATTATCCAAGGGATATCCATAATTGATTGCCAAGATAATCCAATTCATGATGCACATCCTTGTCATGTTTCAGAAATACAAGACCCAATGCCACCATGCACTTTATTGCCATTACCTATTTTAGAGGACCCCATTCGAAGTCCCTCTTCCTCATGTTCAAGCATTGATTCCTTGTCAGAATCCATCACAAATGTTCAAAGTGCATTTCCTTCATCCCAAAACATTAAGCCCTTGTCAGAATCCTCCATGCATATCCAAAGTCCAACCCCATGTCAAGAGGATAATTTAGAGCATGAAGAAACATGTCTTGAAATAGATGAAGATCAAGATCCTGAAACCTTATCATCCCATCCAATTGTTGACCAGGACACCATGTTCCCAGACACTCACGATGATTCCATTATTCCTGTCCATTCTATCCAAGAACACAATGTCCTTTCAAATCCCATTGACATTCTACTTCCTAAGAAAGATCAAGATATCCCTTCCATCCTTTCTGATGATCCCATTAAAATTCAAGAGCAAAGCAACTTTAAAGAGGATTCCAATGATCTTCCTCCTTGTCAAGATCAAATTATTCCTTTAAATCCTCCACAAGATCCTTTTGTTCCTCCATCTCCTTGTCTTAATGCTCCATATACACTCCAAGATCGCATTTCTTTTGATGATCCCATTATTTCTCTCATTCCATCTCTTGAAGAGCCTATCATTGAACCATCCCCACTACACAATCCTAGTCCCCTTCATGATCCTAATCCCCCTCATGATTCTAACGTGTCAGTGCAAGATGTTCATGAACCCTCGACATGCATAATGGGTTCTTCCACTTTGGTGCAATCCGATCCACTTCAAGATCTCATTATTTCTCTCATATCATATCCACCTCATAATGGACTCGCGTCTTCTTCCCAAAGAAAAGAGTATCCTACAAGTCAAGATATTCATAAAGGCAAAGGAGTAGATCTCCATAAGCAAGCATCCCTTCATGTTAAAGAAAATATTAAGGGTCATGGCCTTAGTGAAATTCCTCAAGACGTGGGTACCCCTACTAAATCCAACATCCCTTCAAAATCAAAACATACACATTCCCCATCATACTTTCCATCCATCTTAGGTCCTTATATTCCTTCATCCTCTATGCAAGGTCAGTAAAGGAACACATCCTTGAGTAAATTTCATCCATCCAAAAGAACTCCATTTCATTCATATTCATCCATGCATTCCTTTCCCCCTCCAAGCAGTTTGGATGCCAAGTATAAAAGTCATAAGTCTAGCAATCCACATGTATTCAAAGATCAACATGTCCAATATAATCGACATGTCAAAACAAAGAACAAATTGATCTATAAAGAAAGAGAAATATCCAAAAGGCCACAAAGGCCCACTGAGAAAAATCAAGCAAAGTCAAAATGTATATGGGTTCCTAAGTCCCTTGTGCAAGCAATGCACTCCAAGGAACCACAAAAGCATGAAAAATCAAAAACCATGTGGATCCCTAAGCAGCTCCTTGAAGCACAAAAGCCTAAAGAAACATCAAAATTGGCATCTAAAATAGCTATTCCTCCATCCAAACCTCTCAAATCTATTCCTCCATCACCTTCTTCATCCATTTTGGGCCCTTATGTCCCAAAATCCCAAGCCTTTCCTTCGTCAAAATCTCAATATCCAAAATACATTTTTCCTCCATCAGTCCATCACCCCTCAAGGTGTGTGCCAATGTCAATCTTGCCAACATTTATATCCACTCAAGCACAGTTCTTCCAATACCCTATCCATTATCCAATGCATATTTTCCATCCTTCGATCCCTTTGATCCCATCCTTTGCATAAATCCTTGCCTTAGTTTCATCTCTTTTTCCATGTCCTTATCCTACCAACGTCTTTGAGCATAATTTTAAAGGTCATGGTCCATTTTTTTCAAGGCTACTATCCAAACAAAAAGACACTTGAGTCCTTCTTCCATCCCCTATCATGTGTCCATTTTCGACTAAAATGTCAAAATCCAAAAAAAAAAAAAAGTGAAAAATTGGAAAAAAAAAGAAAAAGGAAAAAAATAAAGCAAAAATAATTCATCCACTGGTGAAAACTTGGCAAACAGGCACCTTGGGCAAGTACCGTGATGAAATCCTGGCAAACAAGCGTCATGCATAATCTATGAACTTCTTGCATACCATACTTCGAGACAGGTTTTATCCTATCATATCTTTTTGTCCTTCATTGTTCCATTATCCTATCGAACCCATGTCATTACCCTTCATATCCTATTGTCCCTCATGTCCAATTTCCCTTTCCACTTTTGATCTTAACAACGCTGAGGATCTTCATGAGCATCATGCATCTTATTTGCAGCTTTTAGTCCATCATAGCTTTTGGTATTTATCCATTTGCTTATTATAACCTTTCATCCATATTCCCTAGCTTATTGCAACTTTCTGCCACTATCCCTTAGCCAATCCCAACCTTCAGTCCATGTCCCTTATCCATTCTTGGTCATGCTTATCCTATCCATATCTTATCACTATCCATACACCCTTTTTCATTCCTTGATCTTGATTTGACATAAGGACGCAAAATTTAAACATGGTTTCAAACACCTCTTGACATTTCCCTCATGCCATGTCACTACTTTGCATTGTCATATCCAGTCTCTTGTCCCATCACATAATAGCCCTTGAAAATTGCATCCGTATTGTCTCCATGATAAAATGCCTTTGTCTTCCCTCTATCCACCATCATTTCAGCAAGCCTATTTATTCACCTGTCATATTCCTTGCCTTGCTAGACACTGGGGGCAAAAATCATAAAAATTGAAAACTGTCCTAAAAAAAATCATAAAAAAATCAAATAATGTCCTGAAATAAACAAATCAAAAAATCAAAAAATGTCCTAAAATAAATCCCTAAAAAAAATCACATAATGTCCTGAAAAAATGAACAAAAAAATTTGTAAAAACTCGAAAAACAAACAAAAAAATATCCCCTTTGTGCATAAGATAGATTGCTGAGCATACCTCCAACGACACACAATCACACTGCGCTTTACTGAAATCACACATTCACGGATGAACTTTTTCAATCAAACCAGACATTCAAAATGATTAAAATTTTCATATCAATCAATCAACATTGATATCATTCATCCTTGGCACATTATCATGAGTCTTATACAGGGTGTGGTATGCTCGAAACCAGACTGTGTCCTATCTTAGACGGGGTACCGCATGTCCTTAAACCAGACAACATGATCATCCTATCAACATTTTCAACTTTTGACAATGAAGATCAAGATGTTTGTTTGACTTGTTGGAATTAGCGAGTCTTATCATTTATTGATTTATCTTTGGCTTCGATCATGGTCCTATGTTGCTTGATGATGTCACTGAGTGATTTAGAGTGACCGGGATGGTTCATGGTACCTTTTTTTGTTGTGATTGCTGTTTGTGGAATGTTTGTCACAAACTAGGGCAACTATATCATTGGGTGTCTATGATAAGCACGTTTTCTTTGTGAATGCCACACATACCTCGACTCTTGATGTATGCACCCTAGGATGATTCACTCATTCCTTGTGTGCGATGTGTCTATCTTACGCAAAGGGATTGCTTTATTGCTTTGGCCTTCATTGCCATGTTGCACCGCATCCATTTTGCCATATTAAATAAAGGTTCTCACCTACTTCTGTGCATTGGTGAAAGCAATTTGTTCTTCATCTCTAACTGTCCTCTGTCTAATTTCTTCTTACTAACATTTCTTCCGTCAGTCTTGGCGATCCATTCGAACCTATCATCTTATGTCATTCTTATCAATCAATTGGCCTCTTTTCTAGATTTTTCCGGCCAATTCCTTGAAGGGGCATGCATATGTCATTGTTATTGTCTGGGGCATTTTCATTATTGTTCTTTTAAACGACGCTTAAAATCGCATTGTCTCAAAGAGGGGCAAAATGTAGACATCTAAAAATGGTCAACGCTTGCAGAGTCATACTTTAACATTTGCGCATTGCCTTATTTTAGGGTTTTTGCATCACATTAACATTTATTCTATGTTGCGCACTTGTCTTTATCATTTGCAAGCATCGAGTCCTTCTTCTGCATTCTTCATTTGTTTCACTTTCGAATTTGGTCTTGTCGATAATAATCTTCGGTCATGATTTTGGTCAATCTTATCTTGTCGTATCAATGTGTGTGTTCATTTGTCATCATTTTGGACATCGTCAATCCTAATCGATGATAGAATTAGGGTTTTGTCCTTTTGTCAATCTTGTCATCTTGCGATCGATTCACCATCGATCCTTGTCAATCTCATCAATTTTGCGATCGATTTGTCATCGATCATTGTCCTTTTCAATCTTGTCATTTTGCGATCGATTTGTCATCGATCGTTGTCATTTTCAATCTTGTGATAGATTTCTCGTTGATTGTTGTCATTTTCAATCTTGTCATTTTGTGATTGATTTGTCATCGATCGTTGTTCTCTTTTCAATCTTGTCATTTTGGTGATCGATTTGTCATTGATCGTCGTCTTTCTCAATCATGTCAATTTGGATCAATTTGTCATTGTTCCTCATCAATTGGTGCATTTATCAATCAAATCATTTATCAGCATTGGTCCTTTGTTAGTCGTGATCAAATCGAATCGACATCAATTATCTTTTGTCAAGACCTAATTGTCATCCTTTCATTTTCATCTTCTAGGGTTTCATGATTTATTCATTTAATCTTGTTTGTCATTTCTCCCTCTAGGTTAAATAATTTATTTATTTATCCTAGGTCTTCTTGTCACAATTAAATATTTATTTAATTGGCTAATTAATTCTTTCCTCTTTTTGTGAATTAATTAATGAATGAAAAATTATTAATTAATTTACCTAATTTTCCAATTTACCTAATTTCTCCTAATTCATAATTTTCTAATTTCTCCTATTTCTCCTAATTTCATGGGAATGACATAGCAAATTTGTCATAATTTATCATAATTTGTCAATCAATCAATTTTGCATAGCAACCTTGTCAATTTTGTCATAATTTGTCAATCAATCAATCTTGCATAGAAAGTGTCAATTTTGTCATAATTTGTCATATTTGTCATTCTTGATTTGAAATTTCCTTTCAAATCTCTTCATGCTAATCTTGTCATCTCTCCAATTTGTCTATAAATTGGATGAATTTCTTCAATCAAAGGATCCCCGAATCAATCACGCTTCTAGTATTCTTGCGCTACCGTCTTGTCAATCTTGCTTTCACATTATGCTTATGCACTTGAAGGTGAGATCCATAAAACAAAGCAATTTGAAGGAGAAAGAAGGACAATGGAGAATCATGGAGGAGACATCCACATTTGTGATGGTTTGCATTTGAATTGAATGTTTTATTTCCATATCTCTATTGAATGTTTGTAGGTTTTCTTATCATTGCAATTGAGTTTTCGTGATTGAGCTAGGCTAATGTTTATATTGCTTTGATGATTTCCATATTCCTATCTACACATAGTTATACTGATTTGGAGTTTTTTTGCTTATATCCTGATAAGGCTGGGGATAGGAATTTCTAGGCTTTGGTATCTGCCTCTTCAAAGCAATCATATCATTGACAAGCTGTTGAACAACTGGGTCAGTGGAAGAGGTAGATGCCTGAGGTTGACCTTGAGGAGTTTGTATATCTTTTCTCCATTTTCTAGCTATTATTAGATCATCTTCAAGTTGTATAGCTTCATTTTGTGCAGTCTCAAGATCAGTTGGCCTATTTCTTCTAAGGTGAAAACCTACATCAGGAGGCATGGAATTTATGAAGAAACATTGTTGATTATCAGCAGTTGGCCTTTTGGCCTGAGGAATTTTATGGATAATCTTATTATATTTGGCTACATAGTCCCTCATTGGCTCATGAATTTGTTTTTTCATTTGTGTGAGCTGAGCCAGTAACAAATGTTCATCATCAGCACTTTTGAACCTTTTCTCAAAAGCGGTTTTCATTGTTTGCCAGTCAGTTATGGATCCGGCTCGCAGATGACTGAACCAATCTGCTGCCCCCTCAGTAAGAGTTTGAGCAAAAAGCCTAACAGCCACATCTTCATATTGAACTACCAGAATCCTAGTGGCTACATTAAAAGAATTCAAGTGCTCTTCAATTGAGACTTTTCCGTCTCCATTATATTTAGGTAGGACATCCCTCACCCCTTTTGGAAGCGAATTATGAGCTCCGAGAGCAAGAGGTCCAACAACAGCACCCCATGGTTGGGCCATAATGAACATAGGATAAATGGTTACTAGAGGAGGAGCTTGAACTCCAGTAAGTGTTAGTGCTTGCCAAGGGTTTGAGGAAGAGGGTATAGGAGTAACTCTGATAGGAGAGGAAGGCCTACTTTTAGTGTTTCTTTTGGGAGTAAAGTTTGTGGAAAATGACAACCCTTGCAATTCTTCAAAATAATTATCAATTATTCCCTCCCTCCTCTATGATCTGGTATAAGGACGAGAATCCAGTGTTGTTACCCATAGGGTTCTCAGGTCTTCAACAACTCCTTTAAACCCAACAATATTTATGTACCTTGGGAATCTATTTTAGGCAAGGCAGGCCTGTGAGCATTGTTTGTTATTTTCAAATACAACTCTTTCAAACTCAAAGCATGTTGGTCTATTCAATGTTCTACTTGTTTTGTCATTTTCTCCCCAGCAGAGTCGCCAAAAATTTGTTAGTGAACAGATTTGTCTTTTCTTAAAATGATCAATTTTAAACTCTATCGCCTTCTTTTAAAGACAAGTGTTCAACTAAACAGTTGGGTAAGTGTTATATAAACCACTTCCCTCTAAATTTTCCATAGGTACAGCTCCCTATTTCAGTTATTCAAGGAATAATCTAATTAATTTTATTTGAGTAGTAGCTTTTAACCTGAAAGCATGTAAGGCTGCCTACTTCATTCTTGGATGAGAGGCCAATATTTCACACGTATTTCTGAGAAAAACTATCTTTCCAATCTTTTCAATACAAGAGATGGAAGTAACTGAATCAAAGTTCAGAACACCATTTCCACAATTCCAATAAGAAATGAATAGATAAGAGAAACCAAATCTGTTCTGAAACACAAATCTTTTCCTAAAAACAAACACTCAAAGGAAGGAGTACCAGAAAATAATAGTTTTCTGCAATAGAAAGGTCATTACTGTTATTTGATTAGATAAGCATATGCAAAGATATGTGTCTACATAGATTCAAAACCCACAAATTTTCCTTCTCCCAAAAACAATATGATTTTTGTATATATATATTCTTATGCGACAAAGGCATGATAATACATCTATAAATCCTTTTCCATTCCAGATTTAAAAGTCTGATTCCTCCTACAAAATAGAAACTTTACGAGACAGAGGGAAAACAAAAAAAATAACTAAAATTCCTCACCAAATCTAACCCCTATTTTATCTATCTTTCTTTAATTTATATTTTTTAGAACAGGGGAGGTCTCCCTGAAAACTTGACCTCCCCCAAAACCTTTATGAAACCAACAAGATGTATTTTGGGACAAATGTCCCGAAGTCTTTACATAAACATGAGAAACTACATAAAAAAAAGGAAACCGGGTTTGGATCAATGCATTATGTCACTTTCCCATCATCATCATCCTCTCCGCTTTCACGGGCGTCGTGGGTGGTTGTGAGCTCCTGGCTAATAGATTGGTTCAGAATCTTCATCGCATTGAGCTTTGCCTTCACCGCCGCCTTATTCCATCGGTGCTTCACCATCTTTTCGGCATGTTTCGGTAACTGATCATTTCCAATGAAGGTCATGGACTCAATCCTAGCCACCCTTGTTATATCTTCTGGAGTGAAATTACCCTTGGCTTTGATTTTCTCCATGTTTATCCAGAAATCCCTGATTGCATCCTGTGTGTTCAACCCGCAAATTCCCAATTGCCAACCATGGTCAGGGGTAACCACCTTGTTATCATTAACTATACTGCACTAGAGATCTTGGAGCTCATAAACAGAGGTCTTAGTGTCGGAGATCACATACTTGAAGGTAACCACCCATGACATTATGGTTTTCTTCAGCACAAAGAGCTAACATTCATCTATTACCAGTTTGATTGAGTGTTTTGTCAGAAACCTGGTAACCCCATATTCTTCTATTTTGGTGAATAAAGGCAAGATATTTTGCCATTTATGTTCCTCTTTCTCTCATGGCATAAGATGATTTTGAACTTCGGCGATAAGACTCTATATCTCGTCACATAACTTCTGGGAGTCAGTGATATACTTCTCCCCATCCTTGACTATTCCCTCAATCCATTTCTCCATAGCCTCTACAATACTCTTAGCCCATTGAACTTGGCTCATTAACTTTTTATTTTTTGGTGATGTTGGGTCAAAGTTCTCTGTAGCATGAGATATAGGGACTGCCCCAAAGCAACCAATGTTGTCGATGAACTAGGCAAGAATATTTATGTGTCCCTTTAGCTCTCTCTTTTCCCGCCCATCCTTCTCCAATCTGGTGAGCATTTTCTTGCCGATACCTGGAAGAAATGATTGTCTAAGTCCCTACTCATATTTCCCAGCTCCACCTTTGTGATCTCAAAATCATCAGGGCTAGCTTCCTTGTTTTCGTCCTTGGGTTTGTACGAGGTGATTTTAGCGACCCATTTTCTAGTTCCTTCATCATTGTCTAGGCGGGCGGTGGTTTTGAACCTTTTCGGCTTGGGGCCCTTCTCTATGTACTTAACGACCATTTCCTGAATTGGAATAGTCACGAGAAGAAAATTCCGCTTTCTGTTCACCGAGGTGGTCAACCACTTAGGAGTTGCATTGGAACTAGTTGTTCCTTCGATCACTTTGGAAGGTGGTGTCATAGCCACAGTCACCATATGAGAATCCAGGGCATTAGCAACATCGCTATCCAGGTCTTCAACTTCAAATATTTGGGCATCAAGAATCGTATCTTTGAGCCATGTATCCTTTGATTGATCCATCTTTCTTTGAGCTGCACTTCAGGACCGAGTATGTCAAGGAGTACAGAAATCCATAGCTAAATTAGACCTATGTCTAAGCCGGGGTGGATTTTTATCTTTACTTGCATGAACATGCATAGAAGCATTGTTAGAAAGACACTTTTGTGAATGTAGAGAGACCTCATTACTTCTCGCTGAATTAGACTTAACGCCTAATTTCACTGCTTTCTTCTTAGCAACCCATGCTGCGGTCCTCTCCAAAACTCCTTTGGTCCTTAACTGTATATCATCTTTCTCCTCCTCATCCCAGTTGATTGGAGGCATTTTTGTTTCTGCACAGGCTAAGTATCCTTGTTCAAACAGCTCTAGATAGTCCTCTTTGAGCCCCTTAATGTCCAGCTTTACCTGTAATGAAATAACTTGTTCTAACACCATCCTCATATTTCCCTTTTTAAAAACCTTGAGCTCATCGCTACAATCTTCCCAGAAGTCTTCTAATTGTGACATTGGGAGGTATGGCATTAGACCAAGACTTCGGGAAAAACCCTTATTATCAAAACCTTTCATTTCAGGATACAAGGAAAAATTGAGATTCCTGAGATTTGCTCCAATACTCAAAGCGTCGGACATCAAACTGTAGGACAACACACCCAATTGGATGGGAAAATGACTCTCCCATTTATCCCTGGGTTGTGCCTTTTTGATTACAAAGGTCAGCTGTCTACATATCTCTGCCAAAACAAAGCAATCTGAACAAAAATGAGGGAGCTTGAAGGGCTCCTCTTCAAATCCGCTTATCCTTATGTAACAGAAGTGTGGAAACTGGATATAGAAACTGCCAAACCTCTTTATCAGTGTCTGTGCATCCTTAGAGATTCTTTTGGCTTTCATATTCTTCAATTCATGGCACAAGTCACCCAGAAAAGCATTGTACACCCTTCTGAAATCCTGCAAGGCCTTATCCTTTTGCAACATGGGATAGAACTCATATACAAGAACATCCTCCTCAGTGAGTTGTTTTGGTATTCCAACTAACTCCTTAACACATGCCAAACAATATAAGAGATATGAAGACATAAAGAAGTTCTATTTGAACTATTTAGCCATACTCAGTTGTTCCCTCATTGAATTAGCAATCAATTCAGCCCAATCAAGATACTACTTCCCTTCTAAAACCAGGTGCACTTATCAATAAATCCAGTCGTCAAAGTTGTAAGCTTCAGTAGACCCTTTGGCCCGGTGCAACAAAAGCATAACATCATGAATGTGAGGAAACATGTGATTCTTATTAGGATTCATGGGTAATCTGGAACCACCTCTTTGAGGAACCTTCAACCAGAATTTTGCTACGTTGTTACAGTGTCCGGTTCTGTCTACGTTAAACTCGGTGATTGACTGAGTGGGGGAAAAGTTGGAGAACTGGTAATTAGGTATCTTGAAGATGGAGGAAATTACTTCATGATTTATGGCAAGAAGGGTTTCACCATTGTCTCTCCTAATGGTCTTAGAGACTAGGTCGTATCTAGCGATATATTCCTGAATCAATTCTAGACAGGGAATGGCTGGGGGAAAAGCTATCGCTTCTATGAGACTACTACTCAAAATATCCACACCAAAATATTTGTCAATTCCCTTGAACACCCTCTCTTTTAAAACCTCAAGATTTGCCCCTTTAAGGTTGGTATCGCTAACTATGGGTTCATTACATAAAAGGCTAAAAACATTCCCAAACAAATGCAGTGTGGACTTCAGAATTCAAAGCAATAAGCCTTAATTGGTTGTAGAAAACTTTTCTATGAGAGAGAAAATGCAAGTAAAAACTACTGGAGAGAAAAAGAAAAGGACTCACCTTCACAGTTGAACAATCAAATGACGACTAGTAGCAAACAAGACTCCTATCCAAGAAAAAAAAAACCGCAGCAGTAAGGAACAAGATGCAGAGCACTAATAATCCTTCATACCTTATAGTGAGGGCAATGATACGGTACCATTGAATGCAATAATTCTAATTGTCAGTCTGAGTGTGTTAAGTTTGTGGATTGGACATCGCACGCATGCATTGAATGCATGGCGGCGTTTTTGAAGTAACTGCCATTTCCCGAAATGATTACTTATTTCGACACGCCAACAATTGACATCACCTTAAGATATGGTTCACCTTCCTCATATTTGGCAATGAATGCACCATCAAAACATTTAACCCATGGGACCCACCAACTTCGTACACATATGAACATCCTAAACAGTCTTCATGAGAGTTCAAGTAGTTCAAGGTGTACGCCTCACTCATGGAAAATCTTTGTCGAGAATATTAATTGTGCCAAGCTACTGACCATTTGTGCTATGTTGAACATGTTGAACACATTTGAACCTCTTGAACTTGGTTCAATGAGTTCAACGCCCGGAGAGAGATGATGTAACACATTACCAAACAAGAAACCTTTAAAGAGCCGCTGCAAGACACTTAAAGAAAATGTTAGTATGAAAATCTCCCTGAACACCTAGGAACCTATGGAACCTAAATGAACCTATTGAACCCAGTTCAAGATGGTTCAACTTGTTCACAGAGTTCAACCAATTACTAAAACTCGACATTTTTTATTGAAAGATGATTTACAAACATACTAAGGGCTTGAACTGAGGTGTTACAAGAAAGACAAGGACTCTAAATGGAATTTTTATAGGATGACTCACTCTTGTCGTGAGGAATAAATGACGTAGTAACAACATGCAAACTCAAAAGCATATAAACATCATAACACTCATAACACTAGATTTAACGTGGAAACCCAAATAGGGAAAAACCACTGTGGGATTTTGGACCCACTAAGAAATATACTCTTCTAGAGTATGGTCGGTTAAAAGCAAATCCTGTTAAAGATTACAAACACATTGTTAGATGTGATCTGGTTAAGGGATTTCCCTCAGATCTATTAGGATCTTCACCTTGTTAGAAGTGACCTTGTTAAAGGATTTCAAACACTCAATCAAAATGTCACCTTACTAAAGGGTTTTACAAATAAGACTGTTAAGTCCACTCGGTTAAGAGATTTTCCATCACTTTACAAAATAACAGTAATAAAAATCTATCTGCAACTTCACATCTAAAATGCTAAAGAAGATTCTTATTTTCTCAATACAATATAGGACTTATCTTGTCCATCTGTTGGGCTCTATAATTTGTTATTTAAACAGGTCTTCAAGCTCCTGTGCTCGGTAATCACTATGTAGCATCCCTGTGCATACACTTGCCCGCATATATTGTTTATTAATAGCTCCTTATTTATAAACAATTCGCCAACTGTTTAATCTCCTTGATCACATTTCCCATGATCAATCATAGCCATCGGATCTTCAAACTTTGACCAGGTTCAATGTATCCTTCGATATGAAAATGTTTTAACCCACCTTGGAACTTGCATACATTTCTTGGAACTTGTGCTAGGGTATTGCGGTTCAATCTGAGCTATAGATCTCCCTGTCGATTTTCCTTTGCCATAGATTCTTTAACAAACTTCATTCATGGCATACCAATCATTTAATCATAGCCATCTCATTAGCTTCCTTCATTAAATAATGCTTTTATTCATTCAATGCATTCTGTTATTACTCGGTTGCAACTCGATAAATACTAAACTTTACTCGGTAGACATTCTGCCTTCATTAACTGATAGCGATAACCTTAGGGTTTATCGACTAGGTTCCTTAGGGGTTTACCGACAAGGTTCTTTGCTTGGTAACATAGTATAGTATTAACCTTACAATCAATAACATATGTATGATATCAAAACAATCTAAACATCATGATCTCATCATTGTCTAACTCGGTAATAGTTGCCCATTGAATAACTTATTTCTCCCCTTATTCATCATATTCTTTCCGTGTCTTTTACCGACATCTTTATACTCATCAAATCATACTTCTCAAGATATGGCAACATCATACTGAATTAGAAAATCAATTTCTTGACATCAATGACAAAATAATAATATTAAGACAGTAAACATCCTTAATCAGTTATATCCATAATCATCAACAACCTTCTCAATATCCTTATTGAAATGCCAACAATCTCTCCTTGTCTGTTATAATGCCAAATACCAACAATTGTGGAATCAATATACTCAAGATGAATAAGCTTAAGAAGAATAGACTCCACAAAGATCATGTTGACATTCAACCATGGTTTTCCCTTGCGACACATCTAGTGGTATCCATGCCCAGTGCTATGATGACAATTTAGATTGTTTAGCTTGATATGCTCATGTGAATTGATTCACAGTTATAAGTTTGTAATTTCCATGAATATGAATATGGGTGACATATGAAGCAATCCTTGTACACAAGCCAACAATAAGAGCCTCACACTATGTGATGTTATTTGTACAATTAAACTCAAGATGAAAGGAGAGAGGAAGTAGTTTTCCTTTAGGCGAGACTAGAATTACACTTGCTCTAGAACTAGTTTGATATCTCAACCCATTGAAATACACTTCCCAAATACATTCATGGTTTATTGTGAATAAATCTCATTAGGGAACAAGTCGAAACAAGGGAACGATTTAATCTAGGAAACTTATACCAATTGATCGGTGATAACTTGATGGACTTCTAAGACACAAACTTAAAATCAAACTCAAAAATTAGCATTACCCATTTCACTAATCTCCCAAACAGGTCTTCTCTAGAGAAAATATGTTTAAAAAGATCATTATAAACAATTACCCAAGTTTCTACATGAAGGAGATAGTTTCTTAGCTCCTACATTGCAAAGACGAGAGAAAGACATTGCTTCTCCATAATACAATATTGAGTTTCTTAGCTCCTATAGTGCAAAGATGAGAGAAAGACATTGCTTCTCCATAATACAATATTGAGTCTCATAATCAACATGATCACAACTAATGTAATAGATTGCCCTTTCCTTTCCATGATCATCATCATAATGATCCAATAAAGCCACTAAAGTATTGGATGATGTTGATATATATAAGAGGAAGGCTCTATCTTGCATAGTTGGCATCAAAATAGGGGGATTGGCTAGGTAGCTTTTGAGAAAGTGAAAAGCCTTTTGGCACTTGACATCCCATTTGAACTGCACATCTTTTTTCAACAAATATATAAAAGGAAGGGTATGATTAGCCAATTGAAATACACATCTATGAATTGCGTGAATCTTCCCTTGTAAGGTAAAAAGTTGCGAGATGTTTCTAGGTGGAGGCATGTTAACAATTGCATTGATCTTATTTTTATCAACCTTGATTCCATGATGAGAGACAACAGATCCTTAAAACTTGCCCGCATCAACACTGAAGACACAATTAAGAAGATTAAGTCTCATTTTATAGATTCAGAGTCTTTTAGAGATTAGATGAATATTCACAATTTGATATTTTTTATGAGTTATTAATTTTGCCAAGATTTCATCAACATAATCTTCTAAGATCTTGTGAATGAAGTCAAGAAAGGTTAGAGTCATCACACATTGATAGGTTACTCCTACATTCTTTAACCCAAATGGCATGACTACATAATAAAAAGTACCCTAAGGATAGTAAAGGTAGTCTTATACTGATGTTTTGGATTAATAAGGATCTAATTATAACTCAAGATGGGTTGTAGTTGAATCAACAATCATATCAATATTTGGAAGAAAAAAATCATCTTTAAGAGATGCCTTATTAAGGTCCCAAAAATGAATGCAAATACAAATACGATCATCAAGTTTACTGATAAAACAATATTTGAAATCCAAGTTGAATAGTCAATAGAACATATAAAGCCATCTTTTAAAATATTTTTTTATCTCAATCCTAACTAATAAGGCAACCTTGGGATTCATCTTACTGATCTTTTGTTTAATAGGCTTAGCATTAGGACATAGGATGATATTTTGAAGTTCTACTATAGATTCATAAATACTAGGCATATTCTCCTATGACCAAGCAAAGATATCAAAATAATGATGCAAAGATAAGAGTGCAATTTATCTTCTTCTAAGGAAATGTATTTTTTGATCTTAATCACCTTCTCAAAAGACATACAATACATAATAACATCGATAGTATCTCCTTTGAGAAGCGTACCATAGCCTTTAGGATGAGGTATACATGTATTCTCTCCATCAAAAGATAAAGAGTCCTCTTAATTAACATTCATAAATAGATTCACCTAAATATTCTTGATTGTTCAAACAATATGGGAACCGACACTTATTGTGATAAGAAGGCAAATTAGAATAAACACCCAAGAAATCTCCTAGGGCTTCCTTCGAGGAGAAAACATCTAAAGGAATTTAATTGGATGTTGTTGTGGAATCAATATACTCAAGATGAATAAGATTAAGAAGAATAGGCTCGACAAAGATCATGTTGACATTCAACCATGGTTTTTCCTTGCGATACATCTAGCGGTATCCATGCCCAGTGTTACGATGACAACTTAAATTGTTTAACTTGACATGCTCATGTGAATTGATTAATAGTTATAAGTTTGTAATTTCCATGAATATGAATATGGGTGACATCTGAAGCAATTCTTGTACACAAGCCAACAATAAGGGCCTCACACTATGTGATGTTATTTGTACAATGAAACTCAAGATGAAATGAGAGAGGAACTAGTTTTCCTTTAGGTGAGACTAGAATTACACTTGCTCCAGAACTAGTTTGATATCTCAACCCATCAAAATACACTTCCCAAATACATTCATGGGTAAGTGCACCAAGATTGTGAACAGAAAAGTGGCCACATGCCAAAAAAAAACCAAATCTTTCATAACCCATGCGGGTTATAAAAATTCAAAAATGTGCTAGGCTTGGTAACACCAAGCCTAGAGAAAAACAATTTAAAAAACCAAAAGTTCCTCAAAACTCGTATGGGTTTTGAGGAATATTTTATTTTTTAATAAAAAAATAAATTATTTTTGGGTGTAGGCCACGGGTTTTGGCCATTTTCAATGCCAAAACCCATGGAACATCAACAAGAAAAAGCCAAAAAAACATAGAACCCGCATGGGTTTGCAACTATTTTAGATTTTCCCAACATTGAGAGCAATTTTCAACAATGGCACCCCGTCGAACAGGTAAGATTTGATTGGTTTGATTATTTTTGTTTGCATTTTAATTGAAGTACGATTTTTTAATTGATTTAAGTTTTGTTTTTATTAATTTGATGTCAGATTCTTCAAGCAATCCCTCAAAATGAAATAGACAACAAATACCTCCTCCTTCACAAGCAACACAAGAAAACCCTTTAAATATTGCACAAGAGCAACAAGAAAACCCTCAAAATCCTCAAAATGATGCTCCTCAACAACCACTGCCACCTCAAAACCCTCCAGGTCCTCCATTAGATCATGTAGATGCCACACAAGAGGATCTCATCAATTGCCTTACATAAAATAGTGCCCAAATTTCTATATTGGTGAATAGGTTGAGGTCCTCTAGCCTTGACCACCACTCAACCCTCACTAGAACACTAGAAACAATGGTTAATGGTGCAAATGAGGTATCTAGGGAGGTTATGAAATGGGGTTCATGGAGGGATAGATGTCAAACATTTAATGCGAATGGGTTGTCATATGATCAAGTAAAGAAAAAGGGCATAGGTAAAGCTGACATATGTGCTCTTTTCACTGATTTTGTTACCAATAACAACCTAGAACTAAATACGAATCAGTTTCCTATACATTGGTGTGTTCATGCTAGGCTGAAAGAAGCTTTTTGGGATAGGTGGTATATGGTCTTTGACCAACCACCTTGTAATAATTGGGAGGTGCCTCTATATTTTTTGAGAAAGTTGTATTGTGAGTTTATCCTCAATGAGAAGCCGAATTACTTTGACATCCAAGAATTTTAGGGTAGAGGGAGAAGATTTGTGTAGGATAGACTTGGGGCCCATAGGGTGGTAGAGCCACAAAACAGGAGGTGTACAACTCCTAAACCCATGGTTCATGTCACTGTCCCTATATCCTTGAAGGAGTCTATGAAATTATAGACTCTTCAGGCAGCTGCATCATTGACTGATGTCATTGTTCAACATGGCACACAGTTGGTCGGAGCAAAGGATGTACTAGCACCTACAACACCTCCTTCATCAGTAGCACCTCCTTCATCAATGACACTTCTTTCCTCAGAGACACCTCCTTCATCAACAGTACCTCATGCATCATTTGGCACAAGCCAACCCATTCAACATATGTGCCCCACCTGCCAGGGTGTATGATCTAGTGTAGACACTGACATAGACAAGGATGGTTTGACATCTCATTTTTGTACATGTTGCGGGAGTAGATGCCATGCTTCCATTTCAGAGGATGTGGCCCTCACTGATGAACTGATCCATATGTTGTACCCTCTCTATCAGACACAGGTGCGTTTAATTCTATTTATGACATGTTATCAATTAAGTGACTAAATCTTATAAAAAGAAATGAATTTTTATTTTTAGAACAATTTAAAGTGACATAAATAAAATGCATTGTAGGGTGTAGCAGGTGGTGGGAGTACACCACATACTTTTCAATCGACTCGACGGTCACGAGTAGTTTCGCCACCAGAGGTAAAGATTTGTAAATTTGTTAAAATTATAATAATACATTGGTTTCAAAATATCTTTTTCTAATTATATGTATCATTATTTGGTATTTTATAGGGCTTATCAGTGGCTGAGATGTCCCAACTTGATGATATCACACATTCGACCATTGACTTTGGCCAAGATAGCTATGTGGTACCATTTAGATTTATACATTTTTGACTTAAGAGATATATTAAATACATGCTCTTTTCCCTTATGTTAATTTTTTTCCATTAGTTTACCCCACCTGCCTCGAGGACATCTCATGTGAGAAAGCCATCCTCTAGCACTCTGAGGCTGAAAAAGATATCCTCTTGGACACCCAAATGACGGAAGGTAATTCAGTACAATTTATATTCATTTGTTGAAATGTATTATGATTAAACACGTATATGTAGATATTGATAAATGCACTTAATTTATTTGTTCTATATACAAAAACATATGGGGTTTACGGAATTAATGAATGCACTTGATGTCATTGAGGTTCAGCAGAGGGAAGAGGTGATATCTTCATATTCACTTTGGATTGTATTCTTGCTTGTTCGAAATAACTAAATCCTTTTATGTCTATATCATATGTTATCATTTTTCATACATGAAATGGTAATAGCTACATCAGATTCAACTAGACCTCCTAAGGCTATAGGATAACTATACAAGGCTTCAGTGTGCATTTGTTCTACATATGTTAAAATATTTGTTTTATCTAGTTTGCCAACAATTTTGGGTTATTAACTTGTATGATTGTCTTTAACCTATTACAGGCCCCTTCCAAACTTCCTACTGTTATTCTACCATTCCATTTCAATAGAAGTCCTACACGTATATTATGGGATCCAACACGACCAAGGGAAAAGGTATGTCTGTCTTAGATCAACTCCTTTTCACTAAGTGCACAACGGAGTTGAAACCGCCTAGTTAACTCTTTTTGGATCGCTTACCATGGATATAGGAAATGGTCATAACTGATTCATCTATGACTTTTCCTCCTATGACCACAACACATCCATCTGAGGCTCCGTTATGCTTTAGTTTTTTAGTCTATTCATTTTTATTTATTATGTGTTATTTGACATATATGTTATTAACATGTATTAATGTTGTTTTACCAGTTACAACCTCCTTCAGGACATCCCATGGATCCTCAGCCTCACCCAATTCCAGAAGATAGAGATGAGGTAATCAACATTTCAACTTCAAACAATTTAGAGTTCAATATTTAGTTATTTTTATGTTATATTGAGAAAATATATCTGATTCGACATTTGAATTGTCCTTGTGCAGCCAACTGCAGAGCCATGTACTGCTTCGAAGAGGCTCTATTTTGATGATCCGCCATAGTCTTAGATACTGATAGAGACATATAGTTATAGTTGTGGTCATTAAAGGACCATTTTTTTTTTATATTCAACATTTGTATATGTATATATCGACTTTAACAGACATGGTACATGCCACATTTTTGTAACTATTATTGATTTGGCATCTATGCCATTTTTTGATATGTACGTGATTATTGTTCATTTTGATATATATGAAACTTGATATTCGATCCAATTTGTTCATTGATACATATGAAACTTGACATTCTTGAAACTTAGTTATTTGCTATTGAAATATGATAAAACTTGTTCATTGTGTATGTGTCTTGAAATGTGATCCAATTTGTTCATTACTTGTAACTCATATGGCATATAATTTTAAACTATCTATTGCTCATATTGTGTATACCCAAGTATCGACATCGGTAATGCTGATATTGTGTATTTTGATTGAGTGAATTTGCTTTGAGTCCTTCATGCATGAAGAGATTGGAGTGAAGTTATTATTTCATAGACTAATGCTTATGGAGCAAAGTTCATCATTTCAAGAACCAATTAAGACAAGATTTGAGTGCACAAAGTAGATTTGAAATTTATCTAAGGATGAGTCAGCTTAGGTAGGGTTTTCATTTAAATTTTATTCCATAACAAGTCGACCTTAGGGTAAGAGACACAACTATTCATCCAAATTGCCTATAAAAGAAGAGTTGAAGCACTTATGGATGATCCGTGTGAACCTGTGGGGTCATGTTGTTTCTACCTAAAAAGGCCTCTCTCGGTTTCAGACAACTTGATTCTGTTTTCTTGTGGTGAGATTTTTTCTGTCACATCAAAAACCATCAAAAATCGTTAGTGAGAGGCGGCAAAATAGTGCATCTTTCGTTCTGCTTGTCATGGGAACAAACCATTAGTGCAAGTACATTTGGGTGGCCGTTTTTACACTATGTGTGCCCTTGTTTCTCTCCCAAAGACGTCCGATCATTTCAAGCCACCTCCAAGCGACATTTTCCCTTGAGTGCTCAAAGCAGAAAAAATGGTCAAACTTTGACATCGCGTAACTTAGAGACCGTGGCACTTATGGATAATCCGTTTGAACCTATGGGGTCATGTTGTCGCTGCATAAAAATACATCTCTTGGTTTTGGATAAATCGATTCCATTTTCTTGTGGTGAGATTTTTTCTGTCGCATAAAAAACCATCAAAAACCATTAGTGAGAGGTGGCAAAATAGTGCATCTTTCGTTCTGCTTGTCATGGGAACAAACTCTCAGTGTGAGCACATCTAGGTGTTTGGTTTTATGCTAGGTGTTCCCTTTTCTTTCTCCCCAAGATGTTCGATCATTCTGAGCCACCTCGTAGTGACGTTTTCCCTTGAGCGCTCAAAGTGGAAAAAAGGGTCAAACTTTGACGTCACATAACTCGGAGACTGTGGCACTTATGGATGATCTATTTGAACCTAGGGGGTTGTGTTATCACTGTGTAAAAAGGCCTCTCTCGGTTTTAGACAACTCGATTCCATTTTCTTGTGGTGAGATTTTTTCTATCGCATCAAAAACCGTCAGTGAGAGGTGGCAAAATAGTGCATCTTTCATTCTTCTTGTCATGGGAATGAACTGTCAGCGCAAGTGTGTTTGGATGGCCATTTTTATATTATGTGTGCCCTTGTCTCGCTCCCCAAGATGTCTGATCGTTCCAAGCCACCTCGTAGCAACGTTTTCCCTTGAGCGCTCAAAGTGGAAAAAATGGTCAAACTTTGACATCGCGTAACTCGGAGATCGTGGCACTTAAGGATGATCCATTTGAACCTATGGGGTCATGTTTTTGCTGCCTAAAAACTTATCTCTTGGTTTTGGGAAACTTGATTCCTTTTTCTTGTGGTGATATTTTTTCTATCACATCAAAAACCGTAAAAAACCGTCAGTGAGAGGTGGCAAAATAGTGCATCTTTCATTCTGCTTGTCGTAGGAACAAACCGTCAGCATGAGTGCATCCAAGTGATTGGGTTTATAATAGTTGTGCCCTTTTATTTCTCACCAAGATGTTTGATCATTTCGAGCGACCTCGTAGCAACATTTTCCCTTGAGCGCTTAAAGTGGAAAAAATGGTCAAGCTTTGACGTCGCGTAACTCAGAGACCATGGCACTTATAGATGATCTATTTGAAGCTAAAGGGTTATTTTGTTTCTGCCTAAAAAATCCTCTCTCGGTTTTAGGCAACTCGATTCTTTTTTCTTGTGGTGAGATTTTTTCTGTCGCATAAAAAACCGTCAAAAACCGTCAATGAGAGGTAGCAAAATAGTGTATCTTTCGTTCTGCTAGTCATGGAAACAAACCGTCAGTGCGAGCGCATCTAGGTGGCCAGTTTTACACTAGGTGTGCCCTTTTCTCACTCCCCAAGATGTCCGATTGTTCCAAGCCACCTCGTAGCAACGTTTTCCCTTGAGCGCTCAAAGTGGAAAAAATGGTCAAAATTTGACGCCATGTAACTCAAATACTGTGACACTTATGGACAATCTATCTGAACCTATGGGGTTGTGTTGTCACTACCTAAAAATATTCTCTTGGTTTCAGGTAACTCGATTCCATTTTCTTGTGGTGAGATTTTTTCTGTCGCATCAAAAACCATCAATGAGAGGTGGCAAAATAGTGCATCTTTCGTTCTGCTTGTCATGGGAACAAACCATCAGTGCGAGCACATCTAGGTGGCCAAGTTTATGCTAGGTGTGCCATTGTCTCACTCCCCAAGAGGTTCAATCATTCTGAGCCACCTCATAGCGACATTTTCCCTTGAGCGCTCAAAGTGGAAAAAATGGTCAAACTTTGACATCGCGTAGCTTGAAGACCATGACACTTATGGATGATCCATTTAAACCTATGGGGTCATATTGTCACTGCCTAAATAATCCTCTCTTGGTTTTAGGCAACTCAATTCCTTTTTCTTGTGGTAAGATTTTTTTTGTCGCATCAAAAATTGTCAAAAACCGTTAGTGAGAGGTGGCAAAATAGTGCATCTTTTGTTCTGCTTGTCATGGGAATGAACCATCAGCGCGAGCGCATCTGAATGGCCAATTTTACACTATGTGTGCCCTTGTCTCACTCCCTAAGACATTCGATCATTCTGAGCCACCTCGTAGTGACGTTTTCCCTTGAGCACTCAAAGTGGAAAAAATGGTCAAACTTTGACGTTGTGTAACTTGGAGACCGTGGCACTTATGGATGATCCATTTGAACCTATGGGGTCATGTTGTCACTGCCTAAAAAGGCCTCTCTCAGTTTCAGACTAATCCTACTAGCCCTTCAAATTGGGTAATTCAACAATAACTCAAAACTTTCCCAAAACACTTGGAAAAAAATTTGCATATTCAGATGCCCATTTGCAAGTTATTTAACATATGTCAGAATCAGACTCAGTTATTTATAATCAAATAGGACAAATTTATAATCAAATGGTACAAGTTTATTACAAATGTATTTATAATCAAATGCTACAAATTTGGGCTCTCAAAATTTGCAAATCAGCCCCATGGACACTTTCATATATAAAATTTGGCATCTAATATAAACGATCAAGCTCATTATTGTTTATATTTACAAAATTTTGCATCTAAATATGCAAATTACAACTTCTTGTTGTTTTTTTATACAAAAATTGGCATCTAGATATGCACATTACAACTCATTGTTGTTTTTTATACAAAATTTAGCATCTAGATATGCACATTACAACTCATTGATCTTTTTATATACAAAATTTGGCATCTACATATGCACATTACAACTCATATGCAT
Source organism: Cryptomeria japonica (assembly GCF_030272615.1). Taxonomy (NCBI): domain Eukaryota; kingdom Viridiplantae; phylum Streptophyta; class Pinopsida; order Cupressales; family Cupressaceae; genus Cryptomeria; species Cryptomeria japonica. The sequence goes on along the minus strand of NC_081410.1, from coordinate 576,507,678 downwards.
ATTACAACTCATATGCATGTAGAGCGCATCCGAAAAAGAAAAGTTACAATGTTTCGCAAAAGATATATATAAAATTGTCAAAATTATTCTACCATATTGTAGAATTATTCTTCTAGATGGCCCAAAATCAATCAAGTGAACCTTCTAGGTCAGCTCTAACCCTTAGTGTCTCAAGTATTGCCTTGTGGTCTGATTCATGAACTTTCCACAAATCCTTGTTAAGAGGTCTACCACAATATTTAATGAAATGAATATTTGTTGCAACAAGAAGGTTTGAGTAATGAAGAATGTGTCTATGTGTCTCAAAGTCCTCAAACAACGAGGCATCAGAATTTTTGATAGGGTACCTACATTTTATAGAAGGATAAGTTAATGCCAAAATCAATACAATGACTACTAAATAAATGAGTTTAAGAGGTCTCAATACAACTCAACACAACAATGGTACCTTCTAAGCCATGTCCCCATCACAACAATGAATCCTATTGGGTACTCAATACCCTCTCCATCAACCACTGTAGAAGTCAATTTCTTTTTGGCCTCAATACAATGACACAAAAAGTAATATTTTCCTTCTTCGTTGTTCTCATCCACAATAACTGCATATACATGACCTGCATTTAATAGAAGCATATAAGTTAATACCAAAATCATCATAAGTTAATACTAATAAATTAAGCTTAAAATTGTAGCAAATTGCAACCCTTTACCTGGTTCAACTATGTCTGATACATGGTCAAAATCCACTGATGCTTCAATCTAGTTCATTTGTAGTGCTCTAGGAAGTTGATATGTATCTAGGGTTTGCAAAGGTCTACAAGACCATTGGTCAACCCACTCTTTTGATTCACACATCCCACACAAAATGCAAAATAACTAGTGATGTTACATTTGAACTTCTAAATGAATTGTCACTTGATCCAGTAAGTGTACAACAATCTAGATATTTTTCAATGTTAGATTCACTTATTAACCAAAAATATCTAGAAACCATAGACTTGCCTGCATTACCTGGTCCCATCGTAGGGTTATGCTATTGCACAATTGTTTCTGCATCTATTAACATTGCACCACCTTCGTACTTCAATTCCTCTCTGGTAAGAGCTCTTTTCACACATGCTCCTGCACCATCATGCTCTCCCTTTCCATGCCTTGCCTCAATGAAATTCCAAAAATTTTGCACACCACTTGTCACATGCATCCTAGTCAACCAGTAGAACATCCTTGCATTCTTGAATTGTGCGGTACAATTGTCCAACCATATTAAGTGTTGGTTGTATCTAATATCTCTTTCCCTTAAACTATCATAGAAGACTGTAAAGCATCCTTGCACAAACTCTGAGGAATGAGTACGATCATCACTGATATAGAAGTGATATTCTCTTATAACCTTTTTGTCCTCCTCGGTGCTATCATGTGCATGTATGAATGCTATGTGTACAAAAATTGTAACTTGTGTAGAGTGGTAATACATAGATTGTAGTTAATTTTGTGGCTTTAGTGTATAATTCTTAGCAAAATCAACGATAGAGATAATAGTGCCAAGGGGAAAAGTGTCCTTACACAACTTGAATTGCTCATCTAACCACCTAGCTCTATGTGTGTGACCTACGTACTCATACACTAGTTTATCTTGAAACATCTTCATAAAATCAGCTACGCATATATCCCTTTTCACTAACTCACACCTCTTTAATTCTTTTCCATCTTTAACACCATATGTGACTGATTTATATTTTCCAATAGAAACTAGTTCCTTACCAATTTCATGTGTGCTATCCAGATGTAGGCATCTATGCAACTATTGCAAACCGCCACATGTAGGACAAAAACCTCCCAAACACATCATCTTATAGTAAATGCACCCGTCATCTCATTTACATAGTACACTTGAAATAAATTCCCTCGGTGACTTGGAAGGTGCTTGTAGACCACATTCTTGCAAAACATTGTTACTGTGCAAAGTACAATATATATAGCGATAAATATCATAATGCATGGAAAATTCAACATGGACCCTACAACAACATGTAGTACGTGCATGATTAATCTTAACATAAAATGGTTTTGTCATCTCAAAAAATCTTTGACTAATTTTAATCTGAGGAAAGCTTTGAAGAAACCTTTCATAAAATTGTGTTTGAGTGGTATCTAAATAAAGTTTTGGATGTGGCTCGTGATTACTAATTCCAATTCGCCTTCTAACAGCATCTCTTTGGTTGGGTGAAACCCTTGTGTTGTCATGCCAATATTTCTCAATTAACGTCCTTAGTGCATCAACAACAACCTTGTCCTTGCATGGGAGTCTACCCGAGAATGTCCAAAGAGAATTATTGTTAGGATCCTTGATTTTCTCTCGCCTCTCTAAGGCATAGTGTAATGTGGTTCTACTTATCCTTAATGACTTGCTTGTTTTGCTTATTAAACAAGATTTTTTCATTTCCTTTCCCATTATGGTTGATGTGAGGACATGACGAGTAACATTAGAATCTTTAGTACGTGATTTCGAACCAATGGCTTGGTATGCATCAAAAATATTTCTCACAATGGTTCTTTCACTATTATTTTTGGATTTTCTTAACCCCAAAATTTTCATTGTCTCTCTAAATTTCAGATTTTTAATCACTTCAACAACTAATTGGCATCTTCCACTTTGATTTAAGTTTTCAAAATAGTTATTCTAAATTCTTCTAACCGTTCTTCTACAAGTTCTTTCAGAAATTTTATCATGCATTGGCTTCACAATATTTTCATCAATATCTATTAGGAACTTTGGTTTTCTACAAATTATTCTAAGAGGTGTTAAGATTGGTGCATGCTCTTCATTTTCATTAGGTGCATTATGTGCATTGATCACATCAAATTCAAATGGTATATCTTCTTCAATTTCATTAACATGTGCATTCATTGAATAATTTTCAAATGGTGTATGTTTATTGCATTCATTAGATGCATTCATCATATGTATTTGAATTGGTGTATGTTGATCATTTTGATTTGGTGCATTCATCATATCAATTTCAATTGTTGAATGTTCATCACTTTCATTAGGTGCATTAGATGACGCACCTTCACATAATCTCCTCATATGCTCCCTTTGTTTTTCCTTTCCTACCTCTCTTTGTTCATTTGTTCCTCTTGTTCTTTCCCATTGTCCTACACATAAAATCATGATGACAATCCATAATCAAATAGAAAAAAAACAACAAATGATCATCATTTTGTTATAATCTAAAGTAACAATAATAAAATAACTTTAAAAAAATCCAAAATACAAGACAAATCAATCATGATCAAAGAAAAAAAACTATAAATGATCATGATTTTGTTATAATCTAAAGTAACAATGATAAAATAACTATGTTGACTTGAATTTCATCCTTAGAATGCTACCTGCAACATGTTAGTTTCACAAAAATACAATGGAAATGCTACAAGAAATCCAAACTCAACCAATGAAACTACATGAAATACATATTAAAATAAAACATTTTTTTATTACCTTCATGATTTAAGTCTCATTGTGTCTTAACTCCACTGTTCCTGGTTGCAGATGGTGTGCTCTCGGACAAGCATTGATAGCTTCCAAGATGGCATATGAAGAATGGACTGATAACTAGTAGTTAACTGATACTATGATATGTAATGCTAAATGACCATGCTAAAATGATTATGCTATTTGCTTCAAGATTAAAACTCATGGATGCATAAGTTTTACAAATGATTAGATTTGAAAACTCACTTGAAGACTAACTCTCTCTCAACTCAAACTCCTGATTTTATAGACCTTGAGAGGATAAGATGATCTGGCCTGGATCAATGATCATGATCAGATCTGCAGATTTGGATGGCTGTGAGCAAAGGTGAAGGTTGAGAGAAAGGGGGAAGGAGAAGACAAATGTCACTCATCTCACCTTGACTGGGTTGTTGATTGAGGGAATCTAGGGATGGTTGGAGAAAATTTAGGCATGAGAGGACAAGTGGACTCAAATCCTTCCTAAGATGTAGGGATGTTGGAGAGAATATAGAGGAGGTTATGAAATATGTGTACATACACAATATTTCATTAAATTTGGAAGTTGAAGATAAATGATAAATTAATATTTAAGAAATATTAATTTTCTTAGCCACATGATGGATGAGTTGGCAAAGGGAAGATGAAGTGGAGATGGAAGGTGAGTTGGAAATGAAATTAAATAATTTAGGAAATCATTTAATATTTTGAGACTATAGGATAGAAGAATAATCATTAGATATTTAATTGATTGAAGGAGATAATTAAATATTATATATTTAATTAATTAGAGGAATAGAATAGATGAATTAATTAATTAAATATCTCAATTAAATTAATTAATAGAAAAACACGAAAATGAATTAAATAAATTAATCTTTTCAAATTAACTATTTAATAGAAGAATAATTATTAAATAAATATAAATATTTATTTAATCGCTCATAGCCATTTTTTATGTGTATACATTTTTTCCCTCTTTGAAATGATGTCAAGGCAACATTGTTTCAAAGATTAAATCAAGTCTCCATAGTGCACCCGATGAAGATGAAAATCCTGATTGTGTGCCCCCTCGGGAGATTGATCATGAAATTGCTGAAAAATTTAGTTTGAACGATTGATCTCATGATAATTGAAAAGTTCCATCAATTAAATTCATTTGTTAAAAAAATTAAATTGCCCCATTGAAAAACATTAATTACCCTTTCAAATAGTAATTATAAAATTAACCAAGGTTAATTTTAATTTCATTTTCATTCTTGTCAGCTTGTGAAGAAAATTGTCTTGGTGAGGTGGCGAAATGGTGATTCCTTTGGAGAACCATCGATTTGAGCACATTCGACGATATCAGTGACCTCCTGAGTATGGGTATCTAGTATGTATCTTATCCCGAGCTTTGTTTGCAACTTGTCGTACAATTTTTCATGTAATTTGGCACATTTTTTGGTTTTTTAATTTTTTTGCGATTTTCGGTATTTGGTTAGCGCTTTTGCATTTAGGTTTAGCACATTTGCATGTAGGTTTAGTGCATTTGCCAATGTTAGCACATGTGTTCATTTTGGTAGCGCATGTGTTAGGAATGCTAGTGCATTTGCTTAGGTTAGCGCTTCTACATGGTGTTTTTGCGCTTTTGCATCTAAAGTTAGCACATTTGGTTTGTTTCACGCATATGTTCTTAGGGTTATCGCTTTTGTTAAAATAGTTAGTGCACTTTCTTTGTTTAGCACTTGTGTTCAATAGGATAGCGCTTTTGTTAAAAGGTTAGCGCATATGTTCTAGATGAATTCTTTTGATAGATTTCATAACCAAAATCACTTTGTTGATTAGATCTAGGCGTGTTTGATGCAAAATTATGATGAATAGGTACTTGATTGACTGATTGATTTTGTTTGATAGATCGATTTGATTTGTTTGGATAGATTAGCTCTATGAAACTAATTTAGTTTCTAATTTAAGAGCATAGCAGAGTTTTGATTGAACTCAATGATTGATAGAAAACCATGTTTGATAGGTTTAAAATTATTTGATAGCCTAATTTGCTTCATTTTGAAAAGATTGATATGATAGATTAGTGATCTCTTTGATGTGATAGATAGATGAGTGATGATTGATCGAATTCTCTTGGTAAACAGGAGAAACTTGATGTTCTCTAGTGTCAAGAGAAATTCCTGGCGATGCGGCACTTAGTGCCAGAGCTTACACAGGCAAAGGTGAGACATATAGATTCCCATGGATTACACCATCTGTTATACATTACTGATATTACCCATAATAAGGGATTGTTGACAACATTAGCCAAGAGATGGCATAGTGAGCATAACACTTTCCACCCACCCACTGGTGAGATTAGTGTGACCCTTGAGGATGTGTATAGGATTCTTCATATCCTAGTGACTGGCGAGCTAGTTCAGTATGATTTTCAGGATCATGTAGGGACAAAGGCTTGTAGAGCCATATTTGGCGATGAGAGCATCTCGAGAGGAGAGATCCGATGGGAGGATATGATTATGTATTACGAGTATCTCCCTGTGATTCTTGTAGGTTTGATTGGGAGATTTATTTGTCTAGATAGGAGATCTCAAGATTTTGTTGTTGGGTGGGGTGAGATTCTTCAAAGCATGATGCAGCATCAAACTCGATATGCATGGGGTGTTTGTATGCTTGCTCATTTATATCACGATCTTCATCAAGTTGTTTATGATGAGAGTGCTAGTCTATCGACAAGATGTACACTTCTGCAGATCTGGTGTTGGGATCATATTGCTATTACTCAGCCTATCCATCATAGAGTTCATGGAGAGAGGAAGCCATATGTTTATCTGTATGTAGGTATCCTTACTCAGCATAAGTTGGGTAAGATGGAGTATTGGCGTTGGGTTCTTGATTCACTGAACAATGTTATTTGGAGACCTTATGTTGATTGTGAGCCATGGATGGATGATGCACATACATTATCATTTATTATGCAGAGTAGATATCTCATTGGTCGAACTCCATACATTGTTGAGCGACAGTTGATGAGTCGCATTCTTAGATAGTTCGGCATCATTCAGCCTATGCTTACTAGTGTCACGATATATGCTCGATGATACAGAGATAGGTGAGATTGGGGACATTCTTTGTCATTTGAGATTGCTCGCACAGAGTTTCTTGCTACTCCTAGGGTGCCTTATGATATGAGATTGAACATTCTAGATCTTGGGCTTATGACAGATTATGCTCAGTACATATTGGCACATCCATTTCCTCATATTACTGATCCAACAGATCCTCCTCCTAGCTCAGGAGATGAGGATGACGATTCAGATGATCCACTTATCAGGAGACAGAGATGGAGATGAGAGCTTAGAGATTCTCAGGAGGCTGGAGGAGGTGGTGGTAGGAGACCCGGAAGGAGAGGAGGTCGATTGAGAGTCCGTGGAGGACCATTTGGACCAGTTGGCACAATTGGGAGACCGCTTCCTATGGGTGGGAGAGAGGTTGGATAGATTGGGAGGGATATTGGCAAGGGAGGGATGAGATCACTGAGAGGGTTGCCATTGATAGGAGGAGGTAGGATGAATGGATTGGATGGAGGTCGCGGGAGAGGCATTGATTTTGGTCAAATTTAGCCAGACCCTAGGGTAATTGCAGCTCATGGTGGAGAGGATGAGGATCCAGAGGATCATGTGCCACTCATTAGATGATGGGTTCTAAGAGCTACTTAGACTGAGATTCCAGCAAGTGGACAGGGAGGTGGAGATGAGGGTATTGGGGTTCATGTACCACAACGAGATTTACTAGAGCAGGAGACCACTGATAGTATTAAAGCACAGATAGATCAACTTAGAGCACATATACAAACACTCATGAAAGAGAGAGACACAACTGTTAGGAGACAACAGGATACTCAGGGCCTTCTTGATCATATTCAGTAGGTTGGATCAGGAACTCTCTCAGCTGATACTGTTAAAGTACTAGTTCGGGCTGGGAAGGAGATTTCCCGTTGGTGACAAATATATGATAATTTAGTTGCAGAGAGCCAGAGAGCAGGTAGTTATCATACCACCGTATTGATGGATACTAGCAGTGGTGGAGTCATGGGGCCTCCTCAGAGGAGTAGTGATCATGGGAGATAGACATCTGGAGGATCTTCTTGTCCACAGCTACAGAGATAGACAAAGTCAGGTGGTAGTGGTACAGGACAACCTTGACTTGACTTTGAGGCACTTGTATTTTTTATCTGATATCATTGTATACTTGGGATTTTATTGTTTTTATGATGATCTATATGCAAGAATGAACTCTATATGATGATATTTTATTGTGCATGTTATTCTATATGATGATGTTCTATATGCATTGATGATTTTTTTCTTTCTTTTCCTTATGATTATGATCTATATGATGCAATGATAAATGTTTTTGATTTTTGATTTTGATGACCATGGATATAAATGAAAATGACTACTAACTTAAATGATGTGTAAATGAAATGATCTATATGGGAATGCAAATAAATGATTGATTTTTTTGTTTTTGATGCACATGGAGGCAAATGAAAATGATGTGAAAATGCAAATGTTTTATTTTATATGCAAATAATGATGAATGAATCTAAGTTTAACCAAACTTATAATGATAAATGCTTATAATGATGAATTATTCTAAGTGCAAAGATGCAACTAAATGACCTTAGTGGATAATAAGGAACTAAAATGAGAATGATCCTAATGCAAATAATAATGATGATTACTACATGATTAATGAAATGCCCTTAATTGAATGCAAATTAATGAAATTTTTGAAATGCAACTAAATGAGTTGAAGTGATTCTAAAAATGAGTGCATCTACAATGATCAAATGCAATTTGTTTTTTGTTTGTCCAAGTATACTCAATCTTTATTCGTTGATCATTTATTTCTAAAATGAAATGAGATGCTTATAATGCAGACGAATAATGAGCTAATCTAAAATGATCTAACTAAAAATTATATTGCCATTCTTCATATGATTGCCTTGTAACAGTGCTTGATTTCATCATTGAGCTTTTAAAATGTTGTAAGAAAATACAAGCAACTTGTCATAATGATCCAAGATGACCTGAGTATTTCTTACATGGATTTTGATATAGCAAGTTAATACAAGCAACTTGATATAATGAGTCAAGCTGACCTGACTATTGCTTGTAGAACAAACATGGATTATCTCCTTTCATGCATGACTTGGAATGTCCTCCTTGATGTTTTTCCGATCATATCCTTAGAAAAGTACATACCTTAATAAGAGATAAACCACAAACAACAATCAAAGAAAAAAATAATCATGCCCCATCATAGCTTCTCTAGTCATGGACATCCTTGAGTTGCATAGAGTACATGATTAGCTAAATAAAGATATAAACATTGAATCTTGTAAGTCATTCACATGTTCTTATGGTCATTAACTGATATAATCATCTTGATGAATGATCTTTGATAATCCTTTATTACTTGCTGGTTGATTCTTCAGTTTTTGAGTTTCACAATTCAGTTATTATAAGACGCCTTGATCTTCATTGCTTTGTTGCTCATTATCTGTTTCAAAACCCTAGGTGTTTTTGGTTTTTCTAAGTTTTATGAATGTTTTTGGATTTTCAAAGATTCAAAAGACCACCTTAGCAAAAGAAATTAGGATTTTGCCCCCAACGGAAATAAAAATTTATTATGGATATATGAATTGATCAAGATCCAAACCATTGTGGGATACAAATGCAAATTGATTGATACTGATAAAATCTAAGATAGTGACTACGAAAAGTGTGTCAAAGATTGATAATTATTGGTAAGTTGCATATTTCTTGCTAAATGGTGCAGAGCAATGGATGCGAAAGATGGAATGGATAAGATAGGGTAGATGGAAGTGATAAATGCGGTAGGAGTGGATAGGATGGAGTGAATAGGTGCACAAAGCAATCTCATAGATGGAGGAACTCAGTTTTTAGATAGCACATATTTACCAGGTTTTCACCATCTAAATTTATTGCATTTTTTTTTAATTGATTTTTTGCTTTTATCTGTTTTATGCTTTTTAGGGATTTTCTGCTTTTCTTATTTTTACTATTTTCTTCAGGACTTTATATGCTTTTTATTGACCGTTTTCTCAAGACTTTATATCTCAAGCATAGAATTTATTGAGATGAATAGAATTGATAGGTTCATCAAACCAATCACCTTCAGGGGTAGATAACTTATATGCTCCTGATCCATATCTTGATACTATGACAAAAGGTCCTAGCCAATTTGGTTCAAATTTTCCCTTCTTTTCTCGATCTTGTTGATTTCTTGGATTCTCCCTTAGAACTATATCTCCAATCTAAAAAATTGTGTAGCTTGACTTTGTGGTTATAACTTCTTTCCATTATTTGTTGATATACTTTCAAATGATCTGTTGCATTTTGGCAACATTCCTGAAACAATTCAAGTTCTTGGAGTCGAGAGACTTGTTTCTCTTCTTCTGGTATAAGACCTTTCAAGGATACTCGTAGAGAGGGTACCTCTACTTCTTTAGGTAATACGGCTTCTAATCCATAGACCAAACAATATGGAGTTTCCCTTGTTGGAGTGCGAATGCTGGTTTGGTATGCCCAAAGAGCAGGATTCGGCTGAATGTGCCAATCTTTTCTCGCTTCATTGATTGTTTTCTTTAAAATTTTCAAGATAGTTTTGTTTGATGCCTCAGCTTGACCATTTCCCTATGGATAATATGGAGTAGAAAACCTATGTTGGATATTAAATTGTTCACATAGCTTCTTCACATCTTGATTCTTAAATGATCTTCCATTATCAGTGATAATGGTCATAGGAACTCCATAGCGACAGATTATATAATTCAAAATGAATGATGATATTTGTTTTCCTGTCACTTTTGTTAGAGGTACTACTTTAATCCATTTAGTGAAATATTCAGTAGCAGTCAGAATGAACTTATGTCCATTAGAAGATGAGGGATTTATCTTTCCTACCAAATCAAGGCCCCATTGAGAAAATGGCCATGATCCTGTCATTAGATATAATTCTTGTGCTGGTGCATGAATGAGATTCCCATGGATATGACATTGTTTGCATTTCCTAGCATATGTGAATGAATCTCTCTCCATAGTAGGCCAATAGTAACCCATATGAAGAATTTTCTTAGCCAGTGTTAATCCACTTGAGTGTGTGCCACAAATACCTGCATGAACTTTGTTAAGAACTTTCTCAGCTTCTTCTTGTTCAAGACATCTCAATAAAGTACTATCTATATCTCGCCTATATAGGATATCTGCAATAATAGTATAGCGAGAGGACTGACAGATAAAATTCCTTCTCTGATTGTGGGATAGGTCAAGAGGAAGAATATTCTCTTTTAAGTACTGATAAGTTTGACCGTATAAGTATTGACCGGTTCCTGATATATGGCAAATTTGGTAGATATGCTAGGATTGAATGGTAGGGGTTAAGATATCTTCCACGAGAAATTCGTAACGATGTTGATTCTCTTGATTTTGCAAGAGAGATGCTATTGTAGCCATTGCATCTGCTGCTTTATTCTCATTTCTTGGAATCTAGGTGAATGATATTTCTTTAAAGTGTTCTTTAAAATCCTCTACTAGTTGTTTGTATGGCATGAGCTTATCATCCTTAGTTTCATAATCATCATTTATTTGGTTGATGATAAGCTGTGAATCACCATAGACATGTAATTCTTTGACATTCCATTCAATGGCCATTTTAAGACCAATATTCAATGCTTCATATTCTGCAGGATTGTTGGTGCATGGAAATTACAGTCTATATGATTTCAGAATTGTGTGTCCCTGAGGTGTGATGAAAAAGATTCCTGCGCCTGATCCATATTGTGTGTAAGAACCATCAAAGTACAATTCCCAAAATTTTGTACTTACTGTCAGAATGTCTACATCAAGAAATTCTATGTGCAATGGTATGTTATTTTGTAAAGGTGCTTCAACCAATTGATCAGCAATGACCTATCCTTTGATAGCTTTTCGGTCAACATACTCTATATCAAATTCACTCAATATCATAACCCATTTGGCTAGTCTTCCTATCAAGGTTGACTTGCTCAACAAATACTTTAGTGGATCTATCTTTGCTATTAGTTTGAAATGACTCAACATATAATGTCACAACTTCTGAGTTGCAAACACAACTACTAGACATGTCTTCTCTATTGAGGAATAATTCAGTTCATAGCCAACAAGTGTTCCACTGATATAATACACAACTCTTTATTTTCCTTCTTCATCATGTTGTGCTAGGAGAGCTCCTAATGATACATTTGTCGTTGAGATATAGAGCAACAATGGTTTCTGTTTGGTTGGTGATACTAGTACTGGAGGATTCATAAGATATTCTTTTATTTGCAAAAAAAATTCTTCACATTTCTGATCCCATTTGAATGGAATATTCTTATGTAGAAGATGGGTGAATAGACAACATCTATCTTCTAATTGAGAGACAAATTTCCTGATTGATTGCAATCTTCCTTGTAAATATCTCAATTGACTTATGCTCCTAGGTGGCTCCATTTCCATGATGGCTTTGACCTTTTAAGGATCTACTTCAATTTCGTAAGTTGATATAATGTACCCAAGAAGTTTTCCAGAGGTTACTCCAAATGCACATTTCTTCGGATTTAATCTCAACTAATATCTTTCCAGCCTGTCAAAAATATTGCTTAAGATATTCAAATGTTCTTGTCTTGTATGAGATTTTGCAAGTATATCATCTACATAATCTTCCATAAATGTATACATCATATCATGGAAAATTGTCGTCATAGCCCTTTGATAAGTCGCTCCTACATTCTTAAGCCCAAATGGCATAACATTCCAGCAATAAGTTCCCCATGTACAGGTGAATGTTATCTTTTCTTGATCTTCAGGTGCAATTCTTATTTGATTATATCTCGAAAAGCCATCCATTAATGAAAACATCTCATGTCATGTTGATAAGTCCACAATTATATCAATGTTTGGTAGCAAGAAATCATCTTTGGGACATGCTTTATTCAGATCTCTGAAATCTGTACAGACTCTTATGCTCTTATCTGGCTTTGACACTGGTACAATACTTGAAACCCATTTTGGATAAGCAATGGGTCTTATGAAACCCACATCTTATAGTTTCTTCAGCTCAATTTTTACAAGAAGAGCAATGTGTGGATGCATCTTTCTTATCTTTTTCTTAACTGGTTTTTCTTCTAAATCCACATTAAGATGATGCATGATAAGATTTGGATTAAGTCCTGGCATGTCTGCATAGGACCAAGCAAAATTTATTTGTCTTTGTTTAAAGAATTCCATGTATTCTTCCTCTCTTCATCTGATAATGAGGCAGCATAATGAAGTATCTTAGTATCCTTTGATGTACCAATGTTTACTGCTTTTGTTGGTTCTATTAGGATAGCAGATCTCTCCTGAAAATATGCAGGAAGAATGTCAAACTTTCCATCTTTTGGCACCTCAAAGAGGTTTTTACCATCAAATACGTCCTTTATTTTCCCTTTTGATTGATCTAGTGTTGCCATGAAATGGTTTTCAACAAGAGGTCTCTTTCCTTGTTTTATTTCAATTTTGCAACTGGAAAGTTTGGCATTCTCCCGACTACAAGAAACGTTACTTGATTCTGCCATGGAAGATATCTTAGGTGTTATGGGTTCGATAGCATTAAGATACACGGCTAAGTCATGATCATTGGAAAAGACATTTAATTCAGGGTTTTCTAAATTATCCCAATCAATTAGTTCAGGATGAAGAAGGGGTAAGTCATAATCATTGTCATCATTAGGTGCTTCAAAGTTCATGACATAATGATCAAAATTTGGCATAGAGTTGGTAATGTCATAGATCGAATGATTTTGAGAATTGTCTCTCCCAAGTGTCTTCCAATTAGTTCTAACAAAATCAATATTAGTATTTTGTAGTTCACACTCAAATGGTTCTTTAGTTGATGTTTGTCCTTGAAATGAATGGATTATATCAACACACACGTCTTTAATACTGCAAATTCCTTCTTGATTATTTTTAATGACTTCATTTGCATTTTGAAGTTGACATACTTGTGTACATGATAAAGCAGATTCTTTTGCTAGATTTTGTCTTCTTTCAAACTCAACTTCTTCTGGACTAACACAATCCTACTTGACTATTTCTTAATTCTTCTATAGATCTGCCACATCTTGATACATCTTGTTCCTTATGTGATAAAAATCTGATATTTCCATATGCTTGATCTATCTCTATTTGTACTTCTTGTGATGTTACTTCTTTGTCTTTGTCATTCCCTTTCCTTTGTTGTTTTGTATATGCCTCTTTTCTCTGAATTCTGAGTTCTTATCATCTTCTTTCTAACTCCATCTTTTGTTTTGTAATAGACAAGTCTTCCTCTGTAATAGTTGTTTGTTCTTCATTGTTTTCTTTACTTGATGTACTAGATAAGACATTTGGACCCCATTCATACTTGTTTGAATCTATCTCTAAACCATGGTCTAAGACTACCCCACTATACCATACAAGAATGTTGTATGGTGTAAAAAGTTCCCTGATTTCTGCCATCTCAATTTTCACTGCTTCTGGAATATCTTGCTCAAATTCTGCATTTGCTCGTATTTCTTGAACTTGCTGAAAAGATTCTTCTTTTCCTTTGATGGTAATCTCTTCTTCTTTCTTTTCATGTTCTTCTTGTTTCTTTTGTTTATTGATTACTATTTCTGCTGCTTGATGTAGCTTTTCTTGCCAATTTGCTTCTTTAGAGATTGGTTTCTTTCTCCACTTTGATTGTTGATAATTATGGTGCATTTGATTTGATTTTAGATATACAAGTCCCGACTTATCTTCTTTAGATTGAGTGGGGACAAATTGGTTCTGAAATACCTTGATGTCGTTTACCAATTGGTCCTTTTCCTTCATATCCCATTTTTGCATGATTTCATAACCTTTGCCATATTGTTTTATGGGAATATTAACTTCTCCAGTTGTTGCTATAGTTTCATTTTCATCCTTATACAACCAACCAATAATGTCCTTGTCTTCGGTTTCTTCATCAAGAGTTCCAGCTCTAACAAATGTTCCGTTAAACATATCTTTTGATCTCTCTGAGGTCTTTGATTGGATATTTGTAGGCTTTCCATATGACTTAGGGGAAAGTGGAAAATTATGCAAAGAATATTTTCCCATTGCTTCATCATTTAATTTGAGCTTTTTCTCAAAGGTTTCCCATAACTTTTCTTGAATTTATTTGGTAGGATATACCAATTCTTTGTTATGTGGAACTCTTGTATCTTGTGTTGGCTTCAAATTATTGCAATATTGACTAGAGTCTACAATTATAGTGATCTCTTGTCCTTCATGAGGAAATTTTACACATTGATGATACGTAGAAGGAACTGCTTTCATATTGTGAATCCATGGCCTTCCTAGAAGAATGTTGTAAGAGAGGTTCAAATCTAGAACCTGACACAATGTATTCCTTTTCACAAGTCCTATTTTGATTGGTAACACCACAGTTCCTTTAGAAGAACGTTATGCTTCATCATAAGGCTTAATGGTTATTTTCTTCTTTGGATCCACTGCATTTTTTGAATATCCCAAAGCTTTTATCAAACTTAATGCACAAATGTTTAAGCCGACTCCACCATCTATGAATACGTGTTTGACACATGTTTTATTAATGGTGACTTCAACATGTAAGGGAGCATTGTGAGGATGCTGTAAGGACATGTCATCATTTTCAAAAAATGATAAGCAATGATGGGCTATAAGGTGTCCCACCATGTTTTGGAACTAATCTATATCCAAGTCTTTTGAAACTGTTGTTTCCACTAAAGATTTTTCCAAAATTTCCTTATGCATAGGTGAAACTTTGAGAAGTTCCAAAATTGATATTTGAGCGGGTATTCTTTGTAATTGCTCTACTAAATTATATTGTTGTGAAGTGGATGTTGGGTCTTCTGTTATACTTGGAAAGGTAACCTTTTCTTTTCTTCTCGTAATAACACTGATTGGCTTTGAAGGTGGATTATCTTTAACAATGATAACATTTACCACATCATCATATGTTTAAGTGTAGTTCACTTTGGATTTTCCTTTGTCATCTTTTAATTGGGATGGTTCGCCTTTGTCATAATTCAGAAATGGAGTTTTGCAAGCTAGGTGTGATTCATTTGTCTTGTGGCTATCCACTGTGATAGTTCCATTATCGATTAGATCTTGGATAAGGTGTTTCAATATTTGACAATCATTTGTTTGGTGTCCTTTATTCTGATGGTAATTACAAAAATGATTGTCATTCCACCAATTTGTCTTTATTTGTGGTTCATAGCCTCTTTCTTCTAGTAACACAATCAGTTTGTTGGCAAGAAGAGTTTTTAAAGTTGATTCCAATGGTTCTCTAATGTTTGTGAATTTACTCCGAGGATTGGAGAAGAAGGACTTGGTTTTATTGTTTTCTTGATTGTTATTGCTTGGGATTTGATTTGATAGATTAAAAATTGGTTGTTGTTGTTTTGTAGCACTATTATCATCATTTCCTCCATTGCTGACATTCCTATTCTTTGACTAGAACTTGGGTTTGTCATTGTTGTCATTGTTGTTGTTGTTGTTGTTGTTGTAAGAATTATTGTTAAGTTTTAGCTCTTCTTTCTTGACCACAACGTTCTCTATTTTCAGACCATTCTCAATCATCTTGGCAAAGGATGGAGGACATTGCATTCTTAGTTGATAACTCATTCCACTGATAAGATTATCGATGAATATGTCCATTTTTTCTTGATCAGGCACATCTCTTGGATACCTATTAAACATGCATTTCCATTGTTGTAAGAAGATCATGAAAGATTCACTATTATTTTGTTTAACATTGCATAAATCCAACATTGTTATCTCATTCCTTACATTGTAGGAGTATTGTGAAATAAATCTATTCATGAGTTCTTCAAAAGATTTGATTCCAGATGGTAATCTTGAAAACCACTCCATTGATTGTCCATTTAAACTCCTAGGAAAAAGACGCATCGGATAAGTTTCATCGTGGGCAAATTCCATACTCATAGTACAAAACTCCCTAATGTGATCTGGAGGATCGGATTTTCCATCGTATTTGTCATATTTAAGGATCTCGCAATGTTGTGGAAATGGTACCATATTCAAATTTTTATCGAAAGGATATGGGCAGATATCTTCCAATGAATACTTCTTGGACCTTATTCCATTTTGCATATCTTGCATCTGTTGTTGTAGAGTTTGCATTTGTTGAGTAAGGTTTAACAACATATTATCCATATAACTTCTCTTTATTTCTTCGTAAGTTCTTTTATCACTATGCTCTTTTCTTGTATCAGCACGTTCTTTTCTCATCTCTTCATGACTTTCTTTGTTTACATCTTCATTATATGGATCATTTGTGTTTTGGGTGTTACTTGCCTCCGCATCTTGTTTTATTAAGCTTTCTATGTTAAAATCTTGTGGCAATTTAGCTCCATATTTTGCCAATATCAAGAGATATTTCTCTTTTTATTTTGCCAACAATTTTTCCATTAGCCTATCAAATTTGAAATCTTTCTCAAGGTCTCTAATGGATTGACTGCTTCTTCGTCAATAGTGGTATACCCAAAAGTTTGGAATACAGGATTATCTTCTTCCTCCATTTATTTTTGTTGTTTTCTAAGTTGTTCATATTGAGCTCTACTCCAAACTGGCATGTGATTATTTCAAAAAATTTGAAATTTCCAAAGGACAAAGTTAATAATTGATTATTGGTTTAGGAAGATATACTTTGTTGATTTTACCACTATTGTTTGTTCGTTGTGATAAAGCATCTATTTGTTGAAAAGCGCATCCTTGCAAAATTTCTCCATCAAAATCTGTCCCTCAACCACGTAAATAGTGACGAAAATGGTGTAGGAATGTCCTATGTTTTAATAATATCTTGCAATTGATATACAAGAATCTTATTCTTTTTTGGGTAGCTTTATAACTGGGTTTTCTTTTCTTAAGGCGATACTTAAAATTCATATAAGCATATGACAGTTTACAAGTTTATTTGATTCCAATGTTGGTGCAATTTTGATTTTGATATGACCTAGGTTCAAAATAGGAAAGATATATCCAAGATAATGAACACAAGATGAATTGATCAAGCTTAGTGATAGAGGATTTGATATATCCTGATGAGAGACTTGAAAATGATGTTGACATTTTTGCACTTAAAATGTTTGAATCAATAGCTTGATGAATGTTTATTCTTATAGAAATCTTTTGGGAATAGCCTGTTGGATTAGTGACCCAGTTGTTGAACTAGTTTGAAAATGCGTGATGGCTTAGAGACAAATATACTCAAGAAGTGTTTTGATACTGATGTTTTAAAAATTTAGTTTGATCTAGTGTTTAAATGTTGGAAAGCCTTTGTACTACCCTTTTGATCAATTTTTCTAGCAATTGGTTGGATTTTTGCTCACTCTTAGATGATAATTTTCTTCAATTTTTTACCATTTGGAGCATGTTATAGACATAGAAGACACAATGTTTAAGAAACAAAATGCACAAGAAAGTACAAATCTTATTGTAGGCTAAGGAAATAATTGTTGAATCTCACATGGGGTTTCCCTCAAGGCTATGCTATTCAAAGCGGATATTTAGATGCTTGACCCCACTGGCTCCACCCTTGACACTCACTTCTCCGGGGTAGACAAGCACCAGTTTCCATGAAAACTCCCCATGGCAAACTTTATATCTCTACTAAGAACCATATGTGTGTGAGCCACTTCAGAGGTCCGACCTCCTGTGCCAACAACTAGAAGGATTTCATGTGGCCATACTTGCGGCACTTTCAGCTCTGTAAATAAAGAAGGTTCCCAGCCTATAGAGGTTATGCTCCATAGAGTTTATGGGGAAACATAGTGTCGGTATGAACTTATCAGCACATGTTGTTTGGGACTTTCATCACAAACATGTTTATTTAGAGTGGATTGGAAGGACTTGGTATTAGCCTGTTTCCACTTTGAGTCGTTCCCCTCTCAGTGGCCCCATCAAGGCAGCTTGGGAAGGCAGACCCTATAAAGGTTATACATAAAAGAAATTAGGTCTAGTTTTTCGATCACCATATGATGGTGAGAGCATACTTAGCTACTACTTCATCAAGCACAGAAAATACAAGTTTATTTTAACCTTTTAAAGTCTATGTGTGACTATTTTAAAGAAGTCACTCAAAATGCGAGTTGCATGCTGTCAATTTATCCCCTTAGTTAAACTAAATGAGCAAGACATGATGTGTTACTTTCCAAAATAGAGCTCTTAACTAACTAGGTGAGGAAATGCATAAAATTTGCTTTAAACACAATCCTACACATGCATGTCAGTAGTTTGAAAAATTTAAGCTCTTGGAAATTTGGACCTACAAGGAAATTCTGCCAGTTGTAAATGAAAGCGCTATTCTAACAAATGCGCTATCTTTCACCTCAAAAGCCCTAATCTATAGGGCAAAAGCACTAACCTGCACTACAAAAGCACTGCTCTGTAGACTAAGAAGCGAGAATTCTCCAACAAAAGCATTAACCAAACTGACAAATGCGCTAACCTATAGGACAAAAACGCTAACCTAGAGGACAAAAGCACTAACTTGAAGATTAAATGTGTGGATTCTCGGACAAAAGCGCTAACCTAAAGGACAAATGCGCTAACCTATCAAATAAAAGCATTGTCAGAATTCACACATGCGTGAATCTGCATTACAAAGCATTAAATTTGTTTTTGCGAGAATATTAAAAGTATATGCAAGGTCCCATAGCCCCACAGTGGGCGCCAAAATGTGTCAACTTGAATTTCAACCTCAGAATGCTACCTGCAACATGTTAGTTTCACAAAAATACAAAGGAAATGCTACAGGAAATCCAAACTCAACCAATGAAACTACATGAAATACATATTAAAATAAAACATTGTTTTTATTACCTTCATGATTTAAGTCTCATTGTGTCCTAACTCCGCTATTCCTGGTTGTAGATGGTGTGCTCTCAGACAAGCACTGATAGCTTCCAAGATGGCATATGAAGAATGGATTGATAACTAGTAGTTAACTGATACTATGATATGCAATGGTAAAATGATTATGCTATTTGCTTCAAGATTAAAACTCACGGATGCATAAGTTTTACAAATGATTAGCTTTGAAAACTCACTTGAAGACTAACTCTCTCTCAACTCAAAATCCTGATTTTATAGACCTTGAGAGGATAAGATGATGTGGCCTAGATCAACGGTCATGATCAGATCTACAGATTTGGATGACTGTGAGCAAAGGTGAAGGTTGAGAGAAAGGGGGAAGGAGAAGACAAGTGTCACTCATCTCACCTTGATTGGGTTGTTGATTGAGGGAATCTAGGGATGGTTGGAGAAAATTTAGGCATGAGAGAACAAGTGGACTCAAGTCCTTCCTAAGATGCAGGGATGTTGGAGAGAATATAGAAGGAGGTTATGAAATATGTGTACGTACACAATATTTCATTAAATTTGGAAGTTGAAGATAAATAATGAATTAATGTTTAAGAAATATTAATTTCCTTACCCACATGATGGATGAGTTGGAAATGAAATTAAATAATTTAGGAAATCATTTCGACGTCTTAGCATAATTCGCTATGTCAGTTAGTAAGCTTGTTCTTCTCAGTGTTGTGAGTATGTTAATAATTGGTGATTTATTTAAATTATGTTTAGATTAATTATTTGATCTTTGATGTGTGGTTCTATAGTTAATAATGTTTAATTTAATATTTTAAAATTATTAACTTTGAGCATTTAATTATTTGCTAATTATTGTTTATTTAGTTTATGATGTTTAATCATTTATTTAATATTTATTGTTTAACCTTTATTGGGGTTTGATCATTTATTTGATATTTAATTATTTATTTGGCATTTAATGTTTATTTATATATTATAATTTATTGTTTAGTTGGTATTTATTTATTTATTATTTATTGTTTAATAGTGTGTTTACATTTTAATGTTGATTAATATTTATTGGTTGCTTTTAATTCATTTATTGAGCCTTGGTTATTTTATATTTATTTAATTAGTTGGTTTTTATTTTATTAGCCTTGGCAACTTGTATTTAATTATTTAATTGGTTTTATTTTAAATGACCCTTAGATATTTAATAGGGCATGGTCATTGTTGTTTGGGCTTTAGTAATCAATACTTTATAATATTTTACTACATTTCTCTTGTTACTTGGTAAGTAATATTTGATGTAATTTTAGCTATTTCTCTTGTTACTAGAGTAAATGAGTTTATTATATTTCCTACCAACCATTAATTACTATTGGCTCGATTATTTATGTGATTATATTTAATTAGTAACCTATAGTTTATTTTGTATGGGCTTGATTCTATTTATACATTGGTAAATAATAATTACAATATTCTATTTATACATGTGAATAAGTTTTATATTATTCCCTACCTACCATTTATTCTTATTGGTTGTGAATGTATTGGAGAAATAAAATATAATATATGGTGAGTTGTTAAAATATATTCTAAAATGAAATATTTTGATTGGTTCATGTGGAGGCTAGGGTTTTGGCATTTTGAATGGCTTTTTATTTTGATTGTCGAGTTGTTTTCGGGTTGCTTCTTCTGTGAAAGATTTTTGTTTTGGAGTTGTTGGAGCTTTGTGGTTTTACTTCTTGGATTTGGATTGGAAGCTCTTCTCAACTTCATTCCATAACATGGGTTGCAAGTTGGAGTTCTATTTTCTTTACATTTTTGTTTTACTGGTTTTTTGTATGCATCATGTCTACATATTGTCTTCTGGGATGGGTTCAATAATTTATATTCCATAGTTTGTATATCTTGGAAATAGATGTTTGGTAATACTATGTTGTATATAGATTTTAATATATAGTTCTGGTAGAAAATATTGTTATGATTTCCCTATGTGATGTCATTCAGGACACTGCTTGTGTGTTGGCAATGTTTCTCTGGGATTGTTTTGTGGCAGAGGTTTGGTATTATTGTGCTTGTGTTTCACAATTGTGTAAATAAGATCATTGCATTGCTACTAGGGGTGTTTGTGTTGTCTATCGAGTTTTTGAGCATTTTCTTTGTTGTAAAGTCGTAAGCCATATTTGGTCATATCATTGTCTACATATTGTTATTAATTATTTTGTTTATACCTACTTATTCCTTTGTTCTGGGCAACTTCATAAATCTTTGTTTCGAGCCTTTTTATTAAGTGTTTGATTTAATATTAGTGTTGTAAGTTTTTTGGTTTTTCCGTCCGATTTGTGCAAATGCGCTAAATAAGTGTATGCGCTATTTCATGTTGTGAATGTGTTGTTTATTATAGCATATGTGTTATTTTATGTTGTGAATGCGCTGCCTGTTGAGGTGTATGCACTATTTCCCCATAAATGTGTTGTTAAAATTGTTGAAAGCACTATTTATAATGTTAAATGTGTTGTTTGATTTAATATATGTGCTTCAGAGTTTTGTAAAAGCACTGTACTGCTAAACAAAAGCATTATTCTTCCCAAATTTGGTGTTGTTGAATTTTTTAGTCAATCTGTCATATTTTTCTAATTTGATTTTGTACTAGAGGCTTGAGTTGGGTTTGTTGATGATTTCTAGATTTATACTTGATTTTTTTTATGTATTTCATTGGTTTTATGCATATTTACCTTCCTATGACATTGTGGATGAAGAAGTTGAGAAAGTACAACTTTTGAGATCCCAAGAGCACCTGCAAGCAAAATACCTGTCATGAGATAAGATTGGAGATAGAAACACAATATAGGCTCTGAAGAAAAAGATTATCGTTCAGTGAGGGAATGAAAAAGGAAATTACAATACAATCCTTTAGAAAGGAGAATATGAAACCCTAAAGATGTGCAACCCTGAAGGGATAAAGAGTATTTAATAATTAGAATAATTATTAAATACCTACAATATTATTAAATGCCTAAGTTTAGCTTAAGCGTAGAGTATAATAGACTAATAATTAAATAAATAATTATTAGCTAATAGAAGATAACTCTAACACCCCCCTTAAGATGAACTTAGGGAGTAGCTAAAAAACTAAATGCAGGAAAGCAAAATGCAACTACATGAAGAAGGTAAAAATTTGGGTTCCGGCAACAAAGTCTGATGAGGTACCCAATCATAGCCAAATCTCTATGAAATGGAGAAATAGAGAAAACCACATGGGAAAAAACTCTACTCCAAAAAGAGATGGGAAAAGCATGCAAAAAAAACATGAAGGAAGGAAGGCCTCAATGAGACCCCCCAAGGACAACTTCCTTCACCCCAAGCATAGAGCACAACTGAAGGTAGCGTGAAGATGCAAAAGGTTTAGTGAAGATGTCAACAACCTGCTCCTCTGTAGGAATGTAATCCAAGATGAGAAAGCCATCCTGAATCAACTGTCTAATGAAGTGCATTTGAAGCTCAATGTGTTTAGACCTCTGGTACTCCATTGGGTTTCGGGAAAGGTGAATGGCACTCTGATTGTCACACCCAAAAATAGTGGGATTATTGGGAGGGAACCCAAACTCAGTCATCAGTTGTTGAAGCCATAAAACCTCCTGACTAGCTAATATCGCGGCTCGGTACTCAGCCTTTGTAGATGATAATGCAATAACAGACTGCTTCTTGCAAGACCATGTGATAGGACCAGAACCAAGGCAAAAAAATAAAGCCAGAAGTAGACTTCTGATCATGAGAATCACCAGCCCAATCCGAGTCAGTGAAGCCAACAATGTGAGGGGATCCTGAAGTATAGTGAATGCAAAACTGTGTAGTGCCCCGAATGTACCTCAAAATACATTTGGCTACTTGCCAATGGCTCTCATGAGGATCATGGGAGAACTGAGAGACAAGACCAACCATAAAAGAAATATCTGGGTGCGTATGTGTCACATACAACAAACTGCCAACCAACTACCTATATAAGGTAGGATCCACGGAAGGTGTAGAACAAGTGGTAGACAAAACAACACCTGACTGAAATGGTGTGGATGCAGGCTTGCAAGTAAGCATGTCAAATTTGTGAGGCATATCAAGAGCATACTTTTGCTGAAGTATGGAAATCCCATCAGAAGACTGAATAACCTGTAGACCCAAAAAATAGTGCAAAAGGAATAGCTCATGCTAAAAGAGCATGTCCTTTCCCAATAGAAGAGGAAGATGAAGGCTGAGGAGTAGAAATATGATGTTGTTGCATGGCTTCCTCCAAAGCCTCTAATCATTTCCAACAACGAGAAACTGGATGGCCTTCTTTGCCATAGAAACTACAAAGTTCATCTGATTTCTTCTTAGTCTTGGAGGAAGACTCACCAGACTTAGAAGCGTGCTCATGTTTGGGATAGGACTTTGGTTTATAATCAAACTTAGGTGGTGGCCTAGAGGGACGCTCACTGCCAACTGAATCCTTCTTAGGCTTTGGTTTATGCTTCTTGTTCTCTTTATATGTTTGAGCAACCAATGATTTCAGTTTTGATCCTATGAGAGTGTCCAACTGAGATAGGTGAGCCTTCTCACGAGTCAAGTAATCACAGAACACATCAAAACTAGGCATGATGAAGCGTGTACCCAAGGCATCCATAGTAGAGTAAAATGTGGAAGCAAATATTTGATAGGGACCTTGAATCTTAGAGAGAATCAAGTAGATACACTCTGTGTCTGTCTTATTTTTACCACAACTATGTAAGATAGATATGGTGGTTTTAAACTTGTTTAGAAAGTCCTCAATGTGAGGAAAGGACTCATGTAACAAGGAAGAGAGCTCTTCCTCTATCTGTAATGCTTTGAACTCATTTATGGTACCAAAGAGAGTTTCAAATTTGGACCACATAGCCTGAGGAGTGAGAAAACCATCAAGGTGAAAAAGCAAGTTGTCTAAAACATGTAAGGAGATGACACCCATAGCCTCATCCATCTTATTCCAGTGCTAAAGAATCTCAAAAGGATGCTGCAATGGCAATTGATCCGCATCCAAACATGACCACAACCCTCTCGATCTGAGAAGCCTTGTCATACAAGCTTTCGAGAGGTGATAGTTCTAGGATGTAAGAAGCTCAACTGAAGAATCTACCATGTGTACCTGAACCTGCTCTTGATTTTTTTAATTAAGTGATCTTTTAGACTACACAGAAGATGCAGAAGGGGTTTTTTGTTTTTTTTTAGTTTAGGTGTGCTGATTTTCTAAAGTAAATTACAGAAAATAGTAAAAAATAACACCCCCCACAAGATGTAAAACCAAACCCCAATACAATCTAAGAGCCAGAAAAAAAGACAAGAGCTAAAAATTGTGTCAGATAATATCTTGTGTACCTAGTAAATTTTTTGGAAAAAAAGAACCCCAAATATGAATAGGGCTCTCCAATACCTTTCCAACGCCTATTCGTCTTCCGAAAACGGAGTCTGTTTGCCCAAGTAATGGCTCCCTGAAGTGCAGAAAAAGAGATCTGACTTTGATGAAACAAAAATAGGTACAAAATGAAAAAATCAACAAATATAACCTCCATATTTGAGTAGAGCTCGAAAAGACATTTCTAGCGCCTATTCATTTTTTAAAATCCAACTCTGTTTGCCCAAGTTATGACAAAAAAACTGGCTGCTTGTCAAAAAACCCTCCAAAGAACAAAATCCCTCTCTGTTGGTGGCAGGGAGGTGGTGCCTAGGCGGAGCGATGATGGAGGTGTGGAGCAGGTCGAGCAACGGAGGCACTAAGCAAGTCAAGCGGTGTAGGTGTTGAGCAAGCCAGGCGGTTTAAGAAACCGCCTGCGGTAATCGTCGACCGCAGAGCTGACCGCAGCGGTTAATAAATTGCCAGCGGCTGGCGATATTTTGAGCGGCCTGGGAATGTCATTAAAAGCCCTGAAAAAAAAAATTATTTTTTTTGTCTCAAAAAACGTGCCCTGTAAGGGCCAAAAAAAAAATTCAGAGCCAAAGTTGTCCAAATTGGATAATTTTTATATGAAAATGGGGGTTTTTGGGTGTTTTGAGTTCAATGGTGAGGTCTATTTGAGCTCAAAGTGCCCAGAAACAAAGAGGTGCCCCAGATCCAAACTAAAAAACTTTGAAAAAAACTGAAACCCTTGCCTCTAAAGAAAATCTTCCAAAAAAAAATCAGGAACAAGCAGCAGCAAATATAGGCTCTAATACCATGAAGAAGTTGAGAAAGTACAACTTCTGAGATCCCAAGAGCACCTGCAAGCAAAATACCTGTCACAAGAGAAGATTAGAGACAAAAACACAATAAAGGTTCTGAAGAAAAAGATTATCATTCAGAGAGGGAATGAAAAAGAAAATTACAATGCAATCCTTATGAATGGAGAATATGAAACCCTAAAGATGTGCAACTCTAAAGGGATAAAGAGTATTTAATAATTAGAATAATTATTAAATAACTACAATATTATTAAATGCAGTTTAGCTTAAGTGTAGAATATAATAGACTAATAATTAAATAAATAATTATTAGCTAATACAAGATAACTCTAACAGTGGATTTACTGGTACTCTCTCCCATGTTGATGAGCCATGGTTGAAGAGGTGATGTCTTGTTGTTTTGGACCAGCAAGTGAGTTGGCCTTGCTGTGGTTCTATTTTCATGCTGACAACAGATTTGATGGCTTTTTTATGGCATTTGTATTTGTTGGCCAAGAGGCTCATTTTGTTATACTTGTTGTTGTTGTAGCCATTTGTACGTTGTAAGAAGTATGAATGGATATTGTTTGCTGCAAATAAATTTTTTGTTTCGGATTTTCGTTATGATTAGAGCCTCTTGTGATTTATTGTTTGGGCCATGTTAGGGGGAGTGGGCTTCCTTGTGATGATTAGGATCACAAGAGATAGACTTGCATGAGGTTCCTTGTAAGGATGCATGAAGTCTAGACCGCCAGGGCACATTGGGAGTTTACAATGATGTTAAATAATTAATAACCTAATAATTAATGGGTTTGGGCAGTTAGATTTGTTAATAAATATAATAATTGATGTGAGCCCCATGACTTGATCCTAGGGAGGATTTTTTAGGATAAGTGTGGGAAGGCCATTGCTATGGCAAGTCAATCTCCCTTGATCTCTTGTAGGTTGAGATGGCTCCACATGTCCATCAAGCTAGTGCCTATGTTATTATATGTGTTATGTTGAGGATGGCATGTGATGACACTCCACCCCTACATGTGTTCCCTTGATGATTCTTGTTTATGCCTTATTGAGTTGTTCACCTCTGGGAGTTTATTCTTGTTGTGTTGGATTGGTTCTTGCATGAGAGTCCTCTTGTGGTTCAGTCTCTTTGGTTATAGGTGTTAGCTTAGGTTTAGAGTGTGTGTTGGGATGTTGTGTCATCTCCTAGCACAAGGGGTGGATCCTTTCATTCCACATGGTCGGGTGGTTGGTGCTTTTTAGCCATTGGGATGTTCTCTTGGATTCTTCATGCATGGATATGGATTCTTCTTTGTGATGGATTATGGATGTAGCTTGTAGCAGATGGATGTAATTTATATCATGGTTCATGTAATGTAGTTATCTTGTAGTAGTTGTAGATGAACTTATGTGTTAAAGAATTATGCTCTTCATATAATGAGAATATGTATGTTTTGGTAGATGCTATCTTAGAACTTGATTGGGATTTATGAAAGAAAACATTGAGATGTATTGTAATGTATCTCATAGTTTATGGATTAGTAGTAGATTGAAGTCATTGTAATACTTTTGTTGTAAATAAATATTTAATATGTAGGTAATGTTGATAATGGCATTAAATGAATGTTCTTAATAGATGGTTGTTATTCTTGATCTCAAATGTGAATGGGTAGTTTATAGGATGGATGGTTAACCTTAAGGAAATAATCTAGCTTGCATTAGTTGATGTGGGTTAAGTCAATGACTCTATTAAGAGAAAAATTGTGGATGTATCTTATTGTGTCATGTAATTGGATTTGAAAAGGAAATTATTGTTATTGGAATTATGGATTTCCTTTTGGTTCTATGTGTATGCTATGATGTTAAGAAGGAATTATAAATGTGAATGGATCGTATTGTCAATAGGCAAACCATAATAGAGGATAACATATATGTTCATGTGGGAATTTGAATGTAAAAGAAATTAGGAATATTAGGTATTGGTGCTCTAGAATGAAGCCAATAGAAAATGATTAGATTTGTAAAGTAATGGAATGCATATAATGTTAGATAGATAGTAAATTATTTGTATATGATGTATTCCATGAACTTGTATTGAAAAGAAATGGATTTATATTGTTAGGTGTTTGTAAATCAAATCAAATAATTTATGATCGAAGGAATATTGGGATGTTGTGCATGCTCATGCTTAAGTAAAGAAATAAGGAAATTAGTTTATCATGTTGGTTAAAGAATGAATTACAGTTTATACATCATGAGTAGATAATCGTGATAGATGGAATGAGATCATGTTAGTATAGGGAATGGTTAAAGAGTTTAGAAACATTTGGATTTGGTTGATAAATGAACTAAAGTAATGGATTGGGTTGCATTGGAAGAATAGCATATCATGATTGGTATAGAAGAAAGTGAGATGCATATCATGGAAGTTAGGAAATAGTTTCTTTTGCATTGGTAATGTAAATCTTAAGAGTTGCAATGATTATGAGTAGTGGTGTCGCTTAATTTGGTAGTAATTAATGACGTTGACATACCCTAGGGAAATATTAGAGATGTTATGTTTAATTACACTTGCGTAATTGATTGAGTGTATGTAATATGTTTTCATGTTCATAGAGATTAAATTTTAATGGATGTACTTCTCAAATAATGTTATGTGTTGCATTAGATGTTATTTAAAAAAAATTATATCCATTAGTATGTTAGATGCTTAATTTCTCTAGGGTATTTTGGCAAGCATTACAATAGCCAAATGGAATGTTGGATCTCATTCATAGCCAATAAAGAAAACAAATGTGGAGGTAGAAAAGCAGTTGCAAGAGAGAAAGAGACATACGATATCTATCAGGTACTCTTCATAAAAAAAGAGTCATGCAAAGATAAAATATGAAGAGAAGGAGCAAACTTTGGTATTGGGAAAATTGTTGGTGTAAATAAATATTCATTATCGATATTATTACACTTTACTTAAGTTAACTTAGGATAATGCATTTCTTCGTACTTTGGATTTGAGACACTTAGGGAAGTGTGCACATAGGGATAGAGCTTGTAGGAGAAATTCCACCTTTTGTGCTCTTGTTTTGTTGTTACACTCCACATTCGGTGGGTCATCCACCTCTTGTGGAATATTATATTATTTCTCATACCTACCCCTAGTATTTCTTACCTACCCTTGTTTCTCATTGAGCCACATGTCATGATTGTGTGCTCGTATATCCATATGGCCTTGCCTATATAAGAAGGCCTATATTCATTGTATTGAAGAATCTAGTTGATCATTTTCATATTGATGAGAATATAGTTTGTTCTTTTCATTCTTTTGTCTCTATTTTAATACTTTTCATTGTGCCCTTGTGTAGATAGGAATTTGGAAATCATCAAAGCAAATGGAAAATTAGACTAGCTCAATCACGAAAACTAAATTGCAATGATAACAATCCTAAAAACATTCAATAGAGATACTGAAAATAAAACATTCAAATCAAATGCAAACCATCGCAAACGTGAATGTCTTCTCCAGAATTCTCCATTGTCCTTCTTTCTCCTTCAAATTGCTTTGTTTGTGGATTTCACCTACAAGTGCATAAGCATGAGATGAAAGCAAGATTGACAAGACGAGATGATAGCGTAAGGATACTAGAAGCATGATTGATTGATCAGGGGCTTTGATTGAAGAAATTCATCCAATTTATAGACAAATTGGAGAGATGACAAGATTAGCATGAAGAGATTTGAAAGGAAATTTCAAATCAAGAATGACAAATATGACAAATCATGACAAGATTGACATGCAAAATTGATTGATTGACAAATTATGACAAATTGCTATGCAAAATTGATTGATTGACAAATTATGACAAGATTGAAATGTCATTCCCATGAAATTAGGGGAAATATTAGAAAAATAGGAGAAAATAGAAAAAATAGGTGAATTGGAAATTAGAAATTGATGAAAATTAGGTAAATTAATTAATGATTTTTCATTCATTAATTAATTCACAAAAAGAGAGGGAATTAATTAGCCAATTAAATAAATATTTAATTGTGACAAGAAGACTTAGGATAAATAAATAAATTATTTAACCTAGAGGGAAAATGATAAACAAGATTAAATGAACAAATCATAAAACCCTAGAAGATGCATTAGAAATGCAAGGACAACAATTAGGTCTTGACAAAAGATAATTGATGTAGGGTCGATTTGATCATGATTTTGATTGACAAAGGAACAATGCTGATAAACTATTGAGATTGGTTGACAAATTGACCAAGATTGACAAAGAGATCAAATTGATAGGTGCCAATTGACAAGGAACAATGACTAATTGATCCAAATTGACATGATTGAAAAGGGCAACGATCAATGACGAATCGATCGCAAAATGACAAGATTGATAAGGATGAGGATCGATGACGAATCGATCGCAAATGACAAGATTGATAAGGACGAGGATCGATGACGAATCAATCGCAAGATGGCAAGATTGACAAGAGGACAAAACCCTAATTCTATCATCAATTAGGATTGACGATGTCCAAAAATGAAATCAAATTGACGATGTCAAAATATGCCAAATGAGCACGCACATTGATGCGACAGGATAAGATCGACCAAAATCATGACTAAAGATTATTATCAACAAGACCAAATTTGAAAGCGAGACAAATGAAGAATGCAAAAGAAGGACTCAATGCTTGCAAATGATAAAGACCAAGTGTGCAACATAGAAGAAATGTTACTGCAACGCAAGAACCCTAAAATAAGGCAATGTGCAAATGTTAAATTATGACTCCACAAGCGTTGACCATTTTTAGACGTCTACACCTTGATCTTGGCAAAATCTCACAAAAATAAACTAGTTTAGGGACTAGTGACAATATCCCATCCAACCCAAGAGCTGAAGAGAAAGAGGAAGAAGTAGCAGGGAACCACTAGAACTCTGAGGTAGAAACGGATCTAGTGACCATCACACATAAATCTAACCAAACAAAATCAACAAAGGAGACCATGGAGACAACAAAATATAATTAAAGGATTGCAAATAACATAAGATATGTATTGGAGGAGAAGGTCGACCCACTAGATAGTAAGGAATTTGGAAATATGGAACAAGAGAAACAACCAAAAGACCCTATAAGCGATGAAACCCCAATAGAGATTGTAGTCGTAAATGTAGAGGATGAAGGTGAGGTTGAGTCAAATTCAGAGGAGAAATAAGGTTGTGAAGAAGAGGAGGGGGATATTATGGAGAAAAGGATACTTGAGCAAACCAAACATCAAGCAGAATGGAAAGAGAGGAGTAAAATCCAATAAGGTAAAACTAAAGATTGTTTCCAATGCCTTTGGACAAAGAAAATTGATATGAAGGAAGGATATTACCCTTCCCATGGGGAAATGAGAGCCCCGACATGGAATGTTAGGTGCATTAATGCCCCTAACAAATGGCACAAGGTCAAGTACCAAATTGACCAAACAAAAGCAAATGCAGTTCTAATTATAAAAAACAAATGGAGAAATGAGGAAGGTTGGAAGAGGCTAAGAATGTAGAGACAATGAAAAGGACACTTTGTGGGCTTAATGGGGGCATCAGGTAGCCTAGGAGTTATATGGAACCCCCTCACAATTGAGGGCATGTTTGAAGGAGATAATCAAAATTGGATCTTGGTAAAACGTAAATACTACAAAAGAATGAGAGTTTCTTCATTATAAATGTGTATGGACCAATTTCAATGATGGTAAAAAGAGAGGTATGTCAACAACCAATGAACATACTAAAAAAAATGCAAAGAGGAGAAAGGAATTCATTAGGGAAGATTTTAATGTCACACTGAACAATTTGGAAAAAAGAGGTGGGTTGATAAATCTTGTACATAAAGAGGTGGGTTGATAAATATTGTACATATGTAGTAAGATTTATAAACATTTATAAACTAAATTCAAGTTAGAGACATACATGCCAAGAATTTGATTTTCACGTGGACAAATAGAAGGAAGGGATTCACAAACATAGTTGAGAGACTAGATAGATTTTTGTTGGTGGGAGATTATAACAAACAAACATGTATGCAAGAAGCTATGATATTGTCATACATGAGATTGGATCATTACCTTGTACAACTCATTGTAAGGCCAAAGGAATCCTTGGCTGGTAACCCATTCAAATTTGAAAACATGTGGCTCAAGGAACCAAATCTAAAAAATTTAATCGCAAGTAGGTGGATAGAAGTTAATATAGGGAACCTTTCCAAATTATATCAGATGAGCAAGAAATTAAATTTTTTTTTTTAAAAGATAAAAGAGTAGAATAAGGAGCAATTCAAAGACATATTTATAGAAAAGGGGAGAGTTGAAAAAGAATTGGTGACTCTTAATGAAATCACAATAGAAAGAGTAATGCAATAGATGAGTATGAATCAAAGAAAGCATTGAAGGAGGAAATAGTTGAATTGTAGGCTAGGGAAGAATGTTACTAAAAGAAAAAGTCGAGGGATATTTGGTTGGAGGGAGATATAAACACTAATTTCTTCCATAAGATGACACATAGGAAAATAATTGTGGAGATAAAGATATAAAATGGAACAATGACACAATTCATGGAGGAAGTCAATGGAGAAGTTGTTAAATTATCTAAGGCAATACTAAATAGAGGAGTATAGGAGCATAGGGAAGAAAACTAAGCCATCCTCAATGTCATCCCACCACTAGTGAATGAGGAATAGAATAGTGTGTTGTACAAAGAAATCACAAAGGATGAGGTAAAGATAACTACTTTTCAATTAAATCCAAATTAGGCCCCAGGATTGAATGGTTTCCTAACCAACTTCTTCCAAAAATTTTAGGAGATCATGGGAGATGACCTAACATGTGTTGTCGAGGATTCAAGAAGGAAAATGACTATGTTGGGGGCTTTGAACCATACATTATTGGCCTTAATCCCCAAGAAGAAAGAGGTACAAATGATGAGTGATTTCAAGCCCATCACCCTCTACAACATGGTATACAAAATCTTCACAAAAATTATAGGAAACAAATTGGATTCTCACTGGGCAGATCAATAGAGGAAGGCATAATTGTTGCACACAAATCTTTACACTTAGTAAGGAAAACTAGAATTGTGAGTTTGATTCTCAAACTAGACATGTTGAAGGCTTATGAATTGATAGATAGACAATTCTTGGTGGAGGTGCTTGAGAGGTTTGGATTTGATAGGGATCAAATGGCTCAAGAGCTACATATCCACACTAAAATCCCCAGTCTTAGTGAATGAAGGTTCACATGGATTTTTTTCCATGACAAGGGCCCTAAGATAGGGAGACTCGCTCTCTCTTTTCTTATTCATAATTATAGTAGAGGCCTTAATCAACTCAAGAAGACTGGAAGATGGAAAGAAATGGCAGTTGTCAATGGGTTGGATCTAATCACCATAAAAAAATTATTGATGACACAATTCTATTTGGCATAGCATGTCAAACTGAGGTGAAAGTCATCAAGTCCTTTCTAGACAAGTATTGCAAGGCTTTGGACCAAAATGTCAACTGGAGAAAGTTTAAGGTATTCTTCCTGAATGTACAACCTAGATTACAAATAGGCATAGTGAAAATCCTATATCTAAGGGTTGCCAACTTCCTAGGGATATTTCTCAGAATGGCATTGTTTGTAGGCACAAAAAAGAAGTGTTATTGGGAGAATTCGATAAATAGTTGCAAAAGCAAAATGGAGACTTAGAAGGGAAAATGCCTCACATTTATGGGAAGATTATTAATGCTTAAGGCGGTCCTTTCCATCATTCATGTGTACTCTATATCATGCCTTAGGATTCCTAAGACTGTGAAAGATATTATAAATAATATTATGAACAGATTCTTCAAGAGTTGTATGGGACATCAACACAAATTCCAACTCATTGTATGGGATAATGTTTGTACCCCCTAGGGAAGTTGGGGGTAGGTATTAGGCAATTATTTGTTATGAACCTTGCTATGGGAGCAAAGTTGGTATGAAATATCAATGAAAAGGGAAATCAGAAGTGGATTGGGATTCTTGGAAGGAAATACCTGGACTCAAATGAACCAACTTGAAAATTACTACAAGGGACCCTCCCAAAGGTTCGACTACTGGAACTACATAATGGAATGCAGAGATAGAATATCAAAACTTGTCACATGGGAAATCGGGAATGACCAAAGTGCGTCATTTTAGACATTCATGGGAGGGAGACAAACAAATTGCTAGCCACACAAGTTTGGAAGCCATTACAGATGAGATTTTCAGGGTTTGAAGGAGAAAGGTGAGTACTTATAGGACCATAATTGAGGAGAATGGAGTGACCCAGTGGTGATGGCATTCTATATAGGATATTGATGCCCCCAATAAGGAAAAGAAAGCTTTGTATGTATTTCTAAAAGAAATAAATTTCTCTCCATCAAATGAGGCAAATACAATTAGATGGTGGGCTATTGTAATTTAGTTGTCTACAAAATCAAGATTAGATACAAGATGAAGGAGGTTGTAATAAATAAACAAGACTGGTCAAAAAATCTAATATGAAATAAGAGTTGCCTAACAAAAGTAGGGGTCTTTTTTAGGATGACAATTCAAATGAATTTATTAATAGAAGACCATCTAGACAAAATGGAATGCATGAACCAAGAAAATGTGTCCTATGCAATTCAGAAAATGAAATGGTTGATCGCCTCCTTCTAAGCTACCCTTATGTAAAATCATGCTAGAAGTTCTTTATATATTGGAGATTGGTTTAAAATGTGGCTAAAAACTATAAGGAAGACACTCTTCAGTAACTTGTGGATCATTCTCCCCTCAATAATAATTTGGGAATTATGGAAAGAAAAAAATTGAAGAATGCCATGGGAAAGACTATGTAGGAAATTAGAAGACCACGTTAATAAATTAGTTAATAATGTAGCTAGAATATTATATACACTTGTTGGGATTGTGAAATGATCAAGGTGTTCCCTAGGTTTACAGTCACCCCCATTAATGGGGTCGAGAAGGTTGATCTTCATAGGGACAAAAGAGGGGGAATTAAATGGATCACCCCAGATAGAGGATAGGTTAAGGTCAACTTTGATGGTGCCTTAAAAGGAAATATAGGACCAAGCAGAGCTAGGTGTGTTGCACATGATCAATATGGGAGAATACTCGTAGAAAGATTGAAGCATTTAGGAAACTTGACAAATATTATGTAAAAATTTAGGATGGCATTGCTTGGTCTACAAATGGGAATGGAGTTAGGGGCTAGACAAATTCATCTAGAAGGTGACTCACTAATAACGGTTAATTTTATTCAATAGAATTACACCCCCAATTTGAAGCTTTCCCACTAGCTAAGGGAGGCTAACAGATTGGTCAAGTTGGCAGCAGATAGAGGGAACTAGTATCAAATGATAGGTTGAGGTGGCATGATGATGTAATCATCTGGAAAGGTGATAATTGTGTGCTCTTTGATACCACCTTGTATCATATGAATATGATTAAGAATGGCACAAATATGATGTCTTCACACAAGCATCAACTATTCGACAAAAAAATTGGGGATTACATTCAAATGAATGAATGCACATCGAGGATACGTATGCAAGAGTGTGGTGGTAGAATGACACATGTCAACCTGAAATTGCGTAGTCTAAATGAAAAGATAATGAGAGTTATTTTGATGTGTTTCATACAATTAATACCTAGACTACTTGCAAATATGGCAAATCAAAAATGACACAAGGTGACTGTGATAGCATCATAACATGACAAGCTGAAAAATGCCTAAATTGAGGAAGAGATACATTAAGGATTTCTATTTAAACCCTATGGAAGCTAGGAGTGACTCATTGTTTGGGCTCCGAGGTGTTGATGTGTCAAGATTAGATATGGAAACCCCAATTTGGTTGGTTTCGAGAAAACATCAAATGTTGTTTCTTGGAGAAGTCTCTGAGAAATAGTTCAAATCCATCCTCAATTCCTCTCATTACCTAGTATTACATGTGGTAGAAGTCATATTAGGAAATGAATTCATGAGGTATAATCATAGGTATAGAGTTAACATTGATGTTTTAACTATGTTTCTTGTAGTTTTGTTGGATAGGGGGAGCCAATGGCGGTGGCCAAGGTCTAGTGTGAGAAGTTGCTTGAGGCCCATTTCCTAGAAGATATTGATGATGTCTTGGCAAATGTCATGCAAAGAAAAGAGTTCCCCTTCATTGAGACTACTATATTGGGCAAAAGCATAATATAATGTTGCCAAGGTTGCTTGTTGTCATGACTCTAGAGCCAGACGTGTATGAGATTAAAAAATTGGTTGTGTCATGAAACATAGTGTTTCTACAAAAGTTGATGGGGATGAAGTTGACTGAAGGAGGAGAGTGGATAAAGGACTACTTGAAGAAGAAAGGGCTCAGTTGTGACCTGTAGGAGAACAACCATGGACATGTCTTCATGGAGGAGGCAACAACAAATGTTGAGGAGGATGCCATCGAGCATGAATTAGAAGTGATGGCACACAATGAATGTGCCTTGAGTGCCTGGTGAGGAAGAAATCTCAAATGACAAAAGTTTTCTTTCTATACAGTATATGTTATATGGTGTGATAAAGTGATTATGCTAGTAGGAATGAATAGAATAGAAGCTAAGAGTATATAATCTTGGACATCATTTTGTGGTAACGGTGGCATTTTGTATGTAGTGATATATTAGGTGTTGCTCTAGTAGTAAATAGGTGATAGGGTTTAAGATATTTTCATGGCAAACACTGAAACAGAATGTAGAATGTAAACTTTTTTAATATCAATATAATGGGTATCGCTTCTTAGTAGCTATTAACTTACCAAAAAAAAATCTACAAATATAATTACATATTACAAATGATATTAATATAAATTCAATATTAACAAATAAAAGATTATTATAAAATTTATTATAAAATTGAGTTTAAATATAGTTAAATTCTTAAATAAATTAAATTTTAAAAATTAAAACTCACTTGTAATAAATTTTTACTTTTATATTGAAAGTTACAAGTAAGATAACACTTAAAAAGTTAAAAATACTATTAAGCCTATTAAAAGGTTAAAAGTGAGTATAAATGAATGATAATAATTATTAATATTGTTATTTACTAAAAAATGTATTATATTTATTATAAAAATAAAATAAAATAATTGATAAGTCACAGTCGAAGCATTATTTTTTAGCTTTTCCTTGGAGCTAAGAACCAATTGAGTAGACTTGAACCCAAGACCTCCCATGTAGGAGGCTCGTAGCTAACCGCAGTGTTGTGGGGTCATCCCCTTATTAAAAAATATTATTATTTATCTATATGTATTTTTTATCGGAAAATGGATTTATTTGTATTCCTTTTCTAAAGAAATTCCAATATCAGTTTTAGCTCATATCATCTTCACAAACCCACTACTCAAAATAAATTCTATCAATAGTTTCATCAAAAAATCAATCTACTCAATTTCTACTACTAATAAAAACCAAAATTCTATCATCCTCCCAAAATTACATCATATGCATCCTTCCTGTGTGTAATGCCCAGAAAGTACATGATTAATGGACACAACACAACCTATTTATCCTACTCCAAACTTAACTAATCTATAATATTTTTTCTTTTAAACAATGACATACTAGATTAATTAAAGAAACAAATTATGATCCTACTTGTTGTATCATTTAATTAGAATACAAGATGGAAATGAATCTACTAAAAACAATAGTTTATTATGATATTCAAACAACAAGCATAACATGTCATTGCATACTTGAGTTTCTCTTTCTTGTTTTTGTATTGTATTATCCTAGTCCCCCAATAATTGTACCTGTATACGTGCCCACAATATAAGATTTATTGAAAGTCGGGTGCATGTTCATATAGATAGGTCACATCAATACCTTAGCTAGATAAATCAACAAAAGTTAGTTTCATTAAAGAATTTGTAAAGAGGGACAAAGTACAAATAAAATAGGGTATTAAACTAATTTTATTTTAAGTATTATAAAGACAAGTCCTAAGGGTCATATCTATGCCTTGAGGGCTCATCACTAATGGCCTTACCTGTGTTAAGCACTAAGACATCATAGTTTGATTATTCAATTTACAACCATTTCTTGTGAAAATTCAATAGTATGTATGCAACTCTTTCTATGGTCAAGTTCCCCAAATAGTTTTCTTCTCGGCTACCACCAACTTAGGTGAATGAGAGATGAAAACTTGGTTAAGGATATAATATGCCAACATAGTCCAAGGAAGTTTACTTAAGTATTAAGTTTGCATGTGAATAATTTCATATTCATTTATAAACTAAGTTTACTTCTAGCAAGTCTCCACATGGTGAAGGGATTACAAGTTATCATTGACCATGATCATGAAAAAAATTCTACAAGAATGGGACTAGAGAATAGTAAATTGTTCTCTAAGATTGGGTATATAAACTCATAAGATGACAATAACTTGACCTAAGTGATTTTATTATGAGTTTCTAATCATAGATTCTTAAAATGACCACCATACAAATTAATGGATATTGAGACAATAACCTAGTTAGTTTTAATGTATACCAATCAATGATTAATTGAAAACTAAGGAATGTTTACTTCCTATCTTTTTTTAATTTATGTAGGACTAATCATCGCAACAACGATATGCTACAATTAAGATTGTATTGATCTAAAATATAATAAATATAATATAGATTATTATAATCAATTTAAATGTTTTTATAATGATCTCAAATTATAAAGCAATGTATCTCTAGTATTCATATCAACATTTCATAAAACCAGATAGCAACACAATATCTATGTTATCAACTAACATCTTTCAATTCATAGAAATTAATCATTAAATATTCCAAGAACTTATAATCCAACACAGTAAATGCTAGAAGGGTGTCTATCTTATTTAGATTGAGCACCAAATCAATCTCTCTAGTGTTAGTACATCAAGATGTTGACACAATTACATACATATAAGTAGTTATGGGGTGTGAAAAAACCTACACCTTTATCAATGTAATATATTAATAAAATAATGATATTTAAAATTAGAGTAAATCAATCTCATATTTGTAATTGTAAATATAACCTATTATAAGAATATTGTACACTTTAGGACCTATGTCAAGACTATATTGTAGTGAGAACAAAAGTTTCACTACTGAGATAGGAATTCAATGGAGATAACATATATATAGTGATAAAGGAATCTACAACATGAACCTTGAATCACAATTAAAAGTGAATGTAGATAAGTTCCCTTAACACAAGGTGGAAACCTCCCTTCCTTAAGTAGATATTCCTTTGATAAGATTCTTCTCTTTTAGGTAAGTGGAATTTGTACAAGGTGTCAATTAGTAATAAGGTTAGTGTTTAATTAAATAGACAATACTTAAGTATTTATGAAATGTTATGTACAAGACAATAGTGCAAGTGATAAAGTAATCATATTCACCATACAATAACTCTATTTGAATTGAGAATAGGTGTTAATGTTGATACAACATATCTCAAAGCATAAGCCATAATGTTTATTTAATCAAAATCCCTAAGCGAGTCTACTAAAACAAAATATTATTATTATTGCACTTATATCTTGCATTAAACCTTCCATACACACCAAAAAATAATTTAAAACAAAATAAAAAATAACATTCACTGTTATACTTACTAACAATTTGGATATATATACATGCAAATACACTTTTATACTTTTCTTAAAAGTTCAACATTAAATAGTGAGTTTGATGGGGAGGGGTTCTCAAAGAGAGTCACACTTTGCTCAAAAGCTAGTTGAATGATGTTTTAGTCAGATCCTATCACTCTTCACTTGTCCATTAACAAGTCAAACACTCAAGCTCTCTTGGAGTGCTCCCTATCAATTTGTGCTCTTTAGTTGCTCAAGCATCATTGAGATTCACAAGGGTAAATCCAACCACTAAACTATCCAACTCTCCAGCATGTACTTGCAGGGGTTTTAGGGGGTGTATTATAGGTGTTTCAATTGCAATCAAATGATTCTTCAACTAGTTTTTCACCATTTTCACATCACTCCCTCTTTCTCCTATTTTCTAGGCCTAGTAGCCCTAGAGTCCCAATTAGCCCTACCTTACCGGTTTTTGGGCAATTACTCAAAAATCTCTCAAAGAACCTGCCAACACCTTTGGTGGTCCGAGTACCCTTTTGGACAAACTTTTGAATCCACTAGGGTAGATAATCTAATCAGTTTGTACTGCTACGGATCCCAAAAAATGGCACTTTTGAGGGGTTTCGAGTTAACAGACTTCTTCAAAAGGTTTTAATGCTTCTAGCACCCTATCACACCTCCACCTCTTCAATAAGACTCTTTCCTACATCACACTTCCATGCCAAACACTTGGAACATTCTCAACTATTCATCCCTGCAAGAAAATATAACGTTTTCAGTCTTTTTCCTAACCTGGCTATGACTGAGCTCGCCCAGGAAATGATGGCAAGTTGCTTCCAAACAACTTCCAGGATATTACAAAAAATATTTACACTATACAAGGGTTCCATGACTTGAATCCCAAGGGTCATTGTGATGAATACTAAGAGGGGGGTGAATTAGTATACACAAAAACTTAAACAATCTCTTAAGCAGTTTAACTGCAGACAGGTGTAGCAGATTAAACAATAATCCAGTTAAAACATAAACAAGCCAAATAGAAAATAAAGCTTTCACCCACAGAAGCACAATCACCATAACACAAGATATTTTGACGTGGAAACCCAAATGGTAAAAACCACGATGAATAAAACTCACAAGTTAACTATTTGCAGAATAGTAACTAGATCGGTTAAGGTCATACCGGTTAAGGCCTTACAACGTTCTTCACCAGAACAAAACCTATTAGGAATCTATATCTCTATTAGGAGATAAGTCATGTTAAAGACTACACTATTAGAGGATTTCAGATCCACAACTGTGAACCACCTTGTTAGAGGATTTACAATAGGCTTGGCTGGGCCTACCTGGTTAAGGGTTTCAGACTTGTCAAAGATATTAGTAATCAACAAGTGAATGATCTAGACAGTAGCATAGAATGCTTGATTAGATCCTTGACAGCTCCTTGTTAATGCATTCTAGCATTACTTCAGTCTTCTATTATTTTGCACTCTCTATCTTTGTTGTGAGAGACCTTTTCTCGCACAGACCTAATCTTATTTCCAACGTTTGCACACAACAACTTGTTTAAAACCCTAGACATGATGTCCTCATATAGGAACCTGATTTCATGTTGGCCCAATAAGATTAGACCACAATTTCCTAGGTATAGTGCATCTAGACACATTTGGTAACACAACACAAAAACACCGCCAAAGTGTCGGTGGATGATAACTCATCACACATTATAATTATATTGGTTTAATATAATATTATGATTACCAGTTGACACATGAAGACTGGAAAATTGGAGCGTAGTGTTCTGATCAAAAGAGTAACTATCGCTCAAGGTCTTCATTCTTCTTGAGATCTCCATACCGTTTGGGGTCTTCGGTCATGCTATGACCGGTAAGCATCTTTTGCAAAACACCAATAGTCTTCAACAATCAAAGACTATACATTTAATGACATACAATACCGGTTGAGAATAACGCATACATCAAATAAGTGTGTGTCCATCAATGACAATCACAACTAATCATTATCAAAATACCAACGCATTGAGCAAAACTCAAGGGATTTCAAGTTGGAACCATGACTGGGCTCTTGAACCCTTGCTCAGGCCGAGAGCAATACAAATTTGTAAACACACTTCAAACATGCACTAAAAGAAATTACAAAACACCTCCTGAGCAATAAGATAACATACACTAATTCACCATGAAAGAACAGTAGCAAGGTCAATCTATTTGGTACAAACTATTGCTACAAAATGACAAAATTACAAGGTAAAATCTTAAAATTGTCTTCAAAATCTATTCCAACTTGCTCAAATATTTTACAACCCCTGTACAATCATTCTCAAAGAATTTTATATGCTATCCTGGTCATAACCAACTCTTCATCGGTTGCCTAACCACCAATTTGCTCAAAAATGGAAAGTTGCACCAAAAATTTGCAAAAAGTTGTCAAGCAACATTAACAACTTTCGCTCAAATGTGCATTTTTGTCTTTTATGCCTTTCTAATCAAACTAAACCTCCTAGGATGACTCCATAACACCAAAATGACATGAAAAAATGCCTAATGAGGCTTTACAAGACGTTTTACATCATAATGCAAATTTGTGCCATTTTAGGCTTACAAGGGCTCATAGGCCAAATTTGAGAGAACAAACAACCTAGATAACAATCACCCTTTAAATGACTATCAAAAACACATGTGGACCTCTAAGTAGTCCATTATTCAAACATTAATCCAAAATATAGACTATCACACCAAAATTTTGAAAAAGCACTAAACACTAGGTGCTCCTGGACCAGAGTTTAACTAAGCATTTGCAAAATAAATTAATAAATTACTAAAATGAAATGACTTTATTGTTGTTTATGATATGGTGTGAATAAAATTAGAGTCATTGGATTTTCTTATACTATTCCATGTTGATATCCCTATTTCACCTTGGCTCTCATTGTGCCTCCAAACACCTTTTCTTCTCTAGGTAAAACAAGTGCAAACCTTACTACGTTTACTCTTTAAGCTCTTCATATTTATATTGGAGTGGACAAAATTTAAGGTTTTTATTTAACAAATAATTAGATAGATGCTACTATTTTGAACTGGTGAAAAGGGGGCCAAGTTAACAACTAGTGGCCTCACGATGAGATCATTTGGAACATAACATATTAACCAAATTTCATAGCAAGGGAGAGGACTTCGGAGAAAAGGGGTTACCAGTAGAACCTGAAAAAAGATACATGAAAATTTATAAATATGATTCAAATCCCCTACATCAAATATAAGGTTCCATACTCGTGAACATATTAATTATTGCACATACTAAATTTGCAAACAAGAGCTTGTATTCTTAATGAAGGTTCCCTTAAATGCTTACTCTTATTCAAAGAAAATAAACAAATATTAAAGTATATTTTATTATATTTAAAATCAATGAATTTATTATTAGGAGACCACGGTTATGTTCATCATTAATGAGCTACTATACCTATGAATGCCCCTAAATTTTTTTATTTTTTTTGTCAAAAAGAATGTATATATAAACTACAAAAATATAATTGGGATTTGAACCTGATCAAAGTTGAATATCTTAGAAATAAATGAATGTTGAATTTTTTATGCTCTCGTACTTTTATAGACATGTCTTCTTATGATATTTTAACTTATAGATGAGGATATCTCTTATTGTTCAGTTGTTCTATAATGCCCCTCTCGTCTAGTTTTCTACATTGCATGATTATTTATGTGGACTTGGCTTTGTGACATGGATTTCATCTCTTGAATTTTTGATGTGGAACATTTTGTGGTGTTCAATATTTCTTTGGGTTCTTCATTGTTGTAGTGTATGCGATTTTGAGTGTATATTTTATCATCGTTTTTGGTATATGCTTGTGATTGTTCTAGACCAATGATGTGTTGGATTGCTTCATGATGATTTGATTATGTTGTTGCATTAAGATGCATGTTTTCTTCTTATACTTGGTTGTGATAACCATTGCACGAATGATCTGGATGCTTGACTCATTGGGTGGTTTATATGGCATGAACTGAACCTATTGTGCTTGATGATTGAGATAGACCAATGTTGTGATTCATAATTTTCATATGAGAGATGTGGATATAAATGTTGATTTCAGTAATGATAAGAATGAGATAAATGATGTTAATTGGATTAGTTGATTAAAAGATAAATCATATTTTATGTTATTTTGATTTGATGAGATATAATGTTACAAACGATGTTACGATGTTGACATTTGATTCGAGGAATATCTAGATGCTTGTAGATGTAGAGGAATAATATTGATGATTTTATTTAATGTAGTTAATTAGATTAAATTATTATTATGAAGTTCAATTAATAATTAGATGTGAAAAAGATTATATTGTATCATTTGATTATATGAGAATGCATACGATGTTAAAATCCCCTTTAACAAATTGAGTTAATTTTAGTACTTATATGTATGTGCATGAGCGGGAACACTTGACATGTGAATATTTTAGTGACTACAGGTATAGGGCATTGACTCTACCTAGCTCCACAGGTTTTAGTGTGCCCACATCCCTAATGGTGGTTAACAAGAGATAGAACACTAGCCAAATACCTTGAGCCAAACCTGTTCCCCTTGATTAGGGCAATTCCCTTGATTTTACTATTTTACTATTTTAATTATTTTATTAT
This sequence comes from Cryptomeria japonica, assembly GCF_030272615.1. Taxonomy (NCBI): domain Eukaryota; kingdom Viridiplantae; phylum Streptophyta; class Pinopsida; order Cupressales; family Cupressaceae; genus Cryptomeria; species Cryptomeria japonica. The sequence continues at coordinate 576,463,660 of NC_081410.1, read as the reverse complement.
TTTGATCCTTGACTATCACAATTGGTAGGTTTAGGAAACCTAGTCATCATGTTGAGTTGGCCCTAATGATTGTTTGTGCATATTCAATCAATTGATATATATTGTCATTTATGACATGCATCAATGGTAATTTAATATTTTTGAAGTAATTCAACATTTAAATATGGAATATGTCTTATTTGTGTTTGATTTAATGTGAATTAAATGATTAATCATGGGGGTCTTTTAAGAGTTCAATTGGCATTTTAAGTTTAATTTGATTTTGATTATTATCAAACCCTCACTCAAAAAGAGTTTATATTTTGGAGTTGAGCTCATTTTCTCAACACCTAGTCAATTTTCTTCCTCTTGCTCTCTCCAAAAATCCTACATGTTAAAAACTAGATTGCTAATTTGAGGAGATTCGATGGATAGATTTTTGTGCGAATTGGCTTGAAATATTGGTGTTGATAAGTTCTTTGGATTTCTCAAAGGATCTGACTTCTTCTAGTATATGTAGTTTGCATTTTATTCTCCTTTGAGTCTCAATTTAAATGAGTTGAGTAAGTTGCATATGGTTTGTGATGAGATTTAAGCATTCTTTCTATTTGAATCTCTTTTTTTTAATTGATTATATGGTTTGTATATTTTTTATTAAGTAAGAAAGGAGGGGCGGGCTAATCCCATACAATTAATAGCACACCAAATCCATAAAAAAAAATAGTCACTAGCACAAAATAATTATAAGTACACAAAGACCAACCATCAACCACACATAATAAAAAACATAAATGAAAAGTCCAACAGGTAAATAACATCCAAATTAAACAACTAGAGATAATATCTAGGTCCAACTAATCATATAATAGGTACATAGACCATTAAAGTTCATAATAGAGAGTCTGATTAAAACAATAACAAAGATATATAAACCTAAAATAAAACCCTCCGAAAAAACTAAGGTAACCCAAATCCATAGACTACTTTTTTTGGCTTTTAATGAGAGCCCAATTCTTTTCCACGATTTGTAGGTTAGTCCTCCAGTCTACATCATTAGGACTACAACCTTTGGGATCCTCCCCTTTTTGAGGGCTTGGTCCTGCATTCTTCTTGTGTTACTTCCTCAATTTGCTCTATCCATAGACCACCTACATAACCACCTTCCTCATGATCTCATATGTGATTAGAGTAAGGGAATTAACCACATGCATTACAAACTTTTTGTTTTCTCTAAGGTCCTCCGCTTCAGATTCAATGTCCTTCATTCTAACCTGCAAGTCAATAACTTGAGCTCTTAGGTTAGTTAACATTTCATTTTTAGCATTATAGGTATTTTTCATGGATTGAGTGTTCTCATTTGTCCCTTGCTCATCCATTATTCCATATCTTGCATCCTAAAATCAATATCCTTTTCATCTTCATCCTTCTGGACAACAATGTATTTTTAAATTCCTCCATTTCAATTTCATAGTCACTACCCTCTGACTCCTCACTATTATCATCATTCTCTAGGAGAGATTATTCTTCAGATGGGGAATCTAAAATCTCTCCCATATTTTGTTTTTCTTTAATCTTGATGTCCTTCCCTTTAATTCTAGTAGACCTTTTGCCTCCCTGACTAATTTCTTGTTTACTAATATCATGTTTGTAAACCTCTTTTGCAATAGGTTTGGTATCCATTTCATCCAAGTCAATTGTGAAATTTTTGGACTTAGAAGCTTTGTCTATCTTTCTAATTTTAGAACCCCTAGGTTTAGGGCCAACAAAGTTCCTTTTCTTAGGGGTTGGTTGAAGAAGTTCATCATCCTCCTCAACCATACTAGGGTTATACACTTTTTTTACCCTTTTTCTTCTTTGACGAACTAGGATTCTCAAGGGAATGCACCTTACTTTTAATCAACTCAATAGTGACAAAGCTAAGAGGCTTATTAGGGCTTTCACCTTGAGTAAGGAGCTTACTACTCTTGGGGGTAAGACAGGACACATACCTATACAAGGTGAAGATGATTCCTTGGTGTAGTGGAGGATTAATGCCTTTAACTTCAATATTAGCACACAGGGAAGTGTAAAGGAAGAACAAGATATTAATAAACTCCTTGTGTCTGATATGGTTCAGAATAGGAAAATGGTACCCATCTATGGTAATGAAATGACCATCTAAGTTAAAACAACACATAACATGATTGCTTACAATGGATAAGGGGGTGGAAGAACCAACTTATAAAACCCATTCTATAGAACAACCACATTCTCTCCTTCAAAAAAATTATTCATGAAGAGCTTTTAATTACCACAACTTGACAACATGTAATCCTTCACACTTCAAACACATCGATTTAACAATTAGCTTTGGCGAGACTTTAAATTTGATGCTACCAATTGAAACTTCCACATTCTTCCAAAAGTTGTAGAATTTGGTAGTAAGGCTTTTATTATACCTCCTCATGGATTCCATAAAAGGATTCAAGCTAGCCTCCAAAAAAATCCCATGACTACTCATTCTGCTTTAATTCATTGTAATGTCCAAACTTTGAGCGCTTCAACAGAATGAGGAAATTAGATTATTTGTAGACTTTAGGGACCTAAATAGAGCCTCCCTTAAGGACCATTATCCCCTTCCTTCTATGGAACACGTCTTAGCTAAAGTAAGTGGCTTAGAGAGATTTTCATTCCTGGATGGATATTCAGGATACAATTAGATCCTATTCGAAGAATCAGACCAATTTAAGACTACATTTACTACTAAATGGAGCACCTATGCTTATTGTAAAATGCCTTTTGGAATAACCAATGCAGGTGCCACTTTCTAAAGAGCTATGGATATGGCCTTCAAAGGAGTATTAATAGAGTTTGTACTGGTATATAACACAATCATCCATAGGGTGTTTAACACAATCACATAGACTAAGAACTAGAAAAAGGATGCATTCAAATAAGAGGTAAAACATATTACATAAATTGTTTAAACTAAAAAGAAGCAAGATAGACAATATTATTGATGTAAAGGCAAGGCAAAGTTTATAGTTGTAGAAAATAGATTTCTATATGAGAAACATGGAGAGGATCGAAACAAGAACCAGTCCCAACTACAGAATCGATATGGAGATCAGATCATGCAACTCAGTTCAAACAAGCTACCCAAAGGATTAATCACCTTGGAAGGGATCTTGAACTTATATGATAAAATGAAAGGGAGGGTTATGAATTTAGTTGCAAGAAGAGGAGATTACAAGCCAATCTCATTGGTTGATGGGAAAGATCTCACTTTGGGAAAGGTATGTTTCCAAATAGACTAGGAGGTCTTTCTCATTCTTTGTAAAGAATATAATGATATATTTTCTTTTACTTACGAGGATTTGAAAGGGTTTGACCTTAGTTTAGCCCAACATACCATAGAGCTAGATCCAAATGCAAAGCCTGTCAAGCAAAAGAAAAGACCCATAAACCCCAAGGTTGAGCCCTTAATGAGGAAGGATATATCCAAGCTCATAAAATCCAATAAAAATTTTTCGATTAAACATTATTCTTGGGAAGCTAATCTTTCTCTGGTTAGGAAGAAGAATGGGGAAATCAGATTATGTGTAGACTTTAGGAACCTAAATAGAGCCTCCCTTAAGGACCATTATCCCCTTCCTTCTATGGAACATATCTTAGCTAAAGTAAGTGGCTCCGAGATATTTTTATTCCTAGATGGATATTCAGGATACAATAAGATCCGGATCCAAGAATCAAACCAATTTAAGACTACGTTTACTACTAAATGGGGCACCTATGCTTATTATAAAATGCCTTTTGAACTAGTCATTGCAATGTTTAAGTCATAGCTTGAAGTGGTTGTAGCAACACAAATGGTCTTAAGTGGATGCAAATTCAAAATTAACATAGAATAAAAAGGTTAGCTCTCATAATAATTTTTTGGGAGATATACAATCATATAAAATCCCCACTATCACACAAATGAAATGTCTTCTAATCACCCTTTCTTTTCTCCAAGACGTACCTTGACATATCTTGTCATCAATACACCTGTTAATATTTAAAGAATTAAGAGGAAGTCCATCATGGGAATGAAATCCTTACATCTCCATAATCAATGTGGCAAGGTTATAAATGTTGAAAAGACATCTGAGTAGGTCAAATGACCACAACAAATTAAAATCATGTAATAATTATCAATTATGGTTTGTTTGTTACATTTGTTGAAAACTTGAGTTAGATGGGAAATATTTTCCAAATATTTTAGGATGGGTGTACTAGTATTTTGATATCATTTTTTGTGTTTTTTGGGGTTTTACAAGATATTTCTCAAATAAGTTGGTCCCCAATTTAGCCTCACATGCTTTGTTTTTGTCAAAATTGATGCCCTAGATAGTTTTTCAGAGAAAAATCACACAACTACACCTAGAATATAAAATTATTGCTAGAATCACACAATTGCTAATGAAATCATGCAATTATTGAAAAAATCACATAGTTTCACTCAAAATCACAAAATTGCCTAGCAGTGAGTTGTTTCTAGGTCTTAGTCTTCTCCACTATGCTATTTGAGTTGTTTTTCCAATTTGCTTTGATTCTTGGGTTTGATTGGTCTTGAGTGAGATGAATTGTGATGTCATTGTAATCTTTTATAAGATTCCATAGAGAATTTCACTTGTACTTGTGGATTGAGATCAATCCAAGATTAAATTCATGATTTGGAGACCCTTAGATTGCTACTTGAGTAAATATATTGTTATGCATTATGTATATGATCACTTGAGATGTTTTTATGATGACTTGTATATGTATCTATATGTATTATTATCATTCATTTATGACCCTTGGATGTGGGCATTATAGTATGTTTGATTTGTATTGAAGTTCATATTGATACTTAACATGTGTCTTCTTAGGTGGAATTAATTAATAGCTCTTGATATCATAAATTGCTATGAATACTTGAGTGCTTATGGAAATCTTCAAATGGATGCCTTTTATCTTCATATGTGATTTAATTTCTTTATGGGGTCAAGTGGATTTGTTCTCTTAGTAGTATGACCAATTGAGTATGTCATGTATATGGTTGATATGGCATTGTGTAACAAAGATATTTGATATTATTGAGATTATGGCAAGTGAATCATGGTATTTAATTTTATTTTGATTCCTCATTTGATTGAATGTGACGAGCCTAGGACTAGGTATTAAAGTAGGTTTAGGGAGTAGCTCCCAATCATGTTCCTGATCTGTAAGTGGTACACTCGACAATTTGATTGGGAGTTTTGTAATCTAATGATAACATAATAATAAATTGGGGATGTGATAAATTACTAATCAAGATAATTGGTCCCCCAAGAATTCCTTGGGTGCTAGTATGAGGCTAAGGATGACTTGGGAAGGCATGCTCGTATGTGGAGCGATTGGGACTTCTCTAGAGAAACATGCTCACACATGTAGACATTGAACTTGCATGATTGTCACTCTTATCCATATGAGAGAATGCTCATTTTTGTGTGGTGCATCATCATGAGCATGCATGATGACACTCCCTACATTAGCACTCTAGTATTTGGGTCCTAATAGTTGAGTAGCACCCTATGGATTTTTCGTTGATTGATCTTTGGTTATCTCGTTGTGATATATGTTGTATGAAAAATTTGGTATTGCTCTCGTGGGTGCCTCCTTTTCTTTATTGTTGGTGACTAAGGGTGCTTCCTCGTTGTTTTGGTATTTTACTAATTGATGCTTAGGTACCCTTTCTCTTACTTGATTGTTTCTCTTTGATGTGAATGATGCATTGTTAGCATTTCCATCTTGTTGTGGTTTTTTATTGTTTCTCTTTGATGTGAGTGATGAATTGTTGGCATTTCCATCTTGTTGTGGTTTTATGACTCTTGTTGGGTTGGTGTGTTTATGTTGAGTATTTGCTCCATGTTTGGATCTTGTGTAAGCCCATTACTCTCCCTTCTATACTTGTATGATTATTTGGGGCTTGTGACTATCTCCAAAAGTATGGTGGGGCGAACCTGAGGGTATAGTATGGTCGGATGGTATTTCCAACCACCATTGGGGATCAGAGGAATTAGTTTGTGACTAGCTTGATGGATTTTACTTCCTTCCTCAACATTGGATTCTTTCTCATTTTATCTCCTTGTAAGACATAATCATTTGTATATTGTAACATGTGATGTATCAATGATCATGTATTTATTAAATACGCTAATTGGGGATGGATGTAATAATTGTTATTAGACACATGGTATTTCTTTATGTGCACCAACATTGGGATCGAGTACAAAGTATGATCTCTTATGCTTCTATATTCTTGATGTATGATGATGTTATCACAAAAACATTTTTAATGGTGTTTTAAAATGAACTTAGTTGTGATTGGTTTATTGTCGGAGGTTGATTTAGTCATCTCCTAGTGGGTCATGACTTATTGACCTAATAATGGATGTGTTGCTAAGGTGGCAACATTAGGGAACCCTTAGAGGTGAGTTGAATTATCTCAGAAGGAGTTCCAAGAGTTTAGACTTTCACATGTGTATAGTTGGTTAGCACATAGTTGATCTTACCTTGAGGTTGAGTGTTATACTTGTATATGTAATGCATGTTGACACTTAATTAATTTAAAATATATATATTTCCATGCATTTCTTGTATGCTTATCTCTTTTTCTTTAGGGTTCCTTGGTGGGATGTTGCATATTCATATTTAAAATGATACATAAGAAAAAATATGAATTGAAGATTTTGATGACCCAAATAGTTCCAGTAAAATACAATTTATTATTATCAAGTCATTTTGTGATAGGTTTATTATGGGAAAATATTTAGTCATTTTATTAAGAAATCAAAACCCTAATACTTTCCTAATGAAACCCTATTACTTTCTTAGTCTATGTAATGCTCAAGGGAAGGTGTTTTCACGATGTTTTCAAAATGCAGCAATGGATTTGTAGAAAATGATTTAGAAAATTACCAAAAAATATTGTTTTAGATCGCCCCTCTTATCTTCCTTTCCTTCATTTTAACACCAGTAGCATGAACAATGTCCATATTAGCTCTCTTGGTTTGGGCAATGATGATCTATGTGCTCTTTTTTTTGTGCACTCAATCACACTCCTCCCCTCTACTAATCAACATGGGTTTGAGTGAAATATTACTCCCCCTTCTTACACCCTTAGTGGCCTACATGCCATCTAGAACTCTTTTTTAGTTCCTATCCTCCATTTTGACCCTCTCTTCCTTGTTAAGAAATCACACCATGTTGGAAGGCATGTGAAGTATTTGACAAGATTTATCAAAGAGATGTGTCTCATGGAATCATGATGACTATAAGATATACACAAAATAGATTTGTTAGAAAAAAATCTTTTGAAACTTTCAAGAGAATGCAAACAGCAAATGTTGACAATCATTGTAGGAAGACCCCAAAAATGGATTTGTTGAAAAGGCTTAAGAAAATTTCACACAAATGAAATGGAATGGTCTGACATGAGATGATTCTAGGTTGCACAAGAATTATATATGTTGAGAGGGATTTTGAGACTTTTCAACCAAAAAAATCCAACTGGTTGTGTAAATCCCACTTCTACATTTCAAGACAATAGCCTACAATCAAATTCATTATTTTCCTCAACAACACAATCTCAGGACAGAGACACCACCACTCATTAATTATATCAATCCCCATCTTATCTCCCATAACCATTTTATATTTCTCCAGTGTAAGGAATGATAGAGTATGGGCTTTGAAATTGCACTTTGTTGAATTAAGTGGCTTTTGTGCCTATGCAAGAGTTGGACTTCAATGGGCAGTTGAGAGATGGGAGGACTGAAAATAATGCTAGGGCATATGGATTGTGTGGATAGTATGGTCTATGTTGACAAACTTGGCACACATCAATAACTTACTTTGTCAACTTTAATTTCCATCAATTAAATCTACCCCTTGCATTTACCTTAAGTTCCTATAGTCTTGTTGTCTCCAATAATATTTATTTGATTTCAACTACTAATCTACACCCTCTTATTAATTCCCTCTCACTTTTTTTTATTTTTTTATTTATTTTTTTATTAATATTTCTAGTTTCATTTTGTTACCAAAGAGACACATTATAGTTTAACAATATCTTTCTAAGTATGTAGGGGGGAGGACCCAATATTTGTGCACCCTAACTTCGTGCTTCTCAAAATTCTATGTGTAAATTTCAAATCACTCATATTTTTTTACAGCAGCTTACTTGGCAAGTCCCCTTCTTATAACTAAGGTTTTAGGGTCACATCATCAAATATGATGCCACATTAGCATGCCTTTTGCCAAGGTGTCCAAAACAACCCCCGAAAAAAGGTGAGACCAATAGGTGTGCAAAATGTACCCCAATAGTTGTGCAACTAATGTGACATCACATGATTAGTTGCTTTTTACAACAAAGGGTATATTTCATTCAATTATTGGTACTCATCATCAGCAATAACAACTTTAAAGTCACAACTATTGGTGCAATGTTGTACACAAATTAGACATTAAATCAGCAAGTATGGGGGTATTAAATCAACAACTTCTATCACAACAATTGGAACGCAATCAATTATTGGGTCCTCTCCCCTATAACATAATTACATTTTATCAGCATCTTTTGTTTTACTCATCTAATGGAGGTAAGAATGTAAATTCAATATTACCTGTGATTTTAGCTCTGCTAATGTACATTGAAGATAGTCATAATACTTTTGTTTTCAACTCTATTATTGTACATCAATAGAAAGTGTCCCTAAAAGAATGATTGCAAGGGAATATGATAGAATAAAATGTATTTTAATTTCTCATCCACAAATCATTACTTCATGATTTACGAATTGATTATTATTTATATCATACTTTAAGAAATTAATATCTTAAATAAATACATTAAGATAATTATAATTTATAGTTAGTCATGCACGTATGTATTAGAGTACAATTTAATAGAATGAGTTAAATATATTGATTACTTTCATTTGTGTAGAATTTGTTAATATTATTCTATATATATTTTAAATATAAAAATACAAACTTAGAACAAATTATTATGGTTCTACCTCCCTTCACAAAGGCTCATTAATCATCATAACTCACCTAGAAATATTGGAGGTTTAGCTATCGTAATACTATAATTGAATTGCATACTTTACTTGATTAGTGAGATTTATTCCCAATAAATGAGAAGGGATTTCAGATCTTCCTACAATGAATGATCCTATCAACATATGTATATTTTATCTCTGTCCCATTGGATAAATGAGTCTTGTGCTTTCTTATTGGTGTATCATTGTTCCCAATTACTATTACTATATCACTAACATATCAATGAATTCGAAATACTTTATTTGTTAGGACTCGGAGGCAATTGATGGGGGGGGGTGAATCATTTGTGTATTAATTTTAACCCAAATATAACTTAATCAAACTTGATACATAATACCGGTAAACCAAACTTGATGTCAGTTAACAGATTAACAATAAATATCAATACTGGTGAAACTTAATGTATGAAACGGAAAGAGAAACAACATCCACAACACATAACACAGAGATTTGTACGTGGAAACCCTGTAAGGGGAAAAACCATGGTAGGAAACCTTACCCACAATCAGATGATACTGTATGCGGGAAAAGCGGGTCGATAGAACTCAATATGTGGAAAACGGAGCTCAAAGAGGCTTTTCTCACACACCCATAGGACTTCTTGGTGCAAGCTATGGAGTCATGAAGTATGGCTCAACTTCCCAAGGTTGGTTCCATGGTTCTCTATCTCACAAGGTCCCTCAAACCAATGTCTTTTCTCTCAGATCACTGAGCAAAGTGGTTTAGGGATGACAAATGCAAGAATGAGGGATGCTATGGTTGATTTTAAGATGAAATGCATCCTAAGTTATACATGATCCTATAAATGCAATAAACTAGTTTATAAGATGACAAGATTAGTAACAAGACTATCCTAGCATGATATACTAGTCTATGATTAAGCTGACTGATAAAGAAAATACTCTAAACATGCATATTTAGATTAATTCCTATTTAAAAGAGAGGCTAAATGATGAGCATAAATGAGATACTAAAACTTGCATAGATTTGAGTATAAGTGTGATGCTAAAGACTTGGATGATCAAAATGGAGGAATGAGAGCTCTATTTATAGCAAAAATAGGGCAATGGATCGCCAGGATTGAAAGATTTAATCAAGGGTTGAGTTTGAAAGTTGGGAATCCATGTTTGCAATTGTCACCAGTGAAATGGTGACAAATGTCAACATAAGACTGGGTTGAGAAGAGAGGTAGGAAGCATTAAATGCTTGAGAAGACCTCATGGTTATCTTAGGGGGTAAGGGTTATAGTTAAGTTAGGATTACCCATTGGATAAAGGTTATAGTTAAGGGTAAACTCTTGTGCAAAAGATTAAGGATAACCATGGTCAAAGCAATAAATGTTTGATGAGAGCCTTGGGTTACATGGAGGTTGAGTTTAGGGAAATTCTTTAATCATGCTAAAGGGTTGAGTTAACCATTAATGGTTTGGGAGACTTTCAAAGTTAAGTGGTTGAAGCCTTTAAGGGTTTTCAAAGACTTTGAGGGTTTGAGAAGTGACTTCCCTTATGAATACTAAGAGGGGGGGGTGAATTAGTATGCCAACAATCTCTGCACTAAAACACTTACACAGTCTAAAGATACCGGTAAAGCAGTCTAACAATCAAACCAGTTACCACACATGCAAACCAAAATGCGAATAAAGCATTCACCCAAAAAAGCAATACAACCATAACACAAGATATTTGACGTGGAAACCCAACTGGGAAAAACCACGGTGAGATGGAACTCACAAGTCACTATCTGCAGAACAAAAACCAGACCGGTTAAGGTCAAATCAATTAAGGTCTTACAATGTTCTTCACCAGAACAGATCCCGTTAGGAATCTTAATCTCTGTTAGGAGATAAGTCTGATTAAAGACTACCTTGTTAGAGGATTTTAGATTCACATGTGTGAACCACCTTGTTAGAGGATTTTACAAAGGCTTTGAGGCCTACCCGGTTAAGGGCTACAGACTTGTCAAAGATGTGAGTAATCAACAAGTGTTTGATCTATCTAATAGCACAAACTACTTGGTTAGATCCAATATTGCTCACAGCTAATGCATTCCAGCATTACTTCAGTCTTCTCTATCTCTCTCAGAGTTACAACTTGATCTTCTCAGATAAGATCATTCTTACAACAACTCAACTTCCACCTTAAACCCTAGCACGACATTAACCCTTTCAGCAACAACTTAAAACCCTAGACATGATGTCCTTTTAAAGGAATCTGATTTCATGTCGGTCCAATAGGATTTCATTACAATTTCCTAGGTTCAATGAATCTAGACATACTTAGTAACACGACACAAAAAGCATCGTCAATGTGTCGGCACCGTCAAACAATCGGTGGATTGGTAACTCATCACAAAATGCCAGTTGGTAACTCGTCACAGAGTACTACCGGTTCATACAGAATACCGGTTGTCGGTTTGACAAAAATGAAGACTGGTAAGAATGTGTTGTGTCGCTTTGCTCCCTCATACCGCTTGGGCTCTACGAACCGCTTGGGGTCGACATGTCACTTCAGACCGGGAAACACATTTTGCAAAATTACCACTAGTCTAAAGACTAGAATACAACATACCAGTTGGAACAAATACCGGTTCAGCTTGAGCTCATACATATAAAGGGGATCTCAATACAAGTGTGTGTCCATTAATGACAATCACAACATAAACAACAAAAATGCCAACATTCCCTTTGTTTAGGGATGTGACAAAGTTTAGGAAATGGGTTAGGTTAATTTAGAAGTGATTAGAAGAGTCTAGAAGGGGTTAGGAATAGGGTTTAGGAAGCAAGTGGGAGATGTAGGCTTTTGCAAGTGGATGAAGGGATAATAGGATTTAATTGAATAAAATGAATTTAATTCAATTTGGTTGCAATTTGGGGAAATCAAATAAATTAGATTTATTCAATTTAGGGTAAACTATTTAATTAAATTTGAATTTAATTAAAAGTGGATAGAAGGGATTTAATTGAATAAAATGATTTATTCATTAAATGTCAAAAGAGCCCTAGTGAATTTAATTTAAATAAATTGAGTAATTTACGTAATTTAAATAGAGGAATGTGGGTGATTTAATTAAATAGAGAAATGAACATAAAATATTCATTTAGGAACATGGTCATTTTTATACGTCTACAGATACTACTATAGATAGCATGTGTGTAAAAATGGGGTCTGCACATGCAGAAAGGCCAACCACTTAGAGCTCACTGCTCAATCACAAAATAAGAGTCACACTAACTACAATTGGATGAATAAGTCCAATGATAATGTATTGCTCAAAGTAGCATCTTCAATGCTGGATTCAGAATCGATTAAGCTCTGATAATCACTTTCTCTCTGGTCTTCTCATAAGATCTTCTATACTCATACATACCATGTTACAATACCATAACCTTACATACCGTATCCTTACATCTCACAATTGAGATCTTACATATATACCAAACCCTAAGACCAAATGTGTAGGTCAACTAATTAAGAACATTATAATAAAATCAATTACAAGTAAGTCAAGATGCGATGCATCATGTCAGCTCAATTTAATTACAACAATACCAATTGATTAAATCATCTCCATAACGTGTCGTGCTGATCTGGAATAGATAATGCATGTCGGTCCATAACCTAGACTAAATTGCCAGTAACAGCAAATATGTCAACCCGATTAGACCAATAATCAGAATACCAAAAACAAGTGTCCCAACCATGTCTTCGACATAACCAAGTGATCTCCAGATGATAATAAGTCATCCTTAGTGTCGGTGAGCAATATAACCTGTCGGTGAACCAAATACCGGTGACTGTGCATAAGTCATTGAACTTGTCGGTGAACATAACCAAGGATCTCCAGAAGGATAAGTGTTGATAAGTGTTGACATCAATGATAAAACCAATGCAACACATCCATAATAGCAACAATCTCCCCCTTTGGCATTGATGGCAACACAAAGATCAAAAAACATCCAAGTGCCAAAACAGAATGCCAAAAAACAAAAACCAACAATCTCCCAAGTAGATCAATACTAGAAATCAAAATACTAATGTAGAGAGCATACATTTCTCCACTAATGAATAATCTCTCCCCAGAGGATAATGTTGTTTTTCCATAAATATCTCTCCCCCTTTGACATCAAGTGCCAAAGCAATACAAATACCAGATACAACCAGTTCATAGAACCAATTACACATACCAACTGTTATAACCAACTACTCCCCCTAAGAAGTATCTCTCCTCCATCAAAGCCAGAAAAAGGGTTTCTCTATAAATTCAGTCGGTTTGATGCCAAGCATCAACTATCTAGGTCTCTACCAGTGAGGGTATAACCCCAAGCTGCTCTCTGAGATATTCAAAAGTTCCCTTAGGCAAAGGCTTAGTAAAGATATCTGCAATCTGCTCTTTAGTATTCACATAAACCAATCTCACTTCTTTTTCTTCAACATTCTCTTTCAGAAAATTGTATTTGATAGAAACATGTTTAATTTTAGAGTGAAATACCGGATTATTAGATATATCAATTGTTGCTAAATTATCACAATAGATTATTATAGGTTCTTTGCAATTTACCTTTATGTCCTTCAACTTTTGCTTAATCCATAATAGCTAAGTACAATTAGTTGTTGTTGCAACATATTCTGATTTTGTTGTTGATAATGATGTACAACTCTGTTTCTTGCTCAACCATGAAATCAATCTGCTACCAAGAAAGAATGCCCCACCGGTGGTTCTCTTTTTGTCATCTACATCTCCTACACAATTAGTATCGGTGTATGCACATAAATCAAAATTTTCATCTTTAGGATACCATAAATAAGGATTTGTTGTGACTTGTAAATACCAGAAAATCCTTTTCACTGTTGATTCATGATTTTCTCTAGGATTACTCTGAAATCTTGAAACAATACACACTGCATTCATTATATCAGGTCTTGTTTGTGTTAAATACAGTAAACCTCCAATCATAGATTTGTATCTTGTCGGATTAACAAGAGTTGAATCATCCTTCAATGATAGTTTATCAGTTGTAGTCGTAGGAGTACTTACTAATTTAGAGTTTTCCATACCAAATTTCTTCAGTAGTTCCTTCAGGTACTTTGTTTGACATATGAATATACCTTTATTAGTCTGTGAAATCTGCAATCCTAAAAATAATTTTATCTCCCCAATCATAGACATTTCAAATTCTTCCTGCATCTTATTAGAAAAGTCTTTACACAATCCATCTTCTCCTCCAAAAATAATGTCATCAACAAAAACTTCAATAACCAAGATGTCTTCATTAGTCACTTTGATCCTGCATCTTATTATAAAAGTCTTTACACAATCCATCTTCTCCTCCAAAAATGATGTCATCAACAAAAACTTCAATAACCAAGATGTCTTGATTAGTCACTTTGAAATATAAGTTGTTGTCAACATTACCTTTAGTGTAACCAAGCTTCAAAAGATATTTGTCCAATCTAGCATACCAAGCTCTAGGAGTTTGCTTGAATCCATATAAAGCTTTCCTTAATCTGCAAAACATAACTTTATCATTTGTCAATGAAAATCCATTAAATTGTTCAATGTAAATTTCCTCTTCAAGATCACCATTCAGAAATGCACATTTTATATCCATTTTATATACTTTATAGTTCTTGTGTGTTGCAAATGCAAGAAATAATCTGATTGCCTCAATTCCGGCTACCGGTGCAAAGGTTTCATTATAATCAATTCCCTCTTTCTATGAATATCCTTTATACACTAATATTGCTTTGTTTCTTATTACCTTACCATCTTCATTAATTTTATTTTTGAATACCCAATTAGTTCCAATTACATTTTTATCTTTAGGTCGAGGAACCAATGTCCATGTAATGTTCTTTTTAATTTGTTCTAATTCATCTTCCATAGCTTTAATCCAATGTTTATCTTCACATGCCTCAATAACAGATGTTGGTTCAACTTGAGAAATTAAGCATACCTCTTCATTTCCCAGTCTTCCTCTTGTCATAACTCCTTGATACTTATTCCCAATTATCTGACTTTCAGAGTGATTTAGTCTTACATACCTGGGTGTGTTCACTTGTTGTTGTTCTTCAGTCACTGTGGAATTCTCTGATGATGCCGGTGTGACTGGATCAACATTCTGTACCGGTGCACTCTGTATAGGTTCATTTGTGATCATCTCAACTGTCGGTTCAGAATCCATAGACCTTGGATTTCCTCTAAAGTGTTCATCTATCTTCACATTTGCACTCTCAATGATTTTCTGCAATCTTTTATTAAAACATCTATATGCTTTTCTCTTAGATGAATAACCAAGAAATATACCTTCATCACTTCTAGGATCAAATTTACCAATATACTCATCTCTCCTAATGTAACATTTGCTTCCAAATATTCTGAAGTACTTAAGAGTAGGAATATTACCAAACCATAATTCATAGGGTGTCTTATCGATTTCACCTTTGATGTGAACTCTGTTGAAAGTATAAATTGTTGTATTCACTACTTCTCTCCAATACACATGAGGTAGATTTGCTTCTGATATCATGCTTCTAGCTGCATCCAAAATAGTTCTATTCTTCCTTTCCACAACTCCATTTTGTTGAGGTGTCTAGGGTGTTGATAGTTGTCTTCTAATTCCATTCACTTCACAAAATGTATTGAACTCTTTAGATGTAAATTCACCTCCTTGATCTGATCTTAAACATTTGATTTTCTTACCGGTTTCATTCTCTACAAGTGCCTTGAATAATTTGAATTTCCCAAAAGCTTCAGATTTCTCCTTGAGAAAAGTAACCCAACACATTCTAGAATAATCATCAATGATTAGCATAAAGTATCTATCTCCCTGTAGGCTTCTTGTTCTTGCCGGACCACACAAGTCAGTATGAATTAAATCAAGAACATCATTGGTTTTCTCATAAATACTCTTAAAAGTTGTTCTAACTTGCTTTCCCATTTGACATTCCTTACATACCGGATTAAGAGGTTTTACAATCTTAGGTAAATCCCTTACTGCCTTAGATGAACTAATCTTTACAATGCAATCAAAATTCACATGATAGATTCTTTTATGCCATAACCAACTTTCATCAATATGTGCAATCAAGCATGTCTTTTCATTGTTATTCAATGAAAGATATTACCTCTAGTCTGATTATCGGTTGCAATCTCTAAACCAATTCTATTCATGAATTTGCATTTACCATTCTTGAATTGTAACTGAAAT
Source organism: Cryptomeria japonica (assembly GCF_030272615.1). Lineage (NCBI taxonomy): Eukaryota > Viridiplantae > Streptophyta > Pinopsida > Cupressales > Cupressaceae > Cryptomeria > Cryptomeria japonica. Next base: position 576,447,363 of record NC_081410.1, on the reverse strand, counting down.
CCTTTTTCAACTAATTGGCCAACACTCAAAAGATTATACTTCAAACCTTCAACATAATAAATGTTTTCAATATTGTGCTTACCATCAAAAGATATAGTGCCTTTTCCTTTGATCAAACAAGCTCTACCATCTCCAAATCTTACTAGACCTCCATTGTATTCCTGAAAAGATAAGAATTTACTTTTATCACTAGTCATATGATGTGAACATCCAGAATCTATAATCCATTCATCCTTTTCTTCAATTTTAGCTATCAGGGCCTACTCTACCGCTGGAACAGTAGGTGCAGGTTGACCTTCTATTATTGCAACAAAAGCCCATCCATTTTTTGTCGATTCTTCAGCAGAATCATCAGTAACTCCTTCATCAGCATGATAACATGATTGTCTCTATTCTTCTTAAATCTATATCTCTGATATTCAGGGTTAGGCTTTTATGTTCTTTTAGCTTCTTCTCTCAATCTTGCATGTATGTCAGGACATCTAGATGCCATATGACCAACTTTATTGCAATTAAAACATTTAAATGGTGCTTTACCTTCATACTTACTTCCAATAGGACCTTTAGGAATTTTCCTTGCAAATAGTGCTTCAAGTTCTTCCAGTTCTTCATTTTTCCTCTGGATATCTTCAAGTTCTCTTGCATAAAGTGATTTCCAATTAGATTTATCAGATGATGATGATGATGATGATGATGATGATGATGATGATGATGATGATGATGATGATGATGATGATGTTGTGAAGGCTAAATCTGTTTTAATTGTAGTAACAGGACCAAATTCCTCAAGCTCAAATGTTGAAAGTTTTCCAACCAAGGTATCTCTAGATACTGATGTATTAGGCATAGTTCTCAACTCATTAATAGCACTTACTTTCATTTTGTATGTCGGTGGAAATACTCTCAAAACTTTAGAAATAGTTTCATCTTCACTTAAGGAACCTCCACAGCATTGTATTCCCAAAACAATTTCATTAACCCTTTCCATAAAAGAAAAAATTCTTTCATCTTCTTCCGTTTTCAAATTTTCATACCTGACCTGGAAGCATTCCAGTTTTGCAATTTTGATAGTGGTATCTCCTTCATTCAATGTCTCCAATTTATCCCAAATAGCTTTAGTAGTAGATTGATTTGTTGATCTAACAAGGTGCTCAAGTGTGCTTCTCTTGCTTTGCAATCATTCTCTTGATCCTTACCCAATGTTGGTGGATTAGGTTGATTCAGTGTAGGACCAACATAGCCATTATTTGTAACATCCCATATGTCTTTTCTAATGCAATTTAGATGTGTCTCCATTTTGATCTTCCATATACCATAGTTAGTTCCATCAAGTTTCAGACTGTCCTTCCTGAAAAAGTTAGTTGCCATAGAATCTCCTCAGGTTGTTAAACTTCTTGAAAAAGAGGACTAGGCTCTAATACCAATTGTTAGGACCTAGAGGCAAATGAGGGGGGGGGGGGGTGAATCAGTTGTCTATTGATTTCAACCCAAATATAACTTAATCAAACTTGATACATAATACAGGTAAACCAAACTTGATGTTGGTTAACAGATTAACAGTAAATATCAATACCGGTAAAACTTAATGTATGAAATAGAAAGAGAAACAACATCCACAACACATAACACATAGATTTGTACATGGAAACCCTGTAAGGGGAAAAACCACAGTGGGAAACCTTACCCACAATAAGATGATACTACTGCAGATAGTATGTGTGTACAAATGGGGTCTGCACATGCAGAAAGGCCAACCGCCTAAAGCACTACTCAATCACAAAATAAGAGTCACACTGACTACAATTGGATGAATAAATCCAATGATAATGTACTACTCAAAGTAGCATCTCCAATGCTAGATTCAGTACCGGTTAAGCTCTGATAATCACCTTCTCTATGGTCTGCTTATAAGATCTTCTATATTCGCACATACCATGTTACAATACCATAACCTTACATACCATCTCCTTACATCTCACAATTGAGATCTTACATATATACCAAAACCTAAGACCAAATGTGTAGGTCGGATAATTAAGAATATTACAATAAAATCAATTACAAGTAAGTCAAGATGTGATGCATCATGTCGGCTCAATGTAATTACAACAATACCAATTGATTAAATCATCTCCATAATGTGTCGTGCTGATCTGGAATAGATAATGCATGTCGGTCCATAACATAACCTAGACCAATTTGTCGGTAACAACAAATATGTCAACCCAATTAGACCAATAACCAAACTACCAAAACCAAGTGTCCAAACCATGTCTTCGACGTAACCAAGTGATCTCCAGATGATACAAAGTCATCCTCAGTTCTGGTAAACAATATAACTTGTTGGTGAACCAAATACCAGTGACTGTGCATAAGTCATTGAACTTGTTGGTGAACATAACCAAGGATCTCCAGAAGGATAAGTGTTGATAAGTTTTGACGTCAATGAAAAAATCAATGCAACACATCCATAATACCAACATTCTATTCATATCAAGATAGATTAGGGACCCATCATGCCACATGCATCATAAGGTCAATAACTTGGCCATGGAAATTAGGTAAAGTAAACCAATCAAGTGAATCTATACCTTAAATATATCTTCCTACTATATGAAGATTGTTTCCACCCTCTTGATTCCTTTAAGCCTATGTTTGAATCACACTCAATCACAATAATTAGTTGAAATATAGTATACATAACTAGAGAAATATTGAATCATCTGAATCCTTGATTCATAGAGAAACACATTTTAAATCATTCAAATTATTTAACTCTGATAATCATCCTCATATTTGTCATAATTGTTGGCATTATAACAGACAAGGAGAGATTATTGGCATTTCAATAAGGATATTGAGAAGGTTGTTGATGATTATGGATATAACTGATTAAGGATGTTTACTGTCTTAATATTATTATTTTGTCATTGATGTCAAGAAATTGATTTTCTAATTCAGTATGATGTTGCCATATCTTGAGAAGTATGATTTGATGAGTATAAAGATGTCGGTAAAAGACACAGAAAGAATATGATGAATAAGGGGAGAAATAAGTTATTCAATGGGCAACTATTACCGAGTTAGACAATGATGAGATCATGATGTTTAGATTGTTTTGACATCATACATATGTTATTGATTGTAAGGTTAATACTATACTATGTTACCGACCAAAGAACCTAGTCGGTAAACCCTAAGGTTATTGCTATCGGTTAATGAAGGCGGTATGTCTACCGAGTGAAGTTTAGTATTTACCGAGTTACAACCGAGCAATAACAGAATGCATTGAATGAATAAGAGCATTATTTAATGAAGGAAGCTGATGAGCTGGCTATGATTAAATGATTGGTATGTCGTGAATGAAGTTTGTTAAAGAATCTATGGCAAAGAAAAATCGGCAGGAAGATCTACAGCTCAAATTGAACCGCAATACCCTAGCACAAGTTCCAAGAAATGTATGCAAGTTCCAAGGCGGGGTAAAACATTTTCAGATCAAAGGATACATTGAACCTGGTCAAGTTTGAAGATCTAATGGCTATGATTGATCATGGGAAATGTGATCAAGGAGATTAAGCGGTTGGTGAATTGTTTATAAATAAGGAACTGATTGATAAACAATGTATGGGGGCAAGTGTATGCACAAGGATGCTACATAGTCATTACCGAGCACAGAAGCTTGAAGACCTGTTTGAATAACAGAGTATAGAGCCCAACAGATGGACAAGATAAGTCCTATATTATATTGAGCAAATAAGAATCTGCTTTAGCATTTTAGATGTGAAGTTGCAGATAGCTTTTTATTACTGTTATTTTGTGAAGTGACAGAAAATCTCTTAACCGAGTGAACTTAACAGTCTTATTTGTAAAACCCTCTAGCAAGGTGACATTCTGATTGAGTGTTTGAAATCCTTTAACAAGGTCACTTCTAACAAGGTGAAGATCCTAACAGATATGAGGGAAATCCCTTAACTGGGTCACATCTAGCAATGTGTTTGTAATCTTTAACAGGATTTGCTTTTAACCGAGCATAAGAAGAGTATATTTCTTAGTGGGTCTGAAATCTCACAGTGGTTTTTTCCTATTTGGGTTTCCACGTTAAATCCGATGTTATGAGTGTTATGATGTTTATATGATTTTGAGTTTGCATGTTTAGCAGTTTTGGTTATATTACTGAAGTATAGGTTACCGAGGTTGAATCTGATGTTTTTATGGAAGACTAAGTTTGTATGATTCACCCTCCCCCTCTCATCTTATTAGTTTGGCATCTATACTTAACATTAAGTATCAGAACTATCAATTGGTATCAAAGCATTGGACTCCCAGAAAGAAAAGTTTAAAGGTACTTGAGGAAAAGATCCAAAGATGTATAAGAGGGATGCACCAAAGCTGAACAAGTCAAGTTTCTCTACATGATAGAAAAGGATGAAGTTGCACCTATCAGGAGTTGGAGAATATGTTGTATATTATCTGGAGAATGATTTCATTACACCAAGCACCTATCCATTGACAATGGAAGAGATAAAGGCAAAGCAAGAACATATTCAAGCAATGATTGAAATAGCATCTGCATTGACTGATTCAGAGTTTAATGATCTAGAAGGCTACAATGATGCAAAGGTAATGTGGGCCAAGCTCATATCTGTGTATGGTGGAGATGAACATGTTCAAAGAGCAAAAGTGGATATTCTAAGAGGACAACTTGAATCTATGAGGATGAATGAAGGTGAGAACATAACCCAGTACAGTACAAGACTAAAGGAGATTGTCAATCAAATCAAAGGAGCAGGTGGAACCATTGAAAAAAAGGATATAACAAGTTGTTAAAAACCCTTCTACCAGCTTATGCAATTTGAGTCTCTGCAATCAATGAATTGAGGTCTATACCCAATATGTCAGTTTCTTTAGATGCTACTATTGGTAAGCTACATGCATTTGAGTTAAGTAATTTTGATAACAGTGGGTCATCAGTAAATAAAGTTGAATCTGCATTTAGTTCTTTTCATATTGGTGAATCTGATGATTACAATGATAGAATGAGTAAGTACACTAAAGGGGATCACAGTGGAGCAAGTGAAAGATTTCACAAGAACATGGAGGAAGTACACAAACTATATGATGAAATCAGAAAGCAAGAAGAATTTGAAGCACTTTTAGCTAGAAGGTTACCGAGAGGCAAAGGTAAGTATAAAGGAAAACTACCTTTGAAATGTTTCAATTGTGATAAGATAGGACATATGGCTTCTAACTAGCCTGACAAAGATTCTACTAAAAAGAGAGATTACCGAGATGATAGACAGAAAGATAATCATTACAGAGGACACCGAGACTTTAGAAGAAGAGATAGAAAGTCATGCTTAATAGCCGATGAGGAATCCAATGATGATAAATCAGATGAAACTGATATAGAGGAAGTAGTTTATGTGGCTATCAAAGATGGATCAGATGAAGAAAGGTAGGAAGAAAAGGCCCTAATATCTCACATAAATACTAATGATTCTTGGATCATAGATAGTGGATGCTCACATCACATGACAGGTGATAAACACAAGTTTGTTATGCTAGAAGACTATGATGGAGGCTATGTAAGATTTGGTAATGATGCACCATGTCCGGTAAAAGGTAAAGGATCCATAACACTTCTTGACAATGCAATATGCGATGATGTTTATTGGGTTGAAGGTTTGAAATACAATTTGTTGAGTGTAGCACAGCTAAACAATACAGGATACCGAATAGAATTTTAGAAAGGAATTGTCAAAGTTCATGACAAGCATGGAAAGTTAACTGCTACTGGGACACAAACAAAAGATAACACATGTCACCTTGACTCAACTCAGAATAAATGTTTGTATGCAAAGATAGATGATACCTGGTTATGGCATAAAAGGTTTTGTCATGTAAATTTTGATAATCTGATCAAAATAAGCAAGAAGCACCGAGTAAGAGGTCTACCGAGTCTTGAAAAACCTGAGAATGTTATATGTCGAGGATGCCAGATGGGTAAAATGACAAGATCAAGCTTTACAAGTAAGTCTTACACTTCTAAGGGAATTTTACATCTTGTGCACACTGATCTTTGTGGTCCTATGAAAGTTCAAAGTTATTATGGTGATAAATATTTCATATTATTTGTGGATGATTACTCAAGGATGATGTTAGTTATGTTTTTAAAAGAAAAATCAGAAGTTTTTCAAATGTTTAAATGGTACAAGGCAAGAATTGAAAATGAAACAGGAAGACAACTGAAATGTCTTAGATCAAATAGAGGAGGAGAGTTCGCATCTGATGAGTTCAACTGATTCTGCAATGATCATGGTATAAAAAGACAAGTCTCTGCACCAAGAACTCCACAACAAAATGGAATTGCTGAGAGAAGAAATAGATCTATTGTGGATTGTGCCAGAACCCTGATGATTGAAAAGAAAGTGCCACAAACATTTTGGAGAGAAGCAATAAGCACAACAGTTTACACCCTGAACAGAGTACAACTGAAGAAAGGAACTTTGAAGACACCATATGAAATCTAGTATGATAAGAAATCTAATGTAAGTTATTTCAAAATCTTTGGAAGTAGATGCTATGTACACAAAGATGATAGAAATGGCAAGTTTGATCAGAAAAGTGAAGAAGGAACATTTCTTGGTTATTCTTCTAGAAGCAAAGCATTTAAATGTCTGATCAAATCATCTAACAAAATAGTAGAAAGTGCAAATGTGAAAATTGATGAATTTGCATAAAGAAATGATGAAGGAAATTCCAAGGAACCAGAAGATTATGATGAATTTGTCTATGTTCAACTGACAAGTCCTACTGAGAAAACTACAGAAGGAAATGAAGAAAATATTCAGTTACCGAGTGATGAAGAAGATCATACAGAGCCTACCGAGCCTGTATTAGCCAAGTATGTCAGAAGACATCATGCATCAAGTTAGATTATAGGAGATAAGGATGATCCAGTGATGACAAGGAACAAACTGAGACAGAACACATGTCTGATATCTGAAGTTGAACTGAGAATAGTGAAAGAGGCATTTAACAGTGAAGATTGGATAAATGCTATGACAGAAGAGATTGATCAAATCAAGAAGAATGACACATGGACACTAGTCCCAATACCGAAGGACAAAAATGTAATCAGTAGAAAGTGGATTTTCAGAAACAAGCTGAATGAAAAAGGTGAGGTCATTCAAAATAAAGCAAGACTAGTTTGCAAAGGTTATGCTCAAGAAGAAGGAATTGATTATGGTGAAACTTTTGCACCTGTGGCTAGACTTGAAGGAGTAAGAACATTGTTGGCATATGTTGCTTTCAAAAATTTCAAGGTATATCAAATGGATGTCAAATCTACATTTCTGAATGGTAAATTAGAAGAAGAAGTTTTTATTGAACAACCTGAAGGATTTGTTGAAGACAAGAATAAAGATCAGGTATGTAAATTGAACAAAGTTTTATATGGTCTGAAACAAGCACCTAGAGCATGGTATGAAAGATTACACTCTTATTTAATCAAGATTGGTCTTATAAGGACAAGTGAAAACACTAACATGTACATGAAGAATGATGAAAATGGAATACTGATCTCAACCATATTTGTTGATGATATTATCTTTTGTGGAAATGACTCTTTATGCAAGAACTTTGGAAATGAAATGAGCAAAGAATTTGAGATGTCATTAATTGGTGAGATAAAGTATTTTATAGGTTTACAGATACTGCAAATGAAAAATGAGATTTTCATTACTCAATCCAAGTACATAAAGGAAATCTTGAAGAAATTTGGAATGGAGGATTCAAAACCAGTAAGTACTCCTATGACTACCAACTGTAAACTATCAAAGAATGATGAATCTGCATCTGTTGATGAGACACTTTACCAATCCATGATTGGAAAGTTGCAATATGTTGTTCACAGCAGGCCAGACATAGCACATGCAGTAGGTATAGTTGCAAGATTCTCTACAGATCCTAAGGAAACACACATGACAGCAATCAAGAGAATTTTTTGATACTTGAAAGGCACTGAGGATTATGGCTTAGTATATCAGAAAGGAAATGACTTTGATTTAAAAGTTTATACTAATGCTAATTGGGTAGGCAACATTGATGACAGGAAAAGCACAAGTGGAGGAGCATTCTTTTTAGGAGAAAGACTAGTGAGTTGGCTTAGCAAGAAACAAGGATGTGTTTCACAGTCAACAGCAGAAGCTGAATACGTTGTTGCAGCATTGAATTGTACCAACATAGCATGAATCAAACAACTATTGGAAGGTATAAATGAGAAAGTTACCAAGCCAGTAACTATATTTTGTGAAAATACTAGTGCCATTAACATTTCAAGGAATCCTGTTATGCACTCTAAGACAAAGCACATCTCTATCAAATATCATTATCTTAGAGAAGAAGCTCAAGAGAAGAAAGTGGTGTTGGAGTATGTTAGCACAAAGGAACAAATAGTAGATATCTTCACCAAGCCACTGCCAAGGGACACCTTTGAGTATCTCAGAAGTAAGTTAGGGGTCCTACCCCTATCTTCTACTCACTGACCGAGTTCGGTGAAAGCATCAATTCGATGACTCTACAGAATATCTTTTAGGAGTTGATGTTGATTTACACACTTTAGGATGTTTTTTAAAGGTGTGCAGGAAATAATACAGGGAACAGGAATTGAAGACAAAATGCTCTGACCGAGACGAAATTGACAGAGAACAGTAGGAAATCACTTCATACAGGACGAAATTATGTTCTTTACTTTTTGGCATTGTTGTCAAAGGGGGAGAAGACTATAGAAAAGAGGAGAAGACTAATGTGTGGGGGAGAATTCTGATGATAGGGGGAGAGCATTTCAACATTTCAGAATCTTATAGCAATCTGAATCAATTAGGTCAAATCAATTGGTTTTGCCATCAATGCCAAAGGGGGAGATTGTTGGCATTATAACAGACAAGGAGAGATTGTTGGCATTTCAATAAGGATATTGAGAATGTTGTTGATGATTATGGATATAACTGATTAAGGATGTTTACTGTCTTGATATTATTATTTTGTCATTGATGTCAAGAAATTGATTTTCTAATTCAGTATGATGTTACCATATCTTGAGAAGTATGATTTGATGAGTATAAAGATGTCGGTAAAAGACATAGAAAGAATATGATGAATAAGGGGAGAAATAAGTTATTCAATGGGCAACTATTACCGAGTTAGACAATGATGAGATCATGATGTTTAGATTGTTTTGACATCATACATATGTTATTGATTGTAAGGTTAATACTATACTATGTTACCGACCAAAGAACCTAGTCGGTAAACCCTAAGGAACCTAGTCGGTAAACCCTAAGGTTATCGCTATCGGTTAATGAAGGCGGTATGTCTACCGAGCGAAGTTTAGTATTTACCGAGTTGCAACTGAACAATAACATAATGCATTGAATGAATAAAAGCATTATTTAATGAAGGAAGCTGATGAGATGGCTATGATTAAATGATTGGTATACCATGAATGAAGTTTGTTAAAGAATCTATGGCAAAGGAAAATCGGCAGGAAGATCTACAACTCAGATTGAACCGCAATACCCTAGCACAAGTTCCAAGAAATGTATGCAAGTTCCAAGGTAGGGTAAAACATTTTCAGATCGAAGGATACATTGAACCTGGTCAAGTTTGAAGATCTGATGGCTATGATTGATCATGGGAAATGTGATCAAGGAGATTAAGCGGTTGGTGAATTGTTTATAAATAAGGAACTGATTGATAAACAATGTATGGGGGCAAGTGTATGCACAGGGATGCTACATAGTGATTACCGAGCACAGAAGCTTGAAGACCTGTTTGAACAACAGAGTATAGAGCCCAGTAGATGGACAAGATAAGTCCTATATTGTATTGAGCAAATAAGAATCTGCTTTAGCATTTTAGATGTGAAGTTGCAGATAGATTTTTATTACTGTTATTTTGTGAAGTGACAAAAAATCTCTTAATCGAGTGGACTTAACAGTCTAATTTGTAAAACCCTCTAGCAAGGTGACATTCTGATTGAGGGTTTGAAATCCTTTAACAAGGTCACTTCTAACAAGGTGAAGATCCTAACAAATCTTAGGGAAATCCCTTAACCGGGTCACATCTAGCAATGTGTTTGTAATCTTTAACAGGATTTGCTTTTAACCAAGCATACTCTAGAAGAGTATATTTCTTAGTGGGTCCAAAATCCCACAGTGGTTTTTCCCTATTTGGGTTTCCATGTTAAATCTAGTGTTATGAGTGTTATGATGTTTATATGCTTTTGAGTTTGCATGTTTAGCAGTTTTGGTTATATTACTGAAGTATAGGTTACCGAGGTTGAATCTGATGTTTTTATGGAAGATTAAGTTTGTATGATTCACCCCCCCCCCCCCCTCTCATCTTATTAGTTTGACATATGTACTTAACATTAAGTATTAGAACTATCAATAATGTCCAATAACTAATAGTGCAACTAGGATCAAGCACAACTTCATCTAATATTATTCATTTGTAATATCTTTTTACCACATTATTTTGTCATAACTAAGAAGTAATTTACTCATTTTTATCATGAAAATATGAATATTTTCTAACAAGATCCTTTATCACCATGTTGGTAAGATCACCATACTTCATCTAATTGAAAAAATTGTTCACTCTAAGGTATTACTGCATATCAACTAATATATATTACAATTTCAATCCAAACCTAAACCATATAAGGCTCTAGAAACCTAATTAAACTATTCTACACATGCAACATAACCTTAGTCAAGAACAAATCATAAACTAAATTTCCCCATCATCATAATCAAGTAAAGTATCTTAACATATCATCAAATTATGCAGTATTAATGTCCAACTATAGGTGGGGCTTCACATCCTCCCTACCATTGATTAAACTTCCTCTTGAAATTAAGGAGGTAAAACACTCACCCCTCAAGCTAATCTATAAGAGGACAAATTCAAAATTCTCTTTTAGTAGGTAGTATATAAATCACAACGTTGCCAACTTGAAATGACATCACTAAATAGATACCCACAAAAGAATTTTACATTATTCAAAGCAACAACACATTCTTCTTAGATTGTTTTATACATCACACAAAAGGTGAAGTTATCAATACCCTAACATATCTTACAATTACTTAAATAATAGGAATAGAACAAGACATTTCCAAGAGGTTTCAATCATGATCATAATATTATCACTAAGTTGTTAAGAATTCCACAATATAAGCTCTACCATTTATGAGAAGCCTTGCATCAATCATGCCATATGCATCATAATTAAGTATCCATTTAACTTTACCTTCAATTGTTATTCTTTATCAATTCGTTTCTCATTTGTATATACATAATCAACATATTTAACACATAGATAACCACAAAGGGACTCATTTGACTTATAAAGTGACTCACGCAAAAAGGGATGAGGATGGCTAGTGCCCAAAATTCTCCTTTGATAATTCCATATCAAATATATAATTACCATTAGGTCCTCCTTGAGGAGCCCGTGCATAAAAATATCAGTTAGGTCTAGGGGAAACGGATTGTAACCATCCCATACTAATCTCATTAACCCCTATATAATAGTTCCCCAAGCCATCTACTCCCCCCATACAACCTATCAAGGACCCTTCACGAGTATGAAAGTATACATATTTCACATCACTAGACGCATGCCAACATCAAAAAACATTTGATAAAGCCTCAAAACTAGAAATTTTGAGCTTAAAAAAAATCAAATAATGAAAATAAACAAAGGGCGTTATAATTTTAATGGTGGTAGAAAGGAAAAATATAAAAAATTTAAAATTTCAAGTCATAATAACCAATCCTTGAGGCAAAAAGGACAATTCTAGAATTCATTTAATCAATAACTTAAAAAAAATTCAATCTATTGGCTTCATCAATAAATCAAAAATCATATAAATAATCAAAATGACTCCAAAATCACATAATTTTTTTTCACATCACAATTACTTTGTGACTTCAATCAAGACACGTAAGGGGGGAGGGGAACAAATGGTCTCAAACCATATAAAACTCATGAATAAACGATGCCTCAAATTGTATCGATTTAGATAAAATGTGTTGTTTAGTCCTTGGTCATGCGACTACCTCATCGAGTGTGATTTGATATTGCTAGAGTAATATTATATTAGCTAATAATTATTTATTTAATTATTAGTCTATTATACTCTATGCTTAAGCTAAACTTAGGAATCTTATAATTCTTTAGGGTTTTCTCCTTTAGGGTTTCGAGTATCCTTTTATAAGGATTCTCTCTTTGTATTTTTAATACAACTGTAATTATTGAATTGCATTCTTGTTGCACAATCAATATGACTCCTCTTTTCTGGATCTCTAAATTCTAGCCTCCATAGCTATTTTGCTTCTCTCTTTCTATGACATGTTTGCATGCAGGTGATCTTTGGGAGCTGTAGAGTTGATTTTTCCTCAACTCCAATATAGTATCAGAGCTCCAAATCTGCATGCCCCTATTCTCTTCATGAGAGATTTTGGGCCTTGTTCTTCAAATCTGTGTATTTGGGGGTTTGTGCAGTTGCTTTTTTTCATTTCTGGGGGTAGCTGATTTTTTGGTACATTTTGGTGCCAAAAGGACCTCACAATTGGATTCAGAAGGATAATTCCATGAATTTTGATATATAATTTGCCTATTTTTGGTGATAGGGGCATCTAGAGCATGGTTTTTTAATGGCACATTTTTCAAGGCACAAAAATCCATACGATTGTACCTGCAAATGCATCAGAAAATTTTCATCAAAAAAAAATTAAAAAATTAAAAAAAATTGTTTTTACCTTCTTTATGCCCTACAAGAGGGTTTTTTTTTCTTTTGGCCGTAACTTGGTCATACGGAGGCACTTTTTCAAAAACCTTATATCGTCGGAAAGGTTTTTCTGAGCTCTATCCAGATCTGGAGGTTTGAACTTTTGATTTTTCTTTTTTAATAGTAGTTTTTTCTATCAAATTCAGAGGTTCCTTTTTACACTCCGAGAGACATCGCTTGAGCATCCGAACTTTGTTTTTCGAAAACTTTATATTGTTGGAAAGCTTGTTTTGTGTACTTTCCAGTCATATGAATGTTCTTTATAGATTTTTCTCTAGGTATATTTTATTCATTTTTTTTCTTTTCAACACTCTGGTGAATATCTTGGATGTTTCAGGTCTTGGGATCTCTTTCTTTGAGTAGGATGTCTCATCTTTGGCTTTTTGTTTCCAGTCTTTTGTCTCTTCTTATCATTGTAGCATTTTGTTTATGCAAACGCACTGAGATAAAGTGTCATCATGCATTATATACTTGGGATCTTGCACATCTTGTGCCTTATTGTACATGCACTACTTATAAAGTGTCATTGGGGGGTTGATGTTTTCCTTTTGTTTGCCATCTACCTTTGTCGAGTGTTCCTTCCATGACATTAGCCTCATGATGTGTGTCAAGTGAGTGTTCCTTCTATGACACTTTGTACTTTCTCTACACCTTTGATGTTCCTGGTTCTTCGTCATGCAGTTCTTATTGGTCATTTTTTTCAGTGTACCCGTCCCTCTCCCTTTTCAGCATTATGGGGAGGTTTGTCCTGTTGGTTCTAATGCTTCCTTGGTTCGATTGATCAGCTCTTCAGGCTTTGGTGTTTAATGCCATCTGTATCTTTAAGTTCAGTTATTTGCCTTTGTTTTCCATTTGATTCGAGTAGTGTCATTTGAGGGCACTCATACAGATTATAGTCTTCTCTACCTGGTCATATTCTATTTCAGTAGACGTTCTTCAGATCAACAGTTACTCTTCGATAGTGTTTGCAACTATTTCATTCTTTAGTGGTGGTGTTCATTCTCTTCTTTTTGTTCTTGTCTTCTGGAACACTCTTGTTTGGAGGCTTCTTAGTCCTTCACTAGAGCTTTCATCTCTTCTTGGAGAGGAGTTTTGTTCCCATAGGATTTTCTCCTTTTTCTCCACTTTACAGAGATTTTTTTGTACTTGGGTACCTCATCAGGCCTAGTTGTCGGGACCCATTGTTGCTTTCATGCATTTTTTTACATGCTTTTTTGGTCCTTAGTTGTTTTTTAGCTACTCCCTAAGTTCGTCTTAAGAGGGGGTGTTAGAGTAATCTTTTATTAGCTAATAATTATTTATTTAATTATTAGTCTATTATACTCTATGCTTAAGCTAAACTTAGGAATCTTATAATTCTTTAGGGTTTTCTCCTTTAGGGTTTCGAGTATCCTTTTATAAGGATTCTCTCTTTGTATTTTTATAACAATTGTAATTATTAAATTGCATTCTTGTTGCACAATCAATATGACTTCTCTTTTTTGGATCTCTGAATTCTAGCCTCCATAGCTATTTTGCTTCTCTCTTTTCATGATAGGTTTGCATGCAGGTGATCTTTGTTAGGTCCCGGAGACAACTGAGAGGGGGGGGGGGGGGGGGGGGGTGAATTAGTTGTCTAATAAATTCAAACCAAAAACCAATTAACCAACTTAATGCTTAATACCGGTAAACTAGTTAAGTATGTCGGTAGACAATGTTAACAGTAAATTGCTATACCGGTAAAGATTAATGCATGAAATACTAACATAAAGTCATCCACAACACATAACACCAATATTTGTACGTGGAAACCCTATAAGGGGAAAAACCACAGTGGGAAACCTTACCCACAATCAGATGATACTACTGCAGATAGTAAGTGTACATAAATGGGGTCTGCACATGCAGAAAGGCCAACAGCCTAGAGCTCACTGCTCAATCACAAATGGGAGTCACACTGACTACAGTTGGATGGTTAAATCCAATAAGAATGTACTACACAAAATAGTATCTTCATATGCTAGATTCAATACCGGTGTAATGCTGATATGCTTATACAAAAACCTAGCTTCACCTTCAAATGATGTCTTCGTGTATACCTCTACTTGATCTCGCATATGTCTTCACTCAATTCTTTTTCGCATTCCACACTTGATCTTACAAATAAGATCTTACATTTATACCATACCCTAAGACCAATTTTAGTAGGTCGGCTCTACAAGATATTACAATAAAATCATTTTACAAACAATATAATATCCGATGCAATAATCAATTAAACATATCGGCTTAATGCATTTACATCAATAATAAATCATCTCCATAGCATGCCATGCTGATCTGGAAAAGATAAACCTGTCGGTGTAACCCTAGATAACCTGGACCTATTTGCCGGTAAAAGCAAATATGCCAATGATTAATTCTTCAAAACAAAGTGTCCACACGATGTCTTCGACATTACTAAGTGTCTTTCATATCATTCCAGATACCGATGAACATTATATCCTGCTAGTGAACCATATACCAGTAACTGTGCAATAGTTACTTGCTTGCCGGTGAATGTTGTTGGATCTCCAAAGTGCTTGTTTTCAGTAGGTGTTGACATCAATGACAAAACCATACCAAAATACCAACAATCTCCCCCTTTGGCATTGATGGCAACACAAGATGGAAAAACCATCAAAGTGCCAAAACAGAAATGCCAAATATCAAAAACCAACAATCTCCCTTAGACAACAATTTCTCCCCCTGGGAGCAACATGTGTTTATCCAAAGATTTATTTTCAATAATAATCTCTCCTCAAAAGATAATGTGTTTTTCCATAGATATCTCTCCCCCTTTGACATCAAATGCCAAAGCTACAAAATTCAAGTCCATACAAAATACCAACTACTCCCCCTAAGAAGTAGCTTCCTCATCAAATACCAAAATAAAGATTTATCTTTTTAATTCTGTCGGTTGATGACAATCATCAACTGTCTGAGTTTCTGCCAGTGGTGGTATGACTCCAAGCTGATCTCTGAGATATTCAAAAGTCTCCTTAGGCAAAGGTTTTGTGAAAATATCTGCAAGTTGTTCTTTAGTATTCACATAAACCAGTTTTATCTCCTTTTCTTCAACTTTTTCCCTTAGAAAATTCAGTTTGATAGAAACATGTTTTGTTTTAGAATGTAATACCGGATTCTTAGATATATCAATTGCTATAGTGTTATCATAATATATAGTAATGGGTTCCTTGCATTTTACCTTTATGTCTTTCAACATTTGCTTAAGCCATAATACCTGTGTACAGTTAGTTGTTGTTGCAACATATTCTGATTCTGCTGTTGATAAAGATGTACAACTCCGTTTCTTACTCAACCAAGAAACTAATCTCTTTCCAAGAAAGAATGCTCCTCCAATGGTGCTCTTTCTATCATCCACATCTTCTGCCCAATTTGCATCTGTGTATGCACATAGGTCAAAATTTTCATCTTTAGGATACCATAATCCAAGATTTGTTGTGCCTTGTAAGTACCAGAAAATCCTTTTTACTGTTGATTCATGATTTTCCCTAGGATTACTCTAAAATCTAGAAACAATACATACTGCATTCATAATATCAGGCCTGGTTTGTGTCAAATACAGTAAACCTCCTATCATAGATTTGTATCTAGTTGGATTAACAGGTGTAGATTCATCCCTTTGAGATAATTTGTTGTTTGTAGTCATAGGTGTGCTTACCGGTTTAGAGTTCTTCATCCCAAAATTTTTAGCAATTCTCTCAAGTACTTGGATTGACTAAAAAATATACCTTTATCAGTCTATGAAATCTGCAAGCCTAAAAAGAATTTTATTTCTCCAATCATAGACATTTCAAATTCTTGCTGCATTTTAATAGAAAATTCCTTACATAATCCATCTTTTCCTCCAAAGATTATATCATCAACAAATACTTCAATAATCAAGATGTCATCATTAGTTATTTTGTAATATAAATTGCTATCTACATTTCCTTTAGTAAAACCAATCTTTAAAAGATACTTATCCAACCTTGCATACCAAGCTCTTGGGGCTTGTTTCAATCCATATAGAGCTTTTCTTAACCTGCAAACCATATCATTGTCATATATCAAAGAAAATCCATCAGGTTGTTCAATATATACTTCTTCTTCAAGATCTCCATTCAAAAATGCACATTTAATATCCATTTGATAAACTTTGTAGTCCTTGTGAGCTGCAAAAGCCAAGAATAATCTAGTTGCCTCAATTCTGGCTACCGGTACAAAGGTTTCATTTAAATCAACTCCTTCTTTCTTAGAATATCCCTTACACACTAGTCTTGCTTTATTTCTGACAACCTTACCATCTTCATTAAGTTTGTTTGTAAATATCCATTTGGTTCCAATTACACTTTTATCTTTAGGTCGGGGAAGTAATGTCCAAGTATTATTTTTCTCAGTTTGTCCTAATTCTTCTTCCATAGCTTTAATCCAAAATTTATCTTCACATGCCTCATTGATAGATGATGGTTCAATTTGAGAAATAAGGCATACCTCTTCATTTGCCAATCTTCCTCTTGTCATAACTCCTTTAAATTTGTTTCCAATTATCTGATCTTCAAAATGATTCAATCTTACATACCGGGGTGTCTTAGTTTGTTGTTGTTCTTCAATTACTGTGGAATCCTCTGATGATACCAGAGTAATTGGATCTTCATTCTGTACCAGTGGATTCAGTATAGGTTCATTTGTCACAATTTCTGTTGCCAGTTCAGAGTCTATATACCTTGAAGTTCCTCTGAATTGTTCATCAATCTTTACATTTGTACTCTCAACAATTTTCTGCAATCTCTTATTAAAACATCTATATGCCTTGCTCTTAGATGAATAACCAAGAAATATTCCTTCATCACTTCTAGGATCAAATTTGCCAACATACTCATCTCTTCTAATATAACATTTACTTCCAAAAATTCTGAAATACTTAAGAGTAGGAGTATTACCAAACCATAGTTCATGAGGGGTCTTACCGATTTCACCTTTGATGTGAACTTTGTTGAATGTATAGACAGCAGTGCTAACTGCCTCTCTCCAATACACATGTGGTAGATTTACTTCTGATAACATACTTCTTGTTGCATCCAAGATAGTTATGTTTTTCCTTTCAACAACTCCATTCTGCTGTGGTGTCCGAGGTGCTGATAACTGTCTTCTGATTCCATTCACTTCACAGAATGTATTAAAGTCCTTAGATGTGAATTCTCCTCCTTGATCTAATCTTAAACATTTGATTTTCTTACCGGTTTCATTTTCAACCATTGCTTTGAATAGTTTGAACTTTCCAAGTGCTTCTGATTTTTCTCTGAGAAAAGTAACCCAACACATTCTAGAATAATCATCAATAATTAGCATGAAATATCTATCACCTTGTAAACTTCTAGTTCTAGCTGGACCACATAAATCAGTGTGAATTAAATCAAGAGAATTATTGGATTTTTCTGGAATACTTTTGAAACTAGCTCTAACTTGTTTTCTAAATTGACATTCCTTACAAATTGTATTCTGAGGTTTCACAATTTTAGGTACATCTCTAACTGCCTTAGAAGTACTGATTTTTACCATGCAATCAAAGTTTACATGAAATAGTCTCTTATGCCATAACCAACTTTCATCTATATGTGCAATTAAGCATGCCTTTTCACTTTATTCAAATGAAAGATATTGCCTCTAGTCTGATTACTGGTTGTAATTTCCAAACCAGTTCTATTCATGATTTTCCATTTTCCATTTTTAAATTGTAACTAAAATCCCTTCTCAACTAATTGACCAACACTTAAAAGATTATGTTTTAATCCTTCAACATAGTAGATATTGTCAGTGTTATGCTTACCATCAAGAGATATTGAACCCTTACCTTTGATTAAACAGGCTTTGTCATCTCCAAATCTTACTAAACCTCCATTGTATTCTTGAAAGTTCAAGAATTTACCTTTGTCTCCAGTCATGTGATGTGAGCATCCAGAGTCAATGATCCATTCATCCTTTGCTTCAACTTTAGTTGCTAGGGCTTGTTCTACCGGTTGAGCAGTAGGTGTTGGTTGATCTTCTGCTATAGCAACAAAAACCCATCCATTGTCTACTAGATCCTCATCAGAATCATTAGTCACACCTTCATCAGCAATGTAACAAGATTTGTCTTTGTTCTTCTTAAATCTGTATCTCTGATATTCAGGATTAGGCTTGTATGTTCTTCTAGCTTCTTCTCTTAGTCTAGCATGTCTATCAGGGCATCTTGAAGCCATATGACCAATCTTATTGCAGTTAAAACATTTAAATGGTGCTTTACCTTCATACTTACTTCCAATTGGACCTTTTGACATTTTTCTTGCAAATAGTGCTTCAAGTTCTTCAAGCTCTTCATTCTCCTTTCTGGATTCTTCTAGTTCTCTTGCATAAAAGGCTCTCTAGTCTGATTTGTCAAATGATGGAGCAGATGATGTTGATTCTTTAAAGGCTCAATCAGTTTTTATAGTAGCAACAGGACCAAATTCCTCAATTTCAAAGGCTGAAAGTTTTCCAATCAATGTATCCCTAGTTACTGATGTATTAGGCATTGTTCTCAACTCATTTATAGTAGTAACCTTCATTTTATATGCCAGTGGAAAACCTCTTAATATTTTTGAAATAATTTCATCCTCACTCAGAGTTCCTCCACAACATTTGATACCCAAAACAATTTCATTTACTCTTTCCATAAAAGCAGAAATCCTTTCATCTTCTTCCATTTTCAGATGTTCATACCTGACTCGGAAGCTTTCAAGTTTTGCAATCTTGACTGTAGAATCTCCTTCATTCAGTATTTCCAAATGATCCCAAATAGCTTTAGTAGTAGACCTATCTAATAATCCCATGATTTGTTGATCTGATAATGCGCTCAAAAGTGCTTCTCTTGCTTCGCAATCATTTTCTTCATCTTTATCTAAGGTAGTTGGAGCAGTCTGACCAGCTATAGCAGCAGTATAACCATTCTTTGTAACTTCCCAGATGTCTTTACCAATGCAATTCAGATGTGTCTCTATTCTGATCTTCCATATCCCATAGTTGGTTCCATCAAGTTTAGGACTGTCCTTCCTGAAGTAATTTGTAGACATTGGATCTCCTCAAGTTGTTAAACTTCTGCAAAAGAGGACTAAGCTCTGATACCAATTGTTAGGTCCTGGAGACAACTGAGAGTGGGGGGTGAATCAGTTGTCTAATAAATTCAAACCAAAAACCAATTAACCAACTTAATGCTTAATACCGGTAAACCAGTTAAGTATGTCGGTAGACAGTGTTAACAGTAAATTGCTATACCGGTAAAGATTAATGCATGAAATACTAACATAAAGTCATCCACAACACATAACACCAATATTTGTACGTGGAAACCCTGTAAGGGGAAAAACCACGATGGGAAACCTTACCCACAATCAGATGATACTACTGCAGATAGTAAGTGTACATAAATGGGGTTTGCACATGCAGAAAGGCCAACAGCCTAGAGCTCACTGCTCAATCACAAATGGGAGTCACACTGACTACAGTTGGATGGTTAAATCCAATAAGAATGTACTGCACAAAATAGCATCTTCATATGTTGGATTCAGTATTGATGTAATGCTAATATGCTTATACAAAAACCTAGCTTCACCTTCAAATGATGTCTTCGTGTATACCTTTGCTTGATCTTGCATATACCTTCACTCAATTCTTTTTCACATTCCACACTTGATCTTACAAATAAGATCTTACATTTATACCATACCCTAAGACCAATTTTAGTAGGTCGGCTCTACAAGATATTACAATAAAATCATTTTACAAACAATATAATATCCAATGCAATAACCGATTAAACATGTCAGCTTAATGCATTTACATCAATAATAAATCATCTCCATAGTGTGCCATGCTGATCTGGAAAAGATAAACCTATCGGTGTAACCCTAGATAACCTGGACCTATTTGCTGGTAAAAGCAAATATGCAAATATGAATATACCAATGATTAATTCTTCAAAACAAAGTGTCCACACGATGTCTTCGACATTACTAAGTGTCTTCCATATCATTCCAGATACCGGTGAACATTATATCCTGCTGGTGAACCATATACCAGTAACTGTGCAATAGTTACTTGCTTGCCGATGAATGTCGTTGGATCTCCAAAGTGCTTGTTTTCAGTAGGTGTTGACATCAATGACAAAACCATACCAAAATACCAACAATATTTGGGAGTTGTAGAGTTGATTTTTCCTCAACTCCAATAGATATGTTTTACTAATCCAAATAGTTCATAGTGTGAATAAAGATAGGGGATGGAAAATTAACATCA
This sequence comes from Cryptomeria japonica, assembly GCF_030272615.1. Taxonomy (NCBI): domain Eukaryota; kingdom Viridiplantae; phylum Streptophyta; class Pinopsida; order Cupressales; family Cupressaceae; genus Cryptomeria; species Cryptomeria japonica. Next base: position 576,426,169 of record NC_081410.1, on the reverse strand, counting down.
CATACATTAGTAGGTGTCTATTTTTTTCCACCACCAGCCTATACTTCTTCAATTTACATGCATCACTTGTATAGTACCTAGCAATATATATAATTAACATCGCATATATTTGTAGGTCTTCATTTTTTATTGCCACCAACCTATACTCCTTTGAATTAAATTCATCACTTGTTTATTAGTACCTAGCATTATATAAACAAGATCTTGGTAAAATAAGATTACATAATAAATGTTGTGGCCTTTGTATTAAGCTTAAAAGTTTACTTGAATCTTTTTTGGTTTCATATTATTGGTTTTGGATTGCTTGTTTTTGAAAGATCTAATTATAATAAAATTTATCATATTACAAACATACAGATTAAATAAGTATATAATTACAGAAACATACCTTAAGTTGTTTATTTTTTGTTGTATTTTGCATTTTAACAATAAAAATATATAATAATAAAACAACGCATCGAGAAAAATTACAAACAAAAATTAAGATTCTGATCCACATTTAAGATGAGAGGGGAGAAATACAAGAGATAAAATGGGGACCACATACAACGGATGGTCTTAGGCGGGGAAATTTTTTGAAAATTTCCAATGGAACAATGATAGAGTACGTCTCAGAGATCGACATCGGCCTACTTTGGGTGATCAATACAACTATGATAACACCAGAAAATGGCAAAATATTCATTATACCTCATAAAGGAACATAAATCCACCTTATCAAAAATCCTCATGGCAGAACGCAAAACCCACCAAATATTGATTTGCTCATCCAAACTGGTTGCCTTTTCACCCTCACAAACGTATGAACAAAGATAGGCATGAGATTTTTGATATATGTGAGGAAATAGATGATTTCCTCCAGCCAACCTGAACAATCCCTAGATTTCTTGAAATTTTGATATGATAATACTATTAAGGATTTCAAATCAAATCAACATCAAAGACAAAGAGAGGTGAATAATGGGTTTTAGGCACAGTTCAAGGCTCCTTCAAAAGATACCAAATCCCTGCAAAATGGCTTCCAAGCTCAAGATGATTTCCATGCTCATCAGCCTGAGCAAACCCAAGAGCTCTAGAAATATTACTACAATGATACAACAAAGGATTTCAAATCAAATCAGCATCAAAACTAGAGAAAGGCGAACAATGGGTTCAGGGCTCCTCTGAAGGATTCCAAACCCGTACAATATGGATACCAATCACAAGTCGATGGGAAACATAAAAGGAAAGCAACGACGACATGGGAACCAATTGAAAAATCAACGCATTAACAAGCCCCCTTCATTCCAAAAAATCTCAATCACAGAGATAGAACCATATGGCTGAACCAGCCTACCAAGGATTCTCAAGAAAGCTTGGGTACTCATACAACCCATCGTAAGAAATGTTCAGACAATACCTATAGAAAATAATAATAATAATAATAAAGAGGGTAAAAGAGTAAAAATAGTCAGGCAATGGAAGTGTAAACAAGAAAATTCTCTTGAAGCTAGTAAGGCTAGGAAACTAGAACTCAATCAAAAAAGTACAATCAATGTCACCGTTTTTGAGGATATTATTCAAGCTCGGATACATGATCTATGCCAATGAGCCATTATCTATAAGTTCTAGAACCTTTCATTAGAAGTTGAGCTTTAAAAGATTTATTACTTGAAGAATGGGCAAGGGTGTCTAGGTTATCTATTTAGATCACCAAAAGGGTATTTTATTTGTCCTCTTTCATTATAGGGATGAGTGAGATGCTATTTTCAAAGCTAAATACTAGATATTTGAAGGCTCTAGTTTCTGCATGCAACTGTGAACCCCTAATTTTAAACCAGAACATTTCAAGGCTAGATTTGTTCCTACCTAGGTTCAATACAATCCCTTGCCCATGAATATAGAGAATTTAACCTAATTTAAATCATGGCAAATCATATTGGGATTTTTATCAAACATGACATGACATTGTTTAGGGATCCTTCTAAGCCTATTAGAGTTTGTGTTTTGTTAGATACGTCCAAACCTTTCCTTAATCAGATCCATATCAACTCCAAATTCGGTACATGGTTTTAGGATATCTTCATTGAAGATCCAAAAAATGTGTTTGCATCTTGTCATTCCTAGGTTCATAATAAAGCTACATGTGTTAGCCATCCTATTCTAAATGGGAGAGATGACAATAAGAAGCTTCATGAACTAGTTCTATAAACCAAAGACTTGTTGCATGACCTCAATGAGCAATTGGGACAAGAAAATGCATCTCAACAAGAGATCCATAATCCTAAAGAAGTTACATACACTACAACCCCTTCTTTTTGTTGGCAACAATCAACAAACTAAGAGGGGGGTGAATCAGTTTGCTCACAAACCCTACACAACGCAAACTTAAATTTAGATCTAATAATAAATAGTAAAAGCATAAACCATCACCACATCAATAACACATATAACACCAAGATTTTTGGTGCAGAAAACCTGGTTAAGGGAAAAACCACGGTGGGAACCTACCCACAATGAGATAATACCTTGTTAGGAGTAAGTATAAATATTAAAATGGGGAATGCACGTGCATTCTGGCACACTGCCTAGAGCTCACTTCTCAAATCACAAAACAATAAGGGCTACAACCCTGAGGAAATCTCACTGCCTTACAAAAACATTTCAATTACATCTTAAGGTCATGAACTAATGAAATAACATCTTCTCATGCTTGGTTATAGTTCTGGTTAAGCACATATACTCAACATCTTCTCTTTCACACTTCTTCACACTTCTTCGCACTTCTTTGCTACTGAAAGATCCAATCGATTTCACACATGCAGATACATCTCTCACATGAATATTACATATATTTATACAAATCATAAACCTATATTTCAAGGTCAGTTCAACCCTCAATACAAATTAAAAAACAATAACCTCACACACTACAACAATACATGCAGACCAAAACAATGTCGGCTAAGACATAGTCTGAACCTAAATCAACACCGCATGCAAGAAATACTTCCAAGAATTACGCCTCGAACATTCGCAACATGCTACAATCATCATGAATGTCGTATAGCATGAATAACACCACTAGATCAAGAAAATGATCAATAACACACACAATGATCAATGCGGACCATCAACGCGGATAAAATATGATCTAGAAATATCCACAAACAACGTGAATCACAATAGAAACAATTGCAACATCACAACTTACTAGGATCTCCATCATGAATATATCGAACCTCAAGAACACATATTGAATTGATTAATAAACTGAAATATTCACTTACAGACTTCCAAATCATGAACCATCTAAATTGAGGATACATATTCAAACATCCCAAACACTGCAAAATCCACAAACCAAGATATTGCAATTTCAGAGCAATGCGGAGCACAATCCAGAATACCGAATAACACAAACAACTAAAAACCAACCTCAATACCGAATCACACAACTCGATCAAAACATCATGTGGAACACTAAAACTTATGTTAAATCATCTAGAGATAAGTATCTCTAAACCCATTAAACCGCAATAGCTCGACCATAACACACTGGCCAAACCAACTCATTTAATCTGACTGCAACACTGGAACACACAGAAGAATATGTTGACATCAATGACAACACATCATTCCAACAAACTTCTCAGCAATATCCAACAATCTCCCCCTTTGGCATTGATGGCAACATATGAATGTGAAAAGCAATCAATTCAAAGAAAGAAATCAACAACCAACAATCTCCCAATTACTCACAAAAATCTCCCCCTAAGATTAGCATAGGATATAGCAATTTTTCACATGCTTCTCTCCCCCTTTAAAATCAATGCAAAAGTCTCTCACACTACAAGATAGTCTCTCCCCCTTAAACAAACTAACAAACAATTCTGAACATCTGAACCACACACTGACTACTCCCCCTGAGTAGCAACCTCACTCATCAATCTAGATCATAAGATATCTCTATGAAATCCACTGGACTGATGCAAATTAATGCATCTTAGTTCTCATTAGGAGGGGAAATCGCCCCTAGCTTCTCTCTAAGATACTCAAATGTATCGTTAGGCAAAGGGTTCATGAAGATATCTGCAATTTGTTCCTTTGTAGACACATACTCCAATCTGAATTCCTTCGCATTCACCTTCTCTCTCAAGAAATGAAACTTTATTGATATATGATTAGTCTTAGAATACAACATTGGATTCTTAGAAATATTGACAGCACTTGAATTATCATAGTATATAACAGTAGGCTCATAAAAAATAACTTTGATATCCTTCAGCATCTACTTCGTCCATATCACCCGAGTATAGTTGCTAGCAATAGTAATCTATTCAACTTCTGTATTTGACAAAGATATAGCATTATGCTTCTCACTCATCCATGAAACTAATCTCTTACCCAAGAAAAATGCACCACCACTAGTACCATTTCTATCATCAACATCACCTGCCCAATCAACATCTGTAAAAGCACTCAAAGTGAAATCAACATCTCTAGGATTCCACAAACCAAAATCAATTGTCCCTTTCAAATATCTTAAAATTCTCTTCAAAGCAACAACATGAGATTCCTTAGGATCAGCTTGAAATCTAGCAACAAGTCAAACAACATTCATAGTAACTAGTCTAGTTTGAGTCAAATACAACAAACCACCAATCATAGGTTTGTATCTAGTCTAATTTTCTTTCGGAGAGTTATCATCCTTTGTCAACTTACATACAATCACCATAGGTGTACCGACAAGGTTTGCATCATTCAAACCAAACTTCTTCAACAATTCCTTCACATATTTAGATTGAGATATAAATATACTTTTATCCAACTGAGTAATTTGCAATCCCAAAAAGAATTTCATCTCACCTATCATAGACATTTCAAACTCATTCTACATATCATTAGCAAACTTCTTGCACAAACCATCATTTCCACCAAAAATAATATCATCAACAAAAACTTCAACAATTAAGATGTTATCATTATCAATCTTGAAGTATGAATCACTGTCAACAGTACCTTTATTGAACTCAAGCTTCATCAAATACTTATATAATCTTGCATACCAAGCTCTTGGGGATTTCTTCAATCCATACAGTGCTTTCTTCAATCTACAAACCATATCTTTCTAAATTGTCAAGTGAAAGCCATTTGGTTGCTCAATGTAGACTTCTTCTTCCATCTCACCATTAAGAAAGGTTGACTTGATATCCATCTGATACACTTTAAAATCTTTGTAAGTAGCATAAGAAATAAATAGTCTAACAGCTTCAATTCTAGCTATCGGAGAAAAAGTCTCCTCAAAATCAACACCTTCCATCTAAGAATAACCTTTACAAACAAGTTTTGCTTTATTCCTAACAACTTCACCTTGTTCATTCAATTTATTCTGAAAAACACATTTAGTTCCAATTACATTTTTATCCTTAGGTCTGGGAACTAAAATCCATGTATTATTCTTTTCAATCTGATTCAACTCTTCTTCCATTGCTTTAACCCAATTTTCATCTTTGCGAGCTTCATCACCATCTTTAGGTTCAATCTTAGAAATCAAGCAATACTTTTCAACAATTATTGTCCTAGTCATCACACCTTTATTCTTATCACCTATGATCTGATTCTTTGAATGATTTAACCTTACATACCTAGGTGTCTTAAGATTTTCATGATTCTCAAACTCTTGACCTCTTTCTTCTACACTAGCACTTACATCTTCATTCTCAAGCTTTTCCAAAGCAATTTGCACTCGATTCTGGGTCTACACTTTATTTCATTTATCTGCACTGACATCCTAATCATCTGAATCATATCCGCAAGATTTGATTTGCTTCTCATTTGCTTCATCAACCTTCACATTAGCACTTACAAGTATCTTCCTCAATCTCTTATTATAACACTGACAGGCCTTTCTCTTAGTAGAGTAACCAAGAAAGATTCATTTATCACATCAAGCATCAAACTTCCCTAAATCTTCATCTCTTCAGATATAGCATTTACTACCAAAAATTCTAAAATATCTAACTATAGGAACATGACCAAAACATAATTCATAAGGAGTCTTACCGGTATCACCTTTGATATGCACCCTGTTAAAGGTATATACTGCAGTACTCACAACTTCTCTTCAATAGGTATGTAGAACATTTCCTTCAATCATCATGGTTCTAGCAACTTCCTGAATTGTCCTGTTCTTCCTCTCCACAACACCATTCTATTGAGGGGTTCGTGGAGAAGATAATTGTCTCTTCACCCCATTCTCTTCACGAAAAGAATTAAACTCATTGAAAGTAAATTCACCACCTCGGTTAGATCTCAGATACTTCAGCTTCAGACCAGCCTATGTCTCAACCATAGCTTTGAAAATCTTGAACTTCTCCAATGCTTCAGATTTCTCCCTTAAGAAAGTAACCCACGTCATCCTTGAATAGTCATCAATCAACAACATGAAATACATGTCACCTTGCAAGCTTCTCACTCTAGAGGAACCACATAAATCAATATGCACAAGATCCAATATCCCTTTAGAAGTATATGATTTTCTTTTGAAAGAAACTCTTGTTTGCTTCCCTAACTGACATTCCTTATATACTGGATTAGAAGCTTTACAATCTTAGGCAAATCTCTTACTGCTTGAGTGGAACTTATCTTAACCATGCAGTCAAAATTCACATGACACATCCTTCTATGCCATAACCAACTTTCATCAACTTGAGAAATCAAGCAACTTTTACCACCAACATTCAAGTGAAAGATATTACCTTAATTCTTTGTACCTATGCAATCTATATTCTGGAGCTACTCAAGATCTTACATTTGTCATTCTTGAATTGCAAATCATATCCCTTATCAACCATTCTTATCACCTATCATATGATGAGAGCAACCACTGTCAATAACCCATTCATCTTTTTCTTCAACTTTAGTAGCTAAAGCTTTCTCTTCATTAATGCATCTAGTAGAATCAACAATCACTAGATCGTCTTCCTTGATAGCAATGAACACCCATTCATCACCTGAATTTCCCTTCTCAAACTCATCATCTGTCACACCTTCATCAACAACAAAATAACACTTCTTCTAATATTTAGACTTATATGGCTTTAATGGCTTCTTAGAAACTCTTTCCCGACACCTTGAGGCAAAATGTCCTATCTTATTGCATGAAAAACATTTAAGAGGCAACTTTCCTTCATACTTACCTGCACCTTTAGGCAATCTTCTGGTAATTAGGGCTTCAAGCTCTTCAAAATCTCTTTCTTCTTCTTCAAACTCTCTCATCTCCTTCTCACATCTGGATACCCTTGTATAACTTTCTCTGGGATCATATTTTTGCTTCCTGGATACAACAACTTTGAATGCAAATTCTGATTTAGGAGGGGCTTCACCAAATTCACTCAGCTCAAAAGCAACAAACTTTCCAATCAACATGTCTATTCACATCTGTCACAGTCTGGATCTCCTCAATAGAAGAAAATTTGTGCTTGTAAGCAAGAGGCAAGGATATCAACTCTTTAGCCACAATCTTAGATTCTTCCAACACTCCATTGACACATCTATGTTCAATACAATCTCATTCACTTTTCGCATAAAGGAGGTAATATTCTCATCTTCTCCCATCTTCAACATCTCATACTTTCCCTTCAATCTCTGCAGCTTAGCAACTTTCACATGGTTGTCACCTTCATACAAAGTCTCTAGCTTCTTCTAGATTTCATGAGCAGTCTGCGTATCCATCACATTAGTCATCTCAGAGTCAGACAAGGCACTCAACAATGCTTCCTTAGCTCTAATATTTAATTTAGCTTCATTTATCTCATCCAAAGTACTAGGACCATTATCAAGAACATTATACACATTCTTAGTAATCTTCCAATAATCTTCACCGATGCATCTCAAATGACATTCCATCTGATTCTTCCAGAGAGTGTAATGTGTTCCATCATATCTCAAACTATCCTTCTTAAAAGCAAAGGTTGCCATCCTGAATCTCCTCAAGCGGTCAAGCTTCTTCCGGAGGATCTAGCTCTTCTACCAATTATTGGTAACAATGCAACAAACTGAGAAGGGGGTGAATCAGTTTGCTCACAAACCCTACACAACTCAAACTTAAATTCAGATATGATAATAAACAGTAAAATCATAAACCATCGCCACATCAATAACACACATAACACCAAGATTTTTGACATGGAAAATCCAGTTAAGGGAAAAAAACACGGTGAGAACCTACCCACAATGAGATAATATTGTGTTAGGAGCAAGTGTAAATATTACAATGGGGAATATACATGCATTCAGGCACACTGCCTAGAGCTCACTGCTCAAATCATAAAACAAGAAGGGCTACAACCCTGAGGAAGACTCACTTCCTTACAAAAACATTCATATTACATCCAGACGATCATGAACTGATGAAATAGCATCTTCTCATGCCCGGTGATAGTTCTGGTTAAGCACATATACTCAAACTCTACTCTTTTACAATTCTTCGCACTTCCCCTTTGTTATTAAAAGATCCAATTGATGTTCGCATACGCAGATACATCTCTCACATGAATATTACATATATTTATACAAATCATCAACCTATATTTCAAGGTCGTCTCAACTCTCAATACAAATTACAAAACAATAACCTCACATGCTACAACAATACATGCAGACCAAAACAATATCGACTAAGACATAGTCTGGACCTTAATCAACATGGAACGCAAGAAATGCTTCCAAGAATTATGCCTCGAACACCCACTGACATATACACATAAAATTGGCTATGAGCAATTAAATAAATATTTTATATTTATTTAATAATTATTCTTCTATTAAATAGTTAATTTAAAAATATTAATTTATTTAATTCATTTCATGTCCTTCTATTAATTAATTTAATTGAAATAGTTTATTAATTAATTTGTTACATCCTTTTCTTCTAATCAATTAATTAAATATCTAATATTTAATTATTCCTCTATCTACTATCCTATAGTCTCATTAATTAAATAATTTCTTAATTATTTAATCCCTTTTCCAACTCACCTTTCATTCTCCACATCACTTCTTCTTTGCCAACTCATCCATCATGTGGCTAAATTATTTCAACAAAATTAAATTAATTTAAATCATTTATTAGCCACTTATCTCCAACTTCCAAAATAAATGAAATATTGTGTACCTACACATATTTCCTAACTTTCTTCTATATTCTCTCCAACTTCCTTATATCTTAGGAGGACTTAAGTCCACTAGTCCTCACATTCCTACATCTTCTCCAACTATCATATATCCTCTCAAGTATTCAACTCGGTCAAGGTGAGATGAGTGACACTTGTCTTCTTCTTCCCCCTTTCTCTCAACCTTCAACTTCTTGCTCATAGCCATCCAATTTGCAAGATTTGATCATGATTGTTGATCTCTGCCACCTAAGCTCATGCACTCAAAAACCTATAAAAAGAGGTCTCCTAAGCCATTTTGAAACTAATAGCTAATCATATAGTCATTCTAGGAGTTTTTATCTTGCATCCGTGAGTTTAAGTTTGAAGCAACTAGCAATTTTAGAATTCTTATCATATCTTAATATCATGTTAGCTTAAATAATTGCATATGCATATCATAGTATGAGTTAACTATTAGTCCATTCTTCATATGCCATCTTGGAAGCTACCAGTGCTTGTCTCAGAACAAATTATCTACAACTAGGAACAGTGGAGTTAAGACACAATGAGGTATAAATTATGGAAGCTCAACTTTAACCTCAACATTTTTGGCGCCCACCATGGGGTTGAGGCCTTGCACATATCCTTCTAATATCTTGTCTAATTCTCATAAAAATCAAATTAATGCATTTGTAATCCAGTTTCACGCCTGTGTGAAATTTGCTAGCGCATTCATCTAATAGTTTAGCACTTTTGTAACGTAGGTTAGCGCTTTTGTAACGCAGGTTAGTGCTTTTGAAATGCAGGTTAGCATTTTTGTAAACACAGGTTAGTGCTTTTGTAACGCAGGTTAGCGCTTTTTTAACATAGGTTAGTGCTTTTGTAGCATAGGTAAGCGCTTTTATTATTCATTTAGGCATATGCTCTGCCCTGTCAAACATATGCTCTGACCTGTCTAGCATATGCTCTATCAAACATATAAGCTGTAAAGGTAAATTTTCACAATTTGTCAGCTAACATACTTTTGCAGTTTCATCTGCCCAAGGCCAATTTTTTGAAAAATTACTGACTTATCTTCATGCAAGGCTGATTTGAGTAAAATTCATGCATTTCCTCACTTAGCTAAATTAAGGGGTTTTTTTTCAAGTAAAAGATCATTCTTGTTTCATCTAGCTTAACTAGGAGGATAATGAACAACATGCAACTTGCATTTAAGTGTCTTTCTTAAAGTAGTTGCACATAGATTCTTAGAAGGCTTAAAATAAACCTCTGTCTTTCATGCTTGTTGAAGTAGTAGGCAATTATTCTCTCGCCCTCATATGGTGATCAGAAAACCAAACCTATTTTCTTCATGTGTAACCTTTAGAGGGCCTACCTTCCCGAGCTTCCTTGAGGGGGGCAGTGAGAGGGGAACAACCCAAGTGGAAACGAGCTAATACCAAGTCCTTTTGATCCACTCTAAATGAATCGTGTATGTGACGATAGTCAGAGGCAACATGTGTTGATTAGTTCATACCAACACTATGTTTCCCCATAAACCCTATGGAGCGTAACCTCTATAGGCTGGGAACCTTTTGTATTTACAGAGTGTAAAGTGTCGCATGTATGGCTACATGACCGGAAGCCCTTACTAAAAATGATTTGTATCTAGCTGCCAAAATCCTTCCAGTTGTTGGCATAAGAGGTCAGACCTCTGAAGCAGCTCACACACATAGAGTTCTTAGTAGAGATATGAAGTTTGCCATGGGGAGTTTTCATGGAAACTGGTGCTTGGCTTCCTCAGAAAAATGAGTGTCGAGGGTGGAGTCAGTGGAGTCAAGCACCTAAATATCCGCTCTGAATAGTGTAGCCTCAAGGGAAACCCCATGTGAGATTCAACAATTATTTTTTTGGCCTACCATAGGATTCGTGCTTGCTTGTGCATTTTAATTTTCAAAACATTGTGTCTTTTGTGTCTACAAAAATGTTCTAAAAAATGGTCAAAAACTTGGAAAATTATTAGTCTGAATTGAGTAAAAAACTATCATAGGTCTTCAAACTAGTTAGATAATTAGGTTACCGATCCAATAGGATATTTCTAAAGGTTTTCATAAGCATAAAATATTCAACAAGTTAGTGATTCAACCATCTCAAGTGCAAAAATTAACATCATTATCAGTTTCTCATCAGGATATATCAAATCCTTTATCATGAAACTTAATCATATCAACCTTTGTTCATTATCTTGGATATAGTGTTCCTATTTGAACCTAGGTTATATCAAAATAAATATTACACTCACATTGGAATCAAATAAACTCATAAACCATCATATGCTTATATGACTTTTAAATATCATCTTAAGAAAAAAAAATTCAGTTATAAGGCTACTCTGAAGAGGATAAGATTATTGTATATCAATCACAAGATCTTGTTAAAACATAGGACATTCCTACACCGTTTTCATCACTATTTACATGGTTATGGGACAAAATTTGATGGAGAAATTTTGCAAGCACGTGCCATTCAACAAAAAGATGCTTTATCACAATGCACGAATAACAGTGGTAAAATCAACAAAGATTACCTTCCTAAACCAATAATCACTTATTGAGTTGCATTTGGAAGGTCTTAACTTGGGAAGTTTTTAAATCAATCACATGTCAGTTTAGACTAGAGCTCAACACGAGCAATTTAGAAAACAACAAAGACAAATGGAAGAAGAAAATCCAATGTTTCATCAATTTGGATAAATAGATGTTGATGAAGAGGCAGTCGATAACACCATTAGAGACCTTGAACAAGATGATAAATTTGACAAACTAATGGAAAAGTTATTGGAGAAACAAAAGGAAAAATACCTTCTAATGTTGGCAAAATCAGGAGCTAAATTGCCTCAAGACTTTAACATAGAAAGTTTGAAACAAGATGTAGAGATGAGTAACAATCAAAACACTGATGATCCAAATAACGAGGATGTAAATCAAGTAAATCATGAGGAAACAAGAGCAGATAAAACAAGAAAAGACCATGATGATACAAGAAGAGAGTGTGGTGATAGAAGAACTTATGAAGATACAAGGAGAACTCGTATTGATAATCCTTTGTTAACTCTCGCTCAAAAAATGCAAACCTTACAACAACAAATGCAGGATATGCAGAATGGAACGAGTTCCAAAAAATATTCTTCAGAGAACATCTGTCCATATCCTTTTGACGAAATTTTAAACATGATACCTTTCCCACAACATTTTGAAATCCCTAAATATGATATGATAAAAACAATGGGAAATCTGATCCTCAAGATCACATTAGGGAATTTTGTACTATGAGTATGGAATTTGCACACGATGAAACTTACCTGATGCATCTATTCCCTAGAAGCTTAAGTGAACAATCAATGGAATGGTTCTCAAGACTACCATCTGGAATTAAATCTTTTGAAGAACTTGTGAACAAGTTTATCTCACAATACTCCTACAATGAAAGAAATGAAATAACAATGCTAGATTTATGTAATTTCAAGCAAAAGAATGGTGAACCTTTTATGGTCTTTTTACAATGATGGAAACGAATGTTCAATAGATATCCAAGAGATGTACCCAATCAAGAGAAAATGAACATATTCATTGACAACCTTATCAGTGAAATGAGTTACCGTCTTAACATGCAATGTCCTACTTCTTTTGCTAAGATGATTGAAAATGGTCTAAAGATAGAAGATGCAATGGTAAAGAAAGGAGAGTTAAAATTTTACAAAAATTCCTAAAACAACAACAATCACAACAACAACAACAATAACAATGACAAACCTAAATTTTGGTCTAAGAATAGAAATGACGACAACAATACTACCAAACAACAACCATGCTTCAACTTATGAAGTCAAGTACCAAACAACAACAATCAAGAGAACAATAAATCCAATTCTTTTTTCTCCAATCCTCGTAGGAAATTCACAAACATTGGAGAACCCTTGGAATCGGCTTTGAAAACTCTTCTTGCAAATAAATTGATCACTTTACCAGAAGCAATAAATTATGAACCTCAAGTCAAACCTAATTGGTGGAATGGAAATCATTTTTATAATTATCATCAAAACAAAGGACACCAAACCAATGATTGCCAAAGATTGAAGCACCATGTTCAAGATTTAATCGATAATGGAACTATTACAGTGGATGGCATAAGACTAATGAATTGCATCTAGCATTCAAAAATCCACTTCCAAACTATGGAAAGGGTGAACAATCTAAATCAAAAGATGGCAAAGGCAAAGCTAAAGTAAACTACACTTACACATATGATGATGTGGTAAATGTCATCATCGTTAAAGATAACACACCTTTAGAACCAATCAATGTTATTACAAGAAGCAAAGCGAAGGTTGCATTTCCGGGTATAAAAAATGAATCGCCATCCACTTTAAAACAATACAACTTAGTGGAACAATTGCAAAAGATACCCGCTCAAATATCAATTTTGGAGCTCCTAGAATTTTCACCTATGCATAAGGAAAAATTGGAGAAAACTCTAACAGAAACAATTGATAGTTCTAATACTTAATGTTAAGTACAAATGCCAAACTAATAAGATGAGAGGGAGGGGTGAATCATACAAACTTAATCTTCCATAAAAACATCAGATTCAACCTCGGTAACCTATACATCAGTAATATAACCAAAACTGCTAAACATGCAAACTCAAAAGCATATAAACATCATAACACTCATAACACCAGATTTAAAGTGGAAACCCAAATAGGGAAAAACCACTGTGGGATTTTGGACCCACTAAGAAATATACTCTTCTAGAGTATGCTCGGTTAAAAACAAATCCTGTTAAAGATTACAAACACATTGCTAGATGTGACCCGGTTAAGGGATTTCCCTCAAATCTATTAGGATCTTCACCTTGTTAGAAGTGACCTTGTTAAAGGATTTCAAACACTCAATCAGAATGTCACCTTGCTAGAGGGTTTTACAAATAAGACTGTTAAGTCCACTCGGTTAAGAGATTTTCTGTTACTTTACAAAATAACAGTAATAAAAATCTATCTGCAACTTCACATCTAAAATGCTAAAGCAGATTCTTATTTGCTCAATACAATATAGACATAGAACTAATCTTGTCCATCTGTTGGGCTCTATACTCTGTTATTTAAAATAGGTCTTCAAGCTTCTATGCTCAGTAATCACTATGTAGCATCCTTGTGCATACACTTGCCCGCATGCATTGTTTATCAATAGTTCCTTATTTATAAACAATAGCTAACCACTTAATCTCCTTGATCACATTTCCCATGATCAATCATAGCCATCAGATCTTCAAACTTGACCAGATTCAATGTATCCTTCGATCTGAAAATGTTTTACCCCACCTAGGAACTTGCATACATTTCTTGGAACATGTGCTAGGGTATTGCAGTTCAATCTGAGTTGTAGATCTTCCTGCTGATTTTCCTTTGCCATAGATTCTTTAACAAACTTCATTCATGGCATACCAATCATTTAATCATAGCCAGCTCATCAGCTTCCTTCATTAAATAATGCTTTTATTCATTCAATGCATTATGTTATTACTCGGTTGCAACTCGGTAAATACTAAACTTCACTCGGTAGACATTCTGCCTTCATTAACCGATAGCGATAACCTTAGGGTTTACCGACTAGGTTCCCTAGGGTTTACCGACTAGGTTCCTTAGCTTATTAACCTTACAATCACTAACATATGTATGATATCAAAACAATCTAAACATCATGATCTCATCATTGTCTAACTCGGTAATAGTTGCCCATTGAATAAATTATTCCTCCCCTTATTCATCATATTCTTTCTGTGTCTTTTACCGACATCTTTATACTCATCAAATCATACTTCTCAAGAGATGGCAACATCATACTGAATTAGAAAATCAATTTCTTGACATCAATGACAAAATAATAATATTAAGACAGTAAAACATCCTTAATCAGTTTTATCCATAATCATCAACAACCTTCTCAATATCCTTATTGAAATGCCAACAATCTCTCCTTGTCTGTTATAATGCCAAATGCCAACAACAATAGTTTCAAAAGACCTAGATGTGGATCAGTTCCAAAATATGGTGGGACACTTCATAGCCCCTCATTGCTTATCCTTTTCTGAAAATGATGACGCATCCTTGTAGCACCCTCACAATGCTCCCTTACATGTTGAAGTCACCATTCATAAAACCCGTGTCAAACGCGTACTCATAGATGGTGGAGTTGGATTAAACATTTGTGCATTAAGTTTAATAAAGGCTTTGGGATATTCAGAAAATGCAGTAGATCCAAAGAAGAAAATAATATCAAGGCGTATGATGAGGAAGAACGTTCTTCTAAAGGGACTATGGTGTTACCAATCAAAATAGGACCTGTGGAAAGAGATACATTGTGCCAAGTTCTGGACTTGAATTTATCTTATAATATTCTTCTGGAAAGACCATGGATTCATGACATGCAAGCAATTCCTTCTACATACCATCGGTGTGTTAAGTTTCCTTATAATGGACAAGAAGTCACTATAGTTGCAGACTCCAATCATTACTGTAGTAATATGAAACCAACACAAGATGCAAGAGTTCCACATAACAGAGAATCAGTCTATCCTACCAAATAAATTCAAGAAAAATTATGGGAAACCTTTGAGAAAAAGCTCAAACTAAATAAATGATGAAGGAATGGGAAAGTATTATTTGCATAGCTTGCCACTTTCACCTAAATCATATGGAAATCCTATAAATGTTCAACTACGAATCTCAGAGAAATAAGTTGAAATGTTTGATGGAGCATTTGTTAGAGCTGGAACACTTGCAGAAGAAACCGAAGACAAATACATACTTAGTTGGTTGTACAGAGATGAAAATGAAACTATAGCAACAACTGCAGAAGTTAATATTCCCATAGAAAAATATGGCAATGGTTATAAGATCATGCAAAAAATGGGATATGAAGGAAAAGGACCAATTGGTAAACGACAAGAAGGTATTTCATAACCTATTTGTCCTCACACATAATCTAAAGAAGATAAATTGGGACTTAGATATCCTAAATCAAAGCAAAAACAACATAATTATCAAAATCCAAGGTGGAGAAATAAAACATTCCCTAAAGAAGAACCGTGGCAAGAAAGGCTACACCAAGCAACATAAATAGTAGCTAACAAACATAAACAAAAAGAATATGAGAAACAAGAAGAAGAACTTACAATCAAAAGAGAAGATGAATCTTGCAAACAAGTTCAATCAATACAAACAAGCGTGGAACTTGATCAAGATATTCCAGAAATGGTGAAAGAACATATGCCAAAATTAGAGAACTCTTCTCACCATATAGCATTCTTGTTAGATATAGTGGTGTGATTGTAGACAATGTTTCAGAAATAGATTCAAACGAATATGAATGGGGTCCAGATCTATCATCTGACATATCAAGTGAAGAAAAGGATGAAGAAAAAGTAGCTATTACAAATAAAGACTCATCTTTCACAAAACAACTAACATAGTTGGAAAGAAGACAAGAAGAGATCATAATTCAGAGGAAAGATGCATATGAAAGACAACAAAATAAAGAGGATAAAAAAGAACAAGAAGTGACACCACAAGAAACACAAGCAGTTATTGATCAATCATCGGAAGATCAACAAAAGATTAGATCTACATCAAATTTTGAGCCAACAATATTAAGGTATGGAAGAAACATGGAAGAATTAATAGATAGTCAAGAAGGATTGACTATTAGTCTAGAAGAAGCTGAGTTCAAGAGAAGACAAAAGATAGCAAAAGAATCCTCTATGTCATGTGCACAAGTATGCCAACTTCAAGATACAAATGAATTTATTAAAATTGATCAAGAGGGAACATGTAGTATCAAAGATGTATGTGTTGATATAATCCATTCGTTTGAGGGACAAATGTCAGATGATGAGTCATTTGATAGTGAACCACAAAATACAAATCCTGATTTCATTAGAACTGATTGGAGAGCACTTGGGAGAGACTATCCTCAAGAGAGTTTTATCTGTGAAATTGCCTACTCTACACCAAACTATGACTATTACATCATGAACCTTGAAACACTCAACAATGAAGATGACTATGACTTACCCTTGCTTCATCCAGAACTGATTGATTGGGATAACTTAGAAAACCCTAAATTGGATGTCTTTTCCAATGATCATGATTTAGCTGTATATCTTAATGTCATAGAACCAATAACACCTAAGATATCTTCCACAGCGGAATCAAGTAACTCTTCTTTTCGTCAAGAGAGTGCCAAACTTTCCGATCGCAAAATTGAAATAAAACAAGGAAAAAGACCTAGTGTTGAAAACCATTTCATGGCAACACTAGATCGATCAAGAGAAAAAATAAAGGACATACCTGACGGTGAAAACCTCCTTGAGGAGCCAAAATATGGAAATTTTGACACCCTCCCTGCATATTTTCAGGAGAGATCTTCTATTTTAATAGAGCCAACATAAGCAATTAATATTGGTACATCAAAGGACCCCAAATTCCTTCATCCTGCTACATCATTATCAGATGAAGAGAGGAAAGAATACATAGAATTCTTCAAACAAAGACAGATAATTTTTTCTTGGTCCTATGTAGACATGTCAAGACTTGATCCATATCTTATCATGCATCATCTCAATGTGGATCCAAAAGCAAAACTAGTTAAACAAAAGCTAAGGAAGATGCATCCACACATCACTCTCCTTGTAAAAGCGGAGCTAAAGAAACTATTGGATGTAGGTTGCATAATACCTATTGCCTATCCTGAATGGGTCTCAAGCATTGTGCTAGTGTCAAAGCCAGATAAAAGTATAAGAGTCTACACTGATTTTAGAGATTTGAACAAGGCATGTCCTAAAGATGATTTCCCATTGCCCAACATTGATATAATTGTAGACTTATCACTAGGACATGAAATGTTTTCATTGATGGGTGGATTATCGAGATAAAATCAAATAAAAATTGCCTTGAAGATCAAGAAAAGACAACATTCACCTATGCATGGGGTACTTATTGCTGGAATGTTATGTCATTTGGGCTTAAGAATGTAGGAGAAACTTATCAGAGAGCCATCACAACAATTTTCCATGATATGATACATACATTTATGGAATATTATGTAGATGACATACTTGCAAAATCTCATACAAGGAAAGAACATTTGAACATCTTGGGCAAGATATTTGATAGGCTTGAACAATATCAGTTAAGATTGAATCTAAAGAAATGTGCATTTGGAGTAACCTCTAGAAAACTTCTTGGGTACATTATATCAGCTCATGGAATTGAAGTAGATCTAGAAAAGGTCAAATCTATCATGAAAATGGAGTCACCCAGGAACATAAGTCAATTGTGTTCTCTACAAGGGAGATTGCAATCAATCATAAGATTTGTCTCTCAATTAGTAGGTAGATGTCATCCATTCACTCATCTTTTACACAAGAATGTTCCATTCAAATGGGATCAAAAGTGTGAAGAATATTTTATGAAAATCAAATAATATTTGATGAATCCTCGAGTACTTGTATCACCAATCAAAGGGAAATCATTGTTACTTTACATCTCAACAACAAATGTATCACTAGGAGTTGTCTTAGCACAACATGATGAAGAAAGGAAATAAAGAGAAGTGTATTACATCAGTAGAAAACTTGTAGGCTATGAATTGAACTATACATTAGTTGAGAATACATGCCTAGCAGTTGTATTTGCAACTCAGAAATTGTGACATTATATGTTGACTCATTCTGTGAAACTGATAGCAAAAATAGATCCACTAAGTATTTGTTGAGCAAGTCAACTTTGACAGGTAGACTAGCAAACTGGGTTATGGTACTAAGTGAGTTTGATATAGAATATGTTGATCAAAAATCTATCAAAGGATAGGTCATTACTGATTAATTGGATGAAGCACCCTTACAAGACGACACACTGTTGCACATCGAATTTCCTGATGTAGACATTTTCACAATAAGCACAAAATTTTGGGAGTTATACTTTGATGGCTCCTATACACAATATGGATCACGTGTTGGAATCTTGTTCATCACACCTCAGGGACATACAATTCCAAAATCATATAGACTGCAATTTCCATGCACAAACAATACTATATAATATGAAGCATTAGTTATTGGGCTCCAGATGGCTATTGAATGAAACATCATGGAATTGCATGTTTATGGTGATTCATAACTTATAATTAACCAAATAAATGACGATTATCAAACTAAGGATGACAAGATCATGCCTTACAAACATCTGGTTGAAAATTTTAAAGAGTTTTTTGAAGAAATAACATTTACTCAGATCCCAAGAAATGAGAACAAAGCAGCAGATGCAATGGCTACAATAGCATCTCTTTTGCAGAATCAAGAAAATTAACAACGTTACGAATTTATGGTGAAAGATATCTTGAATCATACCACTGAATCCCAAAATAACCACATGATTTGCCATATATCTGGAACCGATCAATCCTTATACAACCAAACTTATCGATGCCTAAAGGAGAATATCCTTCCTCCTGACCTATCCCGCAATCAAAGAAGAAATTTTATCTATTAGTCATCCCGCTATACTATCATTGCTTATATCTTATATAGATGAGGTTTAGATAGCACTCTACTAAGATATCTCGAACAAGAAGAATCTGATAAAGTTCTTAATGAAGTCCACGCAGGTATTTGTGGCACGCACTCAAGTGATTTAACGTTGGCTAAGAAACTTATTCGCTTGGGTTACTATTGGCCTACCATGGAGAGAGATTCATTTACATATGCTAAGAGATGCAAACAATGTCAGATCCATGGGAATCTCATCCATGCACCAACACAAGAAATACATCCTATGGCAGGTTCATGGTCATTCTCCCAATGGGGTCTTGATTTGGTAGGTAAGATAAACCCTTCATCTTCTAATGGACATAAGTTCATTTTGACTGCTATAGAATATTTCACTAAATGAATTGAAGCAGAGCCTTTGACAAAAGTGACATGAAAGAAAATATCATCATTCATCCTGAATTATATAATTTGTCACTATGGAGTCCCTATGACCATTATCACTTATAATAGAAGACCATTTAAGAATCAAGATGTGAAGGACTATGTGAGTGATTTCATATTCAACATAGGTTTTCTAACCCATATTATCCATAGGGAAATGGTCAAGTTGGGGCATCAAATAAAACAATCTTAAAGATCCTAAAGAAAATAGTCAATGAAGCTGGTAAAGACTGGCATATTCAGCTAAATCATGTTCTTTGGGCATATCTAACTAGCATTCGCACACCAATGGGGGCAACCGCATATTGCTTAGTCTATGGATTAGAAGTCATATTACCAGTGGAAGTAGAGATACCTTCTCTACGAGTGTCCTTGAAAGGTCTTATACCAGAAGAAGAATAGCGAGTCTCTAGACTTCAAGAACTTGAGTTGATTTAGGAATGCCAAAATGCTACAGATCATTTGAAGGCATATCAACAAAGAATGGCGAGAAGCTATAATCACAGAGTTAAGTCACACATTTTTTAGATTGGAGATCTAGTTCTAAGGGAGAATCCAAGGAATCAACAAGACTAAGAAAAGAAGGGAAAATTTGAACCAAACTGGTTAGGTGCTTTTGTTATAGTAGCAGTATATGGCTCAAGAGAGTACAAGTTATATACATGTGAAGGTGATTGGTTTGATGAGCATCAGTTCTATTCATCTCAAGAAGTTCTATGATTGAGATATTAAAATCCAGGAAAAATCAGTTAAAAAAAAGGCATATAAAGTCCTGAAAAAATGAGTAAAAATCAGAAAAGCAGAAAATCCCTAAAAGGCATAAAACAACAAAAATAGAACCAAAAAAATCAAATATGGAAAAATGCAATAAATTTAGATAGTGAAATCTGGTAAACAAGCTCTATCTAAAAGTGAGTTCTTCCATCTATGAGATCGCTTCACGCACCTCTCCACTCCATCCAATTTGCATCTATCATTGGCATCTATCTTAGCTTATCCATTTCATCTTTTGCATTCATTGCTCTGAACCATTAGCAGAATATATGCAACTTACCAACAAGTATCAATCTTTCACATACTTAGTGTAGTCATTGTTTTGGATTTTATCAATCACATCTGCATTATATCCCACCATGGTTTGGATTTTGATCATTTTTCTTATGTCCGTAATAAAGTTTCATTTCCATTGGGGGGAAAATCCTAATTATTTTTGCTAAGGTGATCTTTTAAATCTTTGAAAATCCAAAACATTCGGAAAACTTAGAAAAAACCAAAACACCTAGGGTTTTGAAATAGATAACGAGCAACAAAGCAACGGAGATCAAGGCATTTTGTAGCAACTGAATCGTGAAACTCAAAAAACAAAGATTCAACCATCAAGTAATAAAGGATTACCAATGATTATTGATTAAGATGATTATATCAGTTAATGACAATGAGAACATGTGTATGACATACAAGATTCAATGTTTATATCTTGATTTTTTTAGCTAATCATGTACTCTATGCGACTCAAGGATGTCCATAACTAGAGTATCTATAATGGGACATGATTATTTTCTTTGTTTGCTGTTTGTGGTTTATCTCATATTAAGGTATTTACTTGTCTAAGGATATGATTGACAAAAGATCAAGGAGGACGTTCCGAGTCATGCATGAAAGGGGATAATCCTTGTCTGTTCTGCAAGAAATACTCAGGTCAGCTTGATTCATCATATTAAGTTGCTTGTATAAACTTGCTATATCAAAATCCATGTAAGAAATACTCAGGTCAAGTTGAATTATTATGTCAAGATGCTTGTATTTTCTTAAAACATTTTAAAAGCTCAATGATGAAATCAAGCACTGTTATAAGACAAAATATGAAGAATGGAAGTATCATTTTAGATTAGCTCATTATTCATCTACATTATAATCATTCATTTCCAGTTGCATTATAAGCATTTCATTCCATTTATAGATCAACAATTATAAATAAAGATTGAGTATACTTGGACAAACCAAAATAATTTGCATTTAGGTTCATTCATTTCATTAGGTTTGCATTTTGATCATAATCATTTGCATTGCATTAGTTTGTATTCCATTAATCATGTAGTATATCATCATTATTATTTGCATTAGGATCATTATCATTGTAGTTCTTTTTATCCATTAAGGTCATTTAGTTGCATCTTTGCACTTAGATTCGTTTATCATTATAAGCATTTCATTATAATCATAAGCATTGCATATAAGCATCCATCACATAAGTTTGATCAAGCATAGCATTCATAATCATCATTTTCATTTAAAATAATCAAACTTGAAATCAAATGCATTTTATGTAGATCATTTGCATTTCAAATCATTATATGCATACACATTAAAAGTGAAAAAAAAGAGCATTCATTTGCATGTGTAATCATTAGAAGCATTCTCGTATAGATCATTGCATTTGCATCATTTAAGTAAAGCATTATAGAATTAATTTCATTTGCATCCATGATCATCAAAATAAAAAATGAAATGCATTTTCATTTCATCACACATATTTTCACTATCATTATCAACGCATATAGATCATCATGAAAATAAAAGAAAGAAAAGATCATCATCACATCATCTACGTAGTCAATGCATATAGATCACCATCATATAGAGTAACATGCATAATAAATCATGAATCATTAGTATCATATAGGGTCCATGTCTGCATATCATCATAAAATAATAAACAATCCGAGTATACAATGATATCAAATAAATAATCAATAAAATACAATGCCCCATGATACAAATCAATCTCATATCAATATATCAACTAGGACAAAGAGAACCACTCTATTCAGATGTTGTAGGCCTCACCAATCCTTCTTCTCCCCTTGGATGAATCAATACATCTAGATCCTATTGCAACATGATATCAACAAGATGTCAGTTCTTGATCCAATCGATCGCTTTGATCAATCAATCAGCTATCCTATTCACTCACTCGAGATTTCTATCAATCTCTTTGACCATATTTTAGTGATGCTCATTCATCATGAGGTTACGCATCTAGCCTATCCAATCTTGAGTTTACATCATTGATGTTCATCAATCATGAAGTCAATCAAACTCTATCCTATCAAATCATCAAAGCTTCGAGTTTATATCATTGACCCTCATTGATCATGAGGTCAATCAAACTCTATCAATCATCAAATTAAGAAGAATATCAAAGTAATCAAAGAGCAAACATTTTCATCAACCAAAGTTATAGAAATTTCAATCAATTATCATGAGATCAATCGCTCAATCCAAAATTTTCAATAATTTCACGATCAATCTCCTGAGGGGGCATACAATCAGGATTTTTATCTTCATCGGGTGCATTATCGAGACTTGATTTAATCTTTGAAACAATGTTGTCTCAACATTATTTCAAAGAGGGGCAAAATGTATACACATAAAATTGGCTATGAGCAATTAAATAAATATTTTATATTTATTTAATAATTATTCTTCTATTAAATAGTTAATTTGAAAAAATTAATTAATTTAATTCATTTCATGTCCTTCTATTAATTAATTTAATTGAAACATTTTATTAATTAATTCGTTATATCCTTTTCTTCTAATCAATTAATTAAATATATAATATTTAATTATTCCTCTATCTACTATCCTATAGTCTCATTAATTAAATAATTTCTTAATTATTTAATCCCTTTTCCAACTCACCTTTCATTCTCCACATCACTTCTTCTTTGCCAAATCATCCATCATGTGGCTAAAATAATTCAACAAAATAAAATAAAATAAAATAATTTATTAGCCACTCATCTCCAACTTCCAAAATAAATGAACTATTGTGTACCTACACATATTTCCTAACTTTCTTCTATATTCTCTCCAACATCCCTATATCTTAGGAGGACTTGATTCCACTTGTCCTCTCATTCCTACATCTTCTCCAACTATCCTATATCCTCTCAAGTATTCAACTCAGTCGAGGTGAGATGAGTGATGCTTGTCTTCTCCTTCCCCCTTTCTCTCAACCTTCAACTTCTTGCTCATAGCCATCCAATTTGCAAGATTCAATCATGACTATTGATCTCTGCCACCTAAGATCATGCACTAAAAAATCTATAAAAAGAGGTCTCCTAGGCCATTTTGAAACTAATAGCTAATCATATAGTCATTCTAGGAGTTTTTATCTTGCATCCGTGAGTTTAAGTTTGAAGCAACTAGAAATTTTAGAATTCTTATCATAGCTTAATATCATGTTAGCTTAAATCATTTGTGTATGCATATCATGGTATCAATTAACTATCAGTCCATTCTTCATATGCCATCTTGGAAGCTACTAGTGCTTGTCTGAGAGAAAATTATTTGCAACCAGGAACATTGGAGTTAGGACACAATGAGGTGTAAACCATGGAAGTTATAATCTTGTTTATTTCATGTAATTCCATTGGTTGAAGTTAAGTTTCCTATAGATTTCCTTTTTATATTATATGATGGATTAACAAGTTTTAGGTCAATTTTTTGGAGTTTAACTTTAGCCTCAACACCTGCAACATGCTACAATCATCATGAATGTTGCATAACATAAGAACACCACTAGATCAAGAAAATAATCAATAACATGCACAAAAATTAATGCAGACCATCAACATGGATAGAACACAATCTAGAAACATCCACAAGCAACGTGAATCACAATAGAAAAAACTACAACATCACAACTTACTAGGATCTCCATCATCAATATATCGAACCTCAAGAACACACGCTGAACTGACAGGTAAACTGAAAGATTCACTTGCGGACTTCCAAATCATGAACCATCTGAATTAAGGACACATATGAATTTCCCAAACACTCCGCCAAATCCGCAAACCAAGATATTTCAATTATGAAGAAATGCAAAGCACAATCCAAAATACCAAATAACACAAATAATTGAAAACCAACCTCAATATTGGATCACACAACTCAATCAAAACATCATGCAGACCACTAAAACTTTTGCTGAATCAACTAGTGATAAGTATCTCTAAACCCATTAAACTGCAACAGCTCAACTGCAACACACTAGCCAAACCAACTTATTTAATCTAACTGCAACACTAGAACACATACAAGAATATGTTGACATCAATGACAACACATCATTCCAGCAAACTTCTCAGCAATATCCAACACTTTTTCCATTGAAACTAATTTCTTGACTAGAGAAAAGAACATACCTCCTCTTCTACTAGATGTACCTTTAGGGTTTCTCAACAATATTGATTCATCCAACATTTTCTCTTCAGCTAACCCATTAGTTTCTCTTGTCTGTTAGTTGATGTTTGTCAAGTATCCTATCCAGATATCTCTTGACTTTCCTCATAATCAAGCTCTTCACTTATATGAGTCCTTCTGCCATCATCATAAAGGTCTTCTGGATACACCATGTATTGAAAATAATTTGCCCCTTCCAAAGGATTTGGCTACCTCTGCTAAGCCAGAAAGCCCATCATAGGGAGATCATCTAGATGATATGGAAGTACTTGCTGACAAAATTCTTATATCAGTAGGCTTAGAGTTGTTAGATGAGATCGCAAAGGACTTTACTTGAAGAAGAAGACCCATTTCCTTCACAAGAAGTTCCCTTGCCTACATAAGAAGGACATCTTCAAACCCCATGTACTCAGGAAATGCCCACAGAGTACACCTTGGAGGCTCAAACATTTTCATTTCCTAAATTTGACATTTCTCAAACCTTATCACTCTTTAGACACCCTTGTCCCCGATTTTAGCTAAGAAATCTCCAAGAAAAAGGGAAAAAATTAAATGCTGCAAAATTAAAAGAGGAGATTGATGCAAAATTACAAACAAATTTAGATGGTAAATTTTTTATTTCCAAGAGACTGAGGAGACCTTGCTACTTTCCTCAACCACAATGAAGATTCTATTTTGGAATGTCAAAGCTATAAATGCCTCTGACAAATGGGCCCAAATCAAACATCAAATGGATGTTTTTTCGGCAAGCGTCATCTTACTACAAGAGTGTAAGATGTCTCAACAAACGTATAAGGCTTTGATTTCAAAATTGGGTAAATGTAAATATCTTCATGTTCTAGATTAGGGTGCTTCAGGGGGTCTCATTACACTTTGGAACCCTAAAACAATGACCATTGAAATAATGGAGAAGCAAAACAACTAGAAACTTATGTCTGTGGTCAACTTTGACCTTAAATCCAGATTGTTCAACATATATGGCCCAACAACTACTTATGATAAGAAAAAACTATGGGAAACACTGATCGATCTCATTCAAAATCTTAGTGATGAAAAAGTTATCCTAGCCGGTGATTTTCATGCAATAGTGTCTTCGCAAGAAAAACAGGGAGGAATTTTTCCACCCCTTAAGTCGATGGAAGAATTTGGTTGTTTTATTTCAGATAATGCTTTGAACGATGTTTTATTTGCTAAAGAGAAGTTCACGTGGACAAATCAAAGGAAAGATTTTGTACAAATTGTTGAATGCCTAGACAGATTCTTAGTAAACCATAACTGGTCACTGCAATATTTCAACCCCTTTTCAGAAATTTTGCCATTAGTTAGCTTAGACCACTATTCTATATCATTACTAATCTCAGATCTTAGTAGCAAGGTTCAACAGAAACCTTCTTTCAAATTCGAGAAAATGTGGTTTAGGCATCCACACTTTCTCCCACTCCTCTGTCAATGGTGGATCAATGCACCTTTTCAAAGAGGCGGTAGAATGTTATAGTTTTATCACAAATTACTTCATGTCAAAAGCCAAACAAAAACTTGGAATGTCCAAGTCTTTAAGAATATTTTTCACCAAAAAGAAGAGGTTGTAAAGGAGCTTGCAGAAGTGCACGAGCACATTATCCAAAATGGCCTAGACATGCCCACATTTTTGAAATGAAAAGAGTTACAAAATCCATGGGAAGAATTAGGAAAGAGAGAGGAAATCTATTGGCAACAAAAATCTAGGGAACTTTGGCTTAGGGAAGGAGACTGCAACACAAAAAAAATTCATTCCTCAAATCAAATCAAAAGAGCATCTCATATTGTGTTTTCTATTCAAGATGACTTCTCAAGAAAGCAAATAACCAATGGAAAGGAAATTCAAGAGGAGGGGGTCAAATTCTATAAAAATATTCTAGCCCCAACGAAAGATAGATCAACTCAGTCAAATCGGCAAAGATCAAGTCTTATTGGTTATAATTCCTAACATTATTTCTCAAGATGATAATGACATCTTAATGAAACCTTTCACTTTAGAGGAAGTAAGAAAGGTTGTATCCTCACTCTCTCTGGATAAATCACCTGGATCAGATGGTTTCACTCAGGCTTTGACCTACTCCTTACAATAGAAGAATCTCAAAAGAATGGTACAATGTTGAAGAACTTTGATGTTATCAATATTGTAATTCTCCCTAAAGCAAAATAACCTAAGACTTTTGTTGA
Organism: Cryptomeria japonica; assembly: GCF_030272615.1. NCBI lineage: Eukaryota > Viridiplantae > Streptophyta > Pinopsida > Cupressales > Cupressaceae > Cryptomeria > Cryptomeria japonica. Next base: position 576,398,549 of record NC_081410.1, on the reverse strand, counting down.
TTTTAGACCCATCTCACTCTGTAATACTATCTATAAAATCTTCACAAAGGCCATTTATTTAAGGTTGTAGCATTTCATTCCTAAACTGATCTCCTAGAGACATGAAGGTTTTATACTAGGTAGAGATACTTCTAAAGGTGCTTTTCTTGCACATGAAGTGTTTCACTGTATCAAGACTAATAGAATTCCTTCTTTCATCCTAAAACTAGATATGATGAAAGATTACAATAAAGTGGATTGGACCTTTCTAAGGAAAATATTAGAGAAATTTGGATTTTTGTAGGAAATGGTTCAAATAGGTTATGTCTTGTGTATCAGGAGCTAAATTTTCAATATTAATCAATGGAACACCTGTGGGATTTTTTAGTGAAACTCAAGGAGTTAGATAAGGGGATCCCCTATCACCATTTCTCTTCATTATTATGGCTGAAGCATTCAGTAGATCAATTAAAGAGAGACATAATCAGAACTTATATCAAGGCATATAGATTACCCACACATGTATTTTAGTTACTCATACTATGTTTGTAGATGACACCTTACTATATGGTACGACTTCCCTCCTAGAAGAAAAATTGATTAAAGAGACATTGGGCTTATATTCCTTAGCCTTAGGGCATATTATAAACACTCACAAGTTAAAGATTTATGTATTTAATTCCAAGGCAATGCTCAGAAGGAAGATCACTCATATTTTTGGCTTCCAATTGGTATAATTACCAGGTACTTAATTGGGAATTCCATTCTTTATGGGTGCAAACAAGGTCTCTTATTGGGATAAGGTTATTGATAGGATAAAGTCTAGAACCCTGCTTGGAAAGCTAGATAGCTTTCATTTTCAAGTCGTATTTTGCTAGTTAAGATTGTTTAAGCAAAAATTCCTAATTACTTCATAGTAATCCTCAAGGCTCCTGAATCAGTAGTCATTGAGATTGAAAAGATAATTAGGAATTTCCTATGGAAGGGAAACATGATTGATACCAAGAAAGTTCCTCTAATATCCCTTGAAGACATTTCATCTATCAAATCCAAAGGAGGAGTAGGTCTTCATAATTTTCCCAAGCACAACATGGCTTTTGGAGGGAAATTAATTTGGAAAATGTACACCAAACCTAATACAATATGGTGTAAGCTAATGCAATCAAAATATCTAGCCTCTCAAGCCCCTTCTAGAGTTCTCACAATTTCTAACTCTCTAGATGGATCTGCTACGTGGAATTTTATGTTGTCATGTAGGAAAGTTGTTATAGACTTTATCTCATGGGAAGTTCACAATGGTGAGGTTATCCAATTTTGGAATGACTCCAGGAATGGACACCTCCCCTTAAAAAATATTCAAGAATTGCAATCTACCAATCCAATTTTCACTCAATCATGGGTCTCTAGACTAATTGATCATTTTTGCAAAGTAGAAATCGCTTCAGGTAGAGTTCATTGGAAATATTTTTCTAATATACAAATCTCATTACTCCAAAAAGAGGTCTTGCAACTTGTACTATTAGAGAGAGTGGTCTTCCTCTCTCGCAAACCAGAAAAAATTATCTGGGCCCCATCCAAGGATGGTAATTATTCAGTTAAACAAGGATACATTGCAACTCTTCATCGAGATGGCCAACTACAACCCCAACTAGCGTATTCTTTCTGTTGGAATAACATGATCATGCCTAAAGCAGGGAGCTTTGCATGGTTAGTCTTGAGGAAAAGAGATCTAACCAGTGATAGACTAACAAGATTGGGATTTGCAGATCCTTTTAATTGTGTTTTAGGTAATGAGGAGGTTGAAGATGTTGATCATTTATTCCTTCACTCTCCCTATACTAGACAATGATGGGATCACATATTGCATATGTTAAATTTATCCTCCCTTATGACAAAGACAAAATGGGATCTCTTTCAAGCTTGACTAGTGTTATATAACACTTCCCTTTTTGCATGCATTTGGCATATTGTTCTAGCTGTAGTGATTTGGTCTATCTAGGGAGCAAAATAAATGGATTTTTAGGAAATCACCTTCCTCTCCCCAAACTGTCCAAGAGGTCATTGAAAGAGGAATTGCAAAAGCCATCAACACACTTGTACAAAACCCCAAAAATTACAATTCCCTCTTTACAATGTGGGATGATGGCACTCTTAAAATCTAGAAGGCTACAATCTTACCATTCAAAGGTGAAATCAAGCAACCCCTTAATCTAAGATTGACAAAAAAGAAATCAAGTGGCAACCTCCATTTGTTGGGTTTGTTAAACTTAATTTTGATGGAGCCTCAAAAGGGAATTTGAGAGTGTCTGGAGTAGGGGTATGCCTTAGAAATTCATGTGGAGTTCTAATAGAAGCCAAATCAATTGCACTACCTCTAGGCACAAACAACCTAGCAAAGTCATTGGCTCTCCTACATGGTTTACTTCTTGCCAAAATTTTAGGAGTAACAAACATTCACATCGAAGGAGATTCAATAATAATCATCAATGCATGCAAGGAAAGATCCTACCTCAATTGACATTTAAAATATGTTTTATGGAAAACTTGGGAGTTGCTAGATAATTTTGATTCTTTTCAACTTTCACATATCTATCGTGAAGGTAATATGCTAGCAGATCGATTAGTCAATTTGGGTTGTCAAAAGCATGAGATATTTATTTCAAGGAATGGTACCAAAGATGATGTCTTCCTTATTCCAGGGAATGGTACCAAAGATGACGACTTCCCTGATCTTGCAGATATTATTTCAAAGGAAATGACCCACGATGAAGTTGGCATTATTTTATAATCATTACGAGAATTAAGTGGGATAAAAATCTTATTACTCTGAGCTAGCTTTGTACACATTTCGTGAGTGGCACATGTGAAACCCTGCTTTCAAAGCACAAACATCCTCAACAAACATTTAAAGGATAAATGTTATATTGCTAACATTTGCTTGGAATGATTGCAGGTACCTCAGGGTACATGATTATTCCTTCTTCTTTCCCAATTCTATCTTTCAGTGACAAGTGGTAAGGATTTAGCATGTGTGATTTGCACTTAACAGTACTACAACGAGGTATTTCTTTCACGTGCCTTTCACCATTAATGCTATTCGTGCGAAGGATAGTTAAATCCTCTTGCCAAGCTCCTCATTTTTCCACACAACATTCTACAAATTCGAGAAGGTTTCAATTTTAGGGCCATGTTTTCCCAAGTTTCTTCAAAGGAAGAGGGTTAAATTCATTGCGTAGTCTACTCCTATAGAGCTTTCTACAAAGCCTAGATGGAATACCTTCTATGAAACTATAGAATTTGGGCGCCTATTGTAGAAGGGGAGCTTCTATTTGCAGGCACCATAAAAAATGATCAACTTAACCAAATGTTCAAAACCCACTGTTTCCAGTATAAAAGGAGCATCAAAAGAGTTATTGGGAATGAAATACTCTGCCCTAATGCTAGAAAGGTAATATTTTCCTCCCAAGTCATCTCTATTTTTCTCTCCAACGCTTTTGATTTACTCTAGTCTCTGTCGCTTGTCTAATTAATTGCTGAGAAGGTAGTGAAGGATGAGTTTCATCATGACAACACACTCCTCAAAGCAGTATAAGCGTATAACTTGTGGAAAGGGTAAGGATACATTGGCGGTCTATTTCAACGTCACTTTCTGCTCAATGGTAGGGTCTACATTGTAGTATATGATGCCATCAAAACCTCATTGGAATTGCAGAATGTGAATGGTCTACTTCAAGTTCTCCAGAGGTATATCTCAGTGGTGGGATAAGACTTTGCAGACAACATTTGGTGCAAGACTAATACAATTTTGGTTCTGCTTGCCCATGTTCATAAGGAGCTTATACCATCAGATGCACTCATTCCTCCTCCTCTAGTTTCAATAGCTCAAGCCCCTGTTGTTCTAGAACCTTTTGAGCGGGATAATAGAAGTTCTTGTCGAGCTGCTCCTCATGCTGTTGGTCAAAACAACTTAGCAGTTCTTGCTTCTAAGGGCATTGTTTTGAGCAATATTGTAGTCGTTCCTCCTCCCTTGCTTGCTCAAATTCCCATTCTGAACAATCCTTGCTCTCTCCTTCTGCATTTGGTGAATTTGATGAACAACAAGGTGAAAATGATGTTCAGGTTGATGACATGGAGGAATAGAAAAATCTTTGTTTCATTTTGTTCCAATTTTTTTGTAATACAATTGACTATAAGGGCTACGATTTTCTTATCTTGCCCAAATGTTTGTATAGGGATCAATACTATGGGTCTTTGTAGGTCATGGATGTTATTTTTTTGAATGCACAATTGTCATGTGCTCCTATCTACCTATGAAGAGCTTTCTTCAGTTTAAATTTTGCACTTCCTAATCCTTTTTATACTTTAATATATATAGGCGCCTTGCCTTTTACTTAAAAATAAATAAATTATATTAGCTCTACAATTATATTAAAGAATAATAAGACTGTAAATTATTTATGAATATTAAAGTACTTGTATATGGCAACTAACTTTTTTATACAATAATAGGGACTTGTTTTTAAAGATAATTGATTTGCTACACTCTAGAAAATAACAATATGATTAAAAAAAGCAAATTCGAATTTTAACAATCATTAGAGATAAAAAATTAAAAATAAAAAGTAACTATAAAATATTAATTTAAAGTCCATCCATGAGAAAATAGAATGCATTCAACACATACTATAGAGAACAATTATTGATTTGAATCCTTGTCATTGATTTTCTATTTTTGAAGGGTATCTAAGCTTACCAATAAATAAATAAAAAATTCTATCACTAATTAATTAGATATGTAGTTTCCTAAAGGGCAACATTCCTTATAATTTTTAGTTGGTAATTTGTCTATGGTGCTTGTGGATATAAACACATTAATATGTAGATTTAAAAGTCTATTTGGGAATGTAGGAATGCAAGTCAATATACCAGAATAACATGTTTGTCTTTGCCTATATATACAATGTAAATACCATTAAGACTTGCTAAGGTATTTCCTAACATACGACTAGTTAGAACACTCCCAAGCCAAACTTTTTGTTGAAAGGTAATGTAGTGAATATATCAAGAATATAAATATTAAAAAAATATATTTCTAATTCAATTATTAAATATAATAACTTATCATGCTATCTATCAAATTTTAATTTTCAAATAATTTAACCACAAAATTTTTAATTTATACATGTATACTTAATATTATAATTTATTAAAAAGTAGAAATCTTTATCAAATATAATCTTTTATTTTCATTTAAAAACAATTCAATAATAATAATAATAAAATTATTCTAAAATCAATAAAAAAAAGTACACGAAATATAAATAAAATTAATTATCTTTTCTTTTTCACAACCAACATAAAAAATGTGAACAAAATATATAAAAACAAAACCCACAACAAAAACATGAATAAAACTACTCCAACATCAATTAAAACCAAAACCAAAATACTTTAAAACCAATAAATATGTATATATTTTGTTATACATCAATAAAATCTAAAAAAAAAAATGAATAAAAATTATTCCATATAAAACTTATAGACATAATATAAACAAAATATTACACATATTATTATTCTATAAAAAAATATTTTCTAATCCATATAGTCAATATATGTATAGTATACATATTAATGTAAAAATGATCTAGGTATATAAAGAAGATTCACACAATAACATATTTTTTCAATATTTTTTTCCACATTTCTCCTTCATTCAATGCTCATCATAAAGGTTACTAAAAATAGGATTTGTAGTGGCATTCATGATGTCTATGCAACCTCTAAAATGTACATGGGATTGTATTTATTAATTGAATAGAAATAAAAAATTATTAATTTTTTTATTTTTAATAAATTAATAAATAGTCATTAAAACTTATAATTCATTAAAATAGATTAAAAAAAATCAGTAATTGACCTTCCACACCTCTCCAATGTACCTATTGCACACCATCATGCAATTTCTAGTATATAATAAGATCAAATATAATTTATGTATATATTCTATACATTAAAAAACATAAATAAATGTTTTACATACAATATAATAATAATGGGGGATAATAATAGGGGATAAATTTTATAAGAAATAATAAAAATTCATGGAAGGGATTTAGCCTCTGAGGACAACGGGATAAATTTTATAAGAAATAATAAAAAATTCATTGAAGAGATTAAGCGTGTGGAAAAGCTTTTTAAACCCTATTTACAGAGCCTTGTCCAGCAATCAACCCCTTTTTAAAGCTTTAAATCTGCTCCAAACGAAATGCGCAGTAATTTGAAACGGCCCGAAAAAAACGCGAGTAGAGGCGAAAAAAACGTGAACAAAATTATCTGACGGATGGCCGCATTGCAATGTCTTTCCATGCATATTGTCCGTGGATTCAAACGCCCATCTGGGTTTGAAACTAACCTAGCCGTTGAGTGACCTAGAATGTTTCAAACGGAAGGAAAATTAGAATTTCAATTAATGGAGCGTGCAAAAGTATGATTATATAAAACCCTCGGCATTTGTAGGCCAGGTACAGATAACGTTTTTTCTTTTGATTTTCTCTTCTGCCAATATTTTGTTCTGTCTTTTGTAATTTCTTTCATTATGTTTTTTTTTCACAATTCTTTGTTGTGCTTTTTTTATTTCTTGATTTTTCAATTTTCTGTAAGGGTTTGTCTACAGTGTGCACACTGGTCTGTCTGTCCATGATTTTAATCTGTTATTGGTGAAACATTTTGGGTCTGTCATGGTTTTTATCTATTATTTGGATTTTTTTCACATTGTGTGGGGCAGAGGATGAAGATTCACAGGAAAGGAAAAGGCAGGATCAGGAAATAGAAACTGAACGAGGGCAAAATTCTACTTACAGGCAATTCTTCTTATTGATTATCTTTATTCTTTATATTTTTTTTTATATTTATGCAGTAACAGAGTTGTCCTGCCAGAATTAATAGAACCAGAATTAATAGAAATCCCAGATCTTCCTATTTAAGTTATCTTTATTTTAAAAACTAATAGATTGTTTGTTGCACGTGAATGAATAGGAACCCAGATTGTTTATATATGGACAATTGGTTATATTAAGAAAGATGATAATAATAAAAAATAGCCGTCTACCTTTAGAGCTGTCAGCCATGGTTTATTTATACTTAATATCATTATATTTTTTGCTTTTGGTGTGGCTTGCCTACCCCCATGGTGTTATGATGACAGTGGTGGGCATTATATGTTAGATATTAGATATAATTAAAGGTTATGATGTATTCAATACATTTTCATCTAATGTTCATTGGTTTTTCTTTTATCTTGGTATAATTTTTTGTTTAGAATATAAATTTATAGATAAAACATTTTAGATTTGACCATTTCAAAGGAAGTTGTTTTCTTAATATTTAAGTTTTCACACTATGTTTTATTTTTCTTGGTAATAAATGTTTATTCTTCTTATTGATTATCTTTATTCTTTATATTTTTTTTTATATTTATGCAGTAACAGAGTTGTCCTGCCAGAATTAATAGAAATCCCAGATCTTCCTATTTAAGTTATCTTTATTTTAAAAACTAATAGATTGTTTGTTGCACGTGAATGAATAGGAACCACAGATTGTTTATATATGGACAATTGGTTATATTAAGAAAGATGATAATAATAAAAAATAGCCGTCTACCTTTAGAGCTGTCAGCCATGGTTTATTTATACTTAATATCATTATATTTTTTGCTTTTGGTGTGGCTTGCCTACCCCCATGGTGTTATGATGACAGTGGTGGGCATTATATGTTAGATATTAAATATAATTTAATGTTATGATGTATTCAATACATTTTCATCTAATGTTCATTGGTTATTCTTTATCTTGGTATAATTTTTTGTTTAGAATATAAATTTATAGATAAAACATTTTAGATTTGACCACTTCAATTGAAGTTGTTCTCTTAATATTTAAGTTTTCACACTATGTTTTATTTTTCTTGGTAATAAATGTTTAAGTTTGTTTTAATTTCTAATAGATTAGCTCATGTTTATTTTTATGTTCAGTTGGTCATGACATTGGCAATGGATTCATGGGTGGGTCCATTTCTAAGAGGAGGCCTTGCTAAACATTTCATGACTCTCTTTGAACCTGCTCACAGGTGAGCTGCATCATCAACTTAGGTTTTTCCTTTTTCTTTTATTATCTTTTCATAATTAAAAACTTAGGTGTGGGGTTTTGACTTTTGCATGTATTTTTTTTCCTTTGACAAAATAAACTGACATGATAAACTTTTGTTGACAAAGTCTACATCTTAAAATAATAGAAAACATATATCAATTCAAAATATGCAAATGTATAAGCTCCACTAACTAATATCCATTAAATTCTAAATTACATAGTTGGCAACGGAATAGCAACCCCTAAGGAAGTATACAAACCCAAATCAAGTACGCAAAATGTGGGATGATGTATTTTGGCTTGTGGTTTTCATTTTCTTTTTAACGCTCTTCCTTTTTTCATTTTTAAGTTTTGGATATTTATTAGGTCGATGCCATTGTTTTACTCAGGGAAAAGGTTTTTGGATTGGCCCGTCTTAGTTCTAGGTAAATTGCAAATGTTTTATGTCATTATGTTCCAATATATTCTGTATTTTAAATTTTTTTCGGTCAAGTTTTAGAATGTTATGACTGACAATCAGCTATCGGGATTATCCGTGGGTTGTAGAAACACGAAGAAGCTGCGGTCATTGAAGTTGATGTGTTTGGTGAGGTTGACCTGATGATTACAAATGGGACTTGGTATGTACACATGCCTAATGTTTTAGATTGTTTTCATTATCATTTTGTGTGACTACCATGCCTTGTTCTATGCATTTCTTGAGTATGCACTTCATTTTTCTATGATGAATTTTTAAAAATAATTTTTTAGTTTTGGAGTCTTTAATCATTATTTTGTTGTGTTGAATATAAAAGAACTGCAATAAAACTTGAGATCAATAAATAATATCTTTTCTTATATCCACCAATAGCAATTCTACTATCTTCTCCCTCTGTTTAGTGTACATTATCTACTTGAAGGCCATAGGTCTCTAGTTAGGAGCCGGCTGAGGATAAATGTAGTAGACAAGCAATAAAAATAGTTAAAAGAATGAAATATAGAACTGTTTAAAAATTTAAGCAAGCTCTTGAAAAAGAAAAGAAAAATAGTTAAAAAGAATGAAATATAGAACTGTTTAACAATTTAAGCAAGCTCTTGAAGAAGAAATAAAAGAAGCATAAAGGCTTTAACATTGTATTTCATTCAAATGTATTGATATAACAATGAAGAAAAAATAAAAGACCTAAAATGAATGAAATAGACAGGCTAAAATCAGACTTGAATCATACCAACAATAAAAAAAATGGACCCAAATTGTTGACATAGACACTAGATTGAAATGGAAGACACTTGAGAATGAACCAACTAATCCAGATCCAACCCTGTGTATTTTTTGTTCTATAATGCAGGTCTACTATCAAAGCATGCATTGTGTTGATATTATGATTCAAGAGTTTTATATTGCACCTATAGTGGAACATTAAGCCTACCTAGTAGACCCTCTTGGTTGTGTTGAACACCTATGTGAAGCCCATGAATTAATTGAATAGATGCTCTGCAACCTACTTGTTTGGGGGGCTTTCATTAGTGCATGTAGAGTTTGTAGTAACATAAAGCTGGACGAGCTTTATGTAGAGTGTGTGTACATTAGCACCTGAAACACCTGGGTATTATGTGTTGCTTTCAAATATTTATGCAGAAGTTAATAGTTAGGATGATGTCCTAATAATATGAAAGTTGATGAATGAGATGGGATTGAAAAGGAAATTACAATGCAATGTGATTGAGTTAAAGAGCGGAGTGCATTTTTTTCTTATCGATGACAGATCCCACCCACAATTTGATGAAATCTTTGCAAAGTTGGATAGACCAAAGACTGATGAGGGAAGCATGTAATGTACCACGATTGGCATACATAAAAGACCAAAGACTGACAAGGGAAGCAGGTTATTTACCATAATGGCCATAGATAAAAGCATTGCATACCTAAAAATTCACAATCCATGAAGAACAGGCTCGATGCTAACTACACAGATCCACCCCCCCCCTACCTTTCATCCCCCATCATTGACCTGCCAAAGTTTTCTGCACGGTGCACATATCATTTAATGATGGCTATTGTTACATCTAGATGGCTCAAAATGGTTCTTATGCTATGTTACTACCTAGAAGCCTGAATGCCCCCTCTGTTTCTCGTCTTATACAACTTTCCTTTGTTGTGCATCCATTCTCTGCTGGATTTTGTTTGCTTCCAACTGAAAAACAAACCTTTCCAGGCTCTCTTGGACCATTTGCTAGGCTAGTTGTGGCATTTACAATATTTTGTTTGTAATGTCCCCATTTGGGATTTCCCTTATTTTAAACCTGAGACATCCATTCTAACCTCAAATTAGAATTGTAATATATTAATAAATAGAATTTTATCAAAATTAGATATATTTTACTATAAAATTCGGAGATTAATTCGAATAATGGAACTTATCTTGATCATTTTTCCGGATTTTGACAATTGAGGATATGTTATGACTGATAGAGTTGATGATACCAGCAGTTCTGAAGGTGTCGTTCATTGATATGAGTATGCAATTTGTGTATGTGACTGATCTAAGATTATATGCAGTCCCAGATACCCTCTTAATAACAAAAGCAAATTATATGCGGTTGGATCGGCCCAAAGTGAATGCTTGTCTGATATACTAACTTTATAATGGCAACTGATCTGAGATTATATGTTGGTCTGTTTCTTGTCTTATACAACTTTCCTTTGTTGTGCATCCATTCTCTGCTGGATTTTGTTTGCTTCCAACTGAAAAACAAACCTTGACAGGCTCTCTTGGACCATTTGCTAGGCTAGTTGTGGCATTTACAATATTTTTTTTGTAATGTCTCCATTTGGGATTTCCCTTAATTTAAACCTGAGACATCCATTCTAACCTCAAATTAGAATTGTAATATATTAATAAATATAATTTTATCAAAATTAGATATATTTTACTATAAAATTCGGAGATTAATTCGAATAATGGAACTTATCTTGATCAGTTTTCTTGATTTTGACAATTGAGGATATGTTATGACTGATAGAGTTGATGATGCCAGCAGTTCTGATGATGCCAGCAGTTCTGAAGGTGTCGTTCATTGATATGAGTATGCAATTTGTGTATGTGACTGATCTGAGATTATATGCAGTCCCAGATACCCTCTTAATAACAAAAGCAAATTATATGCGGTTGGATCGGCCCAAACTGAATGCTTGTCTGATAGACTAACTTTGTAATGGCAACTGTACTGTCGTGGTTTGTGTTATAGTACTTTGTCACTTATGCTAACTGCTATGTATATACAGTCATCCCTTACATCAGTCCCCGTATTCATACGATCTGGTTTACTGACTTTGTGCATGTAGAACCATCCAAACTGGGCAATGATGCTGGTGTTCTTCGGGTTTACTATCCATATTACATAAGTATATACAACCAATTTATGCCAACATGTGAATGAACAACTCCGCCCTATGCCTCTATTCTTGAAAGGTCGAGAGTTTTCCTCTTTACTATCCCGAATTTTAATATATATTTATCAATTCGTATTCTGAAAGTAGTCTGCATCCTTGATCACCGCTGTTAGAAGATCACTGCTTTAGTCATTATCATTCAACCATTATGGAAATCTGTATTTTCTTTTGTCTCTAATTGTTCTCTAATCTGTGCAACCCTGAACGTGCCAAAAGTAGATGCACTATTGGAGCAGATCCAAATATGGATATATGTAAAACCAACAATATTCCCCCCTTGTAGAATGTGTTCAACTTGCATCTTATACCCCTCCAAACTGAAAGGTGGCATCCTTTGGATTCGATGGGTCATCCCTATTCATAACTGACTTCTTTCACAATTATCAATTTGCTTGACCAAAGAATCTTAATTGTTGTTATCACTAGTTCTTGTAATCACTCCCCCATAATACGTGTCTTTTCATAACATACTCTGTAATGCTCATGGTGCTATACCTTAACGATTCTTTGCTTTCTCAATCATTGCTGACTAATCATGTGATTAGCATTGTCTTAATGCAGATTGCTATTCTTTAATTAATAAGAGTCTTCATCACTAATTGGGCTTGTCAAGATGGCATCAAATGAATACTTTGAGTGTGGGTAATAATATTTCCGAAGATTATTATTTCGGCAGCATAGGGAATGATATGCCTTAAAATTATGTTATGTGTGAATGAAAACAAGAAGTGATGTGGCTCATTGTGTGGTTCGTATGTTTGGGAAGGACTTTATACTGTTGCAAGGGAGACCATTCTGACATGCGTCAGATCTGGTCTGCTACAAAGGTTTTTAAGTGATATGCTGGTCATTTATAAATAGCAGAGAAGTGGTGAGTTGATAAATTTTTATTTGTGTTTTCTTGGGTCCTGTTATCACCAGCCATTAAGAAGGGAGAAGTAGGGCCCGCAAGGACTTGGGCAAAGGCTCCAAAGGTAAATATCATCTCAAGGATTAAAACAGAAATAATATTGTAAAATTTATATCATTATTTGATAAATATGAAATTAATATTAATATTTGATAAATATAAATTATATATTAAATCTTATTATTATTATAAAGATTTTACTTAGTTCATCATCTTTGTCACAACTACTTATTTCAAAAGAGACAGACCGAACAACTTCCCCTGCAATGCCCATACTTTGTTCTAAAGTATGACTTCCACCTTTGTCTCTGTTATCACCTATTTCATAACCTGCAGAAACAGAGCCTTCACCATCTAAGTTGAAAGTTATCCATATCTTCTTTGGGAATCTCTGTGAATCCAATCTTCTAGAAATCCCCATCTCATTTTTTAAAAGAAGGTTATCTCCTTGACTTGATCCATGTGAGAAACTGTTACCAATTGGCTTATTGGGATCTTGGTCTACTTGTGATTTTCCATGGCCATTGTAAAAAGATTCTCTTGTATCAATTTATCTAGACTTTTTGGATGTTGCTTTCTTAATATCATCCTACAATGGCTCGGTATTTCTTTTTAAACAAGAAGTTTGTGCATCAAAAACCAACTTAGTCTGACTAATATCTTGTGATACAGATGATACTGCTGCATCAAATGACACTATTTCATTGTTCACACCAAAACTCTTCTTTTCTTCATCATAAATAGGACCATTTCTATAATCTTCCGTTGAAGACTTGGATATGGTTTCGATAGAAGATTTTTTATGTTTGGTTCTTTGAGAAAACCCATTGTGGAGCTGGCGCAAACCCAGATTGCTGGGACTCTTTCTGAAATTCTCTGTATTTAGGCCACCTGGACTTTCACCCAAGTCTATGCACATAGAATCCTCATTTCCTTCTTCACTAAAGATGGGACTTTTCATAATCTCATCTACTGAGAGATTATCAATCTCCTCACAAATTGTGCTAGCTCCATCCCTGTCAGAATTGTTCTCATATTCCATTTCACTTTCAAATTTATCCCTTACTTGGGCTGATGAGAATGCTAGAAGATGAGGTCAGATAGATAACTTGGAGCCATAACCATCATCTTCTTCTCCAATTTCATTAGTTCCATCGCTCTCCCGCACTTTGTCATCACATTGTTCTCCAGAATCACTCAAGTATTGAGGAGAATCAGGAATAATGCTTACCATTTCAGTTCCTGTATTTCCTTTATTTTGGAGACAGCCCAGAACAGAGTTTTTTATAAAAAGGCATCCAAAATCTGTTGGATCTGATCCAAACACCTTGTAAAAAGATGTGATGATAAAATTAGGCCTAAAGAGTGATAGTTCAAGGGAATCCATGACTTTAGGACCCAAAGCACCTGCATCCGACAATACATGCCACCTGTTCTGTTGTGCAAGAGACATCCACTGTTAGGAATACTTGGCTTCAGTCACCCTGGACTGGGTAGGAGAAACAAAAAGACCTAGAGTAGAGTCCTTTTTTCTTCTTTTCTTATGCTGAAGTTGTTTCCTAAGCTCAGAGCTACATAGTCTGAGTGTTGGCCACTTGAACCAAGCACTGTGTACTTTGGCACCCTTCTTCCTTGCAGTTTGTGCCATCCAATCAATTGATTCACTTTCATAGTCATACATAGTCAGCAGCCTCCTATTCTGATGAAATGGATAGGCTTCTGCAAGAATATTGAAAGCAGAGCCTCTACTAAAACTGAAAACCATGTTGTACTCATTCTGAGGAATTCTAAGATAATCGATTATCCTATTCCTGATATCATGCTCAGCAGTACTTTCCTCAAGCAACCCATTTAGTGCATGTGAGCTCAAGTTTGCAGATATTGCTGACAAACTAAATAAAGAAGCTTCCCAATGCTAGAACTGTTGCAGGTAAGAAAAAAGCCCAAATCTACAATAATCCAAGCAGACTTTCAAAGTCTCTTCTAGATGCCCATATTCATCACTTCTGATCTCATCCACTTCCGTTGTACTATCGAATTTTGGATACATTTTCTTGAACTTGGCATAGGCCTTATCTAGCCCAAGAATACTCTCCTCACTATTGAAAAACCTCTCAGCAGCCTGTGCAGTGGATGTCAAGAAGTCTCTCTGAGCCTTCAAACGAACTAGGGCCCTGGAATGCAAGATTCCAGATTTGATCCCCGGAGTCGCAACATCGACTTCCTCGTCATTGCAACCTATGTGAAGCACATGAATTAATTGAATAGATGGCTCTGCAACCTACATGTTTGGGGGGCTTTCATTAGCGCATGTAGAGTTTGTTGTAACAGGAGCCATAGCCCCTATATCGTGGTGGTGCAGTTTATCTAAAAGTAACCTAGATTGGATTTTGTATTGACGTATGTCTGAGAAATCAATCCCATAAAGACTGGCATGCCTGGCTCCCTGCGTGCCTGCAGTTACATATTTTGAAAGACTGCGCCGTGAGTTTCTTTGCCCTAGCACATGATTGGCGAGAGTGTCCATTTGGAGTCCCATGATTCGACCTTGGCCCTCAACATGTAACTCAGGAGTCTATGTAACTTGGAGTTTTTTTGTAGGGAGCATAAATAGTGTCATTTGGATGGTAAGCATGTTGGAAACAACTTCCACCAACAAAGGACTACCCCGTTTCACATTTTGTAACAAGTCTGGCTCATCCCATGTCACCTATTTCACAATCATCCAAGCTATGAGAACCTAGAAGTATAAAAAGGTAGAGCTCAGAACTGTCAATTTGTTCTGCATCAACACTTCCCATTGCTACCTATTTTAACTTAAATTCCTAGGGAAGCCAAAAAAAAATTATAACAAGTTCTGAAAATGATGATTTTAGGCAGTCAACTATGCAGCACACAAATTCCAATTTCCATAATATCTTTTCTTGGCATCTAACTTGGTAAAACCTACAGCCGACGTTACACCAATTACAGATTAAATGAACTGTATTAGTTTACAATTACTCGTGTCATAATTGCTTTAGGTCAAAAATGCACTGATAAGAATAAATCAGAAGACCTTGGGGCTCATAAAAAACGGAAGTCATAAGAATTTTTTTATGTGATTGGTTATAAAAGTAAAATTTGAAAATATTGTGCTTGTTGGGTTTGCAATATTATCGCTCAATTTGCGAAAGCCTAACTCAATTTGATATATATATATAAAGTTGTAAATTTTGCTAATGGCAAACTGATACAGAAGAAGGGTAGTATCAATAGGTACATTGTACATACTCAAAAGTTGTAAGTTCTGCCTAAGGGACCTCAAAAGCAGAATAGAATTAAAATATGCATTATATCATAGTCAGCAGTGTATATTATAGTATAATCAAAGATTTTTTCCGAGGGTTACTTGATTCATAAGAAGGGTAGAATCATAACAAAGTTGCGTTATGATGCAATGTTGTGTGTTTTTCCAAAGGGATCTTGATTGGAAGATAGAATAGAATCAAAATACTCATTGCTTATAATAACATTGAAAATTTGGCAAAGGGGCCATGATTCAACAACAGAGATCATAAATTAAGATAATCAAGTAAAGTTTGAATGTTAAATAGGACATATCAATTGATATTGACTATATATTTTTAACTGATTATTCCTATACATACGAGAGTAAATTTGCTACCTTCCCAAAGTGAGTTGACTAATTTTTTTTTCAATAAATGATATTGGTATGACTGGAATCTTCTTGTCACATGTGGTGCCACTTCCTATGGAGTTGAAGTCATGCTCATATATTTTATCGCATTCCTCCTAATACTCTATTATATTCTCGCTTTCCATTTTGAAACCCTATTTGTAAACTGTTATTCTCGATAATTGAAAAGCTCTAAAATTTTCCCATCTCACTTGTTGAACCTAAATCATTTATGTGACTTTTAAGAATAACTTAGTTATAATAGTCATTGCTTCAACCTGAAGTACAACCTGAGTGTGTCTAATGGTGAAGGTTGTGTGCTCCATAGAGAAACACGGTTAAATTTGAGGGTGTGTGAACTGTGAAGGATCTATGCCTTGTTGAACAATGTATATGGTAAATTGACAATCAGTCACCTTCCTTTGTGGGGTTGAACAACAAGGGTGTTGGACACCAAATTGGCATCTCTGTAAGAGGGAGAATTCAAACCAATTTGGTGTCTCTGTAAGCAGGAGAATTCACACCGTTGAATATGACAGTAGAGGAAGCCGACATGAATATTGTCTAGTAGTTCCGTAGCATCAAGAGAATGTACGTGTTAAATTCAAAGTTTGTAAATTTTTGAGGCCAAAAAGGAGATCAAATTTGCTATTTTTTAAGATGAAAAGAAAGAATCAGATCTTTTGGAAAGGAATTGTAATCTTTGAATAATGAGAGTCATTTTAATAAATTCATTACACCTAACCAACACCAATATATGCGTTATCTACAACCAGAACTCTCTATTTTAAACATTCTATTAAAACAGACTTGTAACGTTTCTTTAATTTGTAATAGGATATCTATTTAAAGTGCTACATGCAGAGCATATATATTTACTCTCATAACCAAATTGGGTAAGATTAGCATTTCAGCTTATAAGTTTTCTCACTTTGATTAGTTAATTAAAGTATATTTGAACCTACTGTTTTAGATATATATGCATAAAATGTGCAGAAGCTACAATATTATTTGTCTCAGTTAATTGTACCCTTCATGAATAAAGCTCATGAACTTTGAGTTCATAGAATACCATATTTTAACAGCAACAGATTTTCAAAAAGGATTTTCTAATGATAGTATGCAGAACTGCAGTCTCAATTTTATTCACATTTTCCAATGAATTTTTTAAACAAAGCTCTATATACCTGTATATATTTGAACTATAAAATAGCAGTGTGAACTATGGATACCATTCTCACCTATATATATATATAAATCCATCTGGTTGTTATTTTCTACAATATCTATATGAGAATGGATATATATGCTATGCTACCTAATGGTTTGATTATCCTCTTTGTATTATTGTCCTTGAAGCTTTTGTCGTTTCTTGCTCTTGGAGATAATTTGATGCTTTAATGTAAATAATATATTTTCATCTAATATTCATTAGTTAGTTTTGTAGCTTTGGAATATAATGAAGTGAGGGACCGGGCAATGGTTCATATAACCGATGCAAAGAAGAGTTGAGAAGTTCATATGTTTGATCTTGGAAATAATTTAATGCTTTAATGTAATCAATATATTTTAACCTAATATCATTAGTTATTTTTGTCCTTTTGAAATATAATGAAATGAGAGTCTAATGCAGGCATGGGACACAAGATCCGATGCAGAGAAGAAGAGATGGAAAGCTTATATGTTTGATCTTAGACAGCCTTCTTGCATCCCCTTCACTGTAAGGGGTTGTGATTCTTTATACAACTGACATTGTTGGCTTAAATTTAATTATAGATTAAGGCTCCCATTATTTTTATATGGATTTAAGAAATGAAGTTCTATTGATGAACAGCTATGGATTGTTTTTATTGGGGGATCGCTGGACTTGTTCTTTGCAAGATCGTCTGCATCAGATGTGGTTCAGCAGTTCACTGACCTCATAACACATACAGCTGCAACGCCCTATTGGGCTTCTAGTATGTCCGTATATGCCCTGCTCTGTAATTTTTTGGTGTCGCATTGTATTGTTTATTGGCTTTGAAATATTTTACAGCACCTGCAAATCATCTATAATAGTAAGCTGAAGTTATATCAGCTAACTGAGCTTTGTTGGTTTCAGAATGTAATAATTTTGGGTTAGGGCTTTAAAAAAAATTGAATTCCTTGTTTAGGGAGGTCTAGCATTTTTGTTTGATTTATTCATTTTGTTTATTATTTGAAACGGGATGCAGGGATATGATTTTTCTTGGTTTCAGGCTAGCAGATTTTATAAAGTAGAGAACGAAATATGTGTAATACAGAGAAGCTACAATCATTGAAGTTTACGAGGTTGACATGAATGATTAAAATTGATCCTGGTACGTATAGTCGTTTAATGTTTTAGATTGTTTTCACAACCATTTGTGTGATTAACTACCTTGGCTCGTGTTCCTGTTTTGTATTTGTTATGAAACAAAGAGGTTTTAACAAACTATGCTAGTTAGAAAAAAAAAGTTTACACAATTTGTTTTCACATTGCTTTGAATGATTTATAACCGTCCCTTCTTGAGATTAAATATATGTTCCTTCTCTGTTACCGCAATTTGTCTTTCTTTGATATTAGGATTTTTTGTAAGGGTTCTTTATTGTCTTTGTACACTAACAGCCTTCCTCTACAATATTAGTCTATGTACTGCAACTAAGGACTGCTCTTCCTTAAAGCTGCTCTGAAGCTTGATTATTCTCACAAGGACTGTCATCTTGCTTATCATATATGATGGCTATATGCCTCTTAATGGAGACGCTAACCATTCCTTGCTGCGATGATTGGTATCTTTACCTTGAGCACTGTCCTTAAACATCTTTTGAAGATATTACCCTATAACCATTATTGTTCATCATCGTTTTTTGCATCTATTCTTTGACTGCCTAATATCCACTGTCTAGTGTTCTTTCCCAGTCTGCTGCTTTTGCAGTGACAAATTGAAAAGTTATTGTTGTTGCTAATCAAGTCCATGGTTCATCATTCTCGGCACTGTACTATGACATTTTATCAGTCTGGCTATCTTCGGCACTTAAGGCTTCATGCCCTTGAGAATGACTCCTAATCTGATCCTTCATATGTTTTGAATATTTTTCCCTGACTGCTTCGTGTAGCAAACTTATTACAGAGCTCCTCTTGAAGATGATAGTCCTTGTATCATATTTTGTGTGTCCTTACAACTGTTTTGAAGCCTCTTTGATCTACTCTTTTGAAGATCATTGTCCATTTTATCAAACTTGGGTGTATTTGATGTCTTCTACTGCACCCTAGACTAAAGTATTGGCTGATAAAAAACTTTTGTGTTGGATTAGACTATCCTAAGGAAACATTTACACATTATGACATCTTTTTGAGACTATACTTTCATCCATTGACCATGTTCTAGTCTGCAACAAAAACTTTGAATGTCATGCATATCTTTTATACCATTAACATGCGATTTGGCTTCTGTTAGAAGGCTCTTCTGTGGCTACAAACTCTGTTTATGAATTGATCTTTGACTATTTATTGCTACTCTATATTGGCTGCCTCTCAAACCATTAGACTATCAAAATAGCATTTGATTGTTCTCTTCATTTCAATGCATCCTTTTGATGGCTTGGTGACATTGAGGACTCCTTTTTTTCTCCTCATGACTGCTATTTCCTTGTATACCTGAACTTTATCATGACAGTGACATCATAACTCTACCATGATTGAATGCTCTTTGAAGACCATTTCTTTGTTTACCCCTTTGCATGGACTATCTCACTGTCAAAACTTTGTTCCTCTTTGTGTCACATCATGACTTGATGAAAGGACTTGGAGTTATCCTAATGGCACTGTGAAGACTACATTGGATATTACTTTCCTTAAGATTGTCATCAAAACCTTGCCTTCCATTGCTGTTACAATAACTTCCTTTTATCCCTTTGTTCTTTGAGTTCAAGATCAACCTTAATGAAAGTTGTAGCTCTCCACTATTATGGAATAACAGGTTTCTAATGACTCTGCAGACTTGGAAGTTTGTTGATCTATGAATGGTCCTCAATCTCTGCAAGCATTCTATTTTGGCTCTCCATGTTCATCTTCTCACAACAGCCCCTTCGTTTCAAGAGAAAACCTAGTGAAACCCTAAATGCATATATGGAGACCTTTTTTTCTACAAATGTAAGCAAGAACTTGATAAGACCTATCTGACCTGATTAATGGAGAACTGTGTGCATGAGGCATGCATGGATACATGATAGTGATCTCTATTACTTGCAACGACCTCCACAAGTACTCTTCTCTATCATGGAGCATATTTCACTTTCCACAAATCTTTAGATGACTTCTTAACTTTGTGAAAACTGAAGAACACATGATCTTGACAATCTCTTTGAGATAGACTGAATATGAAAGTGTAGAAGTAGTATTGAATGGATCTTCAATTCTTTATTAGAGAGATTGGTCGCAATGATAAATCTGCAACAGTAAGAAAACTTACAGAAAGATATGGCTTATTTGTATAATAACTCAAGCCTTCTCAACACAACCCTAGTTTGACTCTTTCTATGTGGAAAACTTGCTTCATGACACACTACGCCACGTGGAAATACATTAAAACCTTGAACTCTTCATGCAACGTAGAAACAAGGGCTTTGGGCCACTTTTATTTATTTATTTATATTTCACTTTTGGGCATAGTGAAGAGGTTTATGTTTGCTCAATTCACATTTGAAAAAAAACAGAAAACCTATAGTCCTTTGTAAGACTACTTTTAGCTTGTGAGCAAAAATAGGTAACAATTACGTCCACCACCTCCACCTCTTTCACCAACCCTGGCATCATTTGTTATTGCTGCATCTTTGAAGAAAAATTTTTACCTCCCAAAATTTTTGTAACAGTTTTCTACCTTTGTGATTTTTTTTTTGGTAGTTGTAGAATGTATTAATCTTTTCAGCATCCTAAATTTCATTTTGTGGATTGGAGATTATTTCTATGATCATTTTTTCTTGCTGCATTATGTTGACTAATTTATGGCTGAATTGATATGACAGGGTGGTAGACAACAAGCTCACATGAATGGGTGGCAACATGTTGCAACAAAAAAACTGCAGTTTGATAAGAAGGATCTTGAGTAGCTTTTTGAATTAGTTGTTTTTCATCATGGTGTATTCAAAATAGCAAGAGATGGAACTAGGCTTGCATCATTTCTTTAGTTATGTTTTGGTCAAGCATATTGACTTGATAGCATTGTAACATGTACAAATATATTGTTTAATAAAAAAGTTATTGGATTGGAAGGGGTTATTAAAAACTCCTTCCAAAAACCGAAGGGAATAGTCACTGGCCATGGTTATTCCTTGAGGTCGTGTTTTTGACACCTTAAAGAATGGTCAATAGGCCAAAGCCATTCTTTAAGGTTTGTGTCTCGTTTTCTTTGCATTTTTTTTTTATTAGATTAAATTTTATTTAAGCATTTATTAATTTTGATTTCAGCATTGAAGTTAAATTTCACAATTTCGAAAATAAATTTATCATTTACCCCCTCACTAAATGTTTTATGAATCATTTATAACATAGTGCACAAAAAAGATAATCATAAATAACATTTACAAAAGTCAAATTTGTTCAATTTATGAATGCAATTCACGTTACATTGTGCCACTAAAAATTAAAAAAATGGCAATCACATAATTAACATTATTGTAAATGATTGGAAACTAATCATTAAAAGAGCATCATGAAAGCAATATACATAACATAAAAATTTCACCATAATTATAATAAAAAAATGTGTTTTGACTCATAACATATTAGCACTATTTCATATTCCATAACTAACAACAATCATAAAATATGACAACTTAATATAGCCATCACACTTATCATCATAAATAAATAAAAGAAAACATGTTGTGTTGTCTCGTCTTGTTTTGTCTTGTCTTGTGGTCGTCTTAGGTCGCTTAGGGGAGGCCAAACAAGCTTCTACCTTCACGTGGTTGGCCTTGTCAGTAGAGAATGTTTGATTAAATATTCTTGAAGCTAAGAGAAGCTGAAATGTAAATATTATCTTTTTAAATAAATAATATTTAATAAATTTAAGGTATTTCATTGCATATTGAAATTTTTTAAGTAAAAAGAAAATCATGATTGCAAAGGTGAAATGTAGGCAAAGTAGATAATATTTTTTAAACTAGAAACATATGTTTTGAAGATGGTAAAATATTAGGTTTCCTTAAATTGTTTGGTATTTTAAGATGGTAAAATATTAGGTTTCTTTAAATTGTTTGGTATTTTAATGGAGCTTTTTTTTTAACTAAGTATAATCATCTTAATCACAATCCTAACCTTACCATAACCAAAACCTAGTTCTAAGTATTATTAGGCTTTAGGGTTTAGGGTTAGGATTATTGGGAGGGTTTAGGGTATTGGGTAAGGTTTAGAGTTTGAGTTAGGGTTTACATCATGGGAAGAGTTAGAATTATGACAACAATTAACGTTTAGGGTTACAATTAAAGTTAAGGGGTTAGGGTTAGGATTATTGTTAGAATTTATGGCTTACATCTTGGTTAGGTTTAGGTTATGAATCCTAAAACCCGAAAGACTAACCCTAAAATTGAAAAGCCAAAACCCTAAATCTATTTAGGGTTTAGAGTTTAGGTTTAGGGTTAAGGGTTTAATGTTCATATTTAGGGTTTAGGGTTTATGTTTAGGGTGTGGGTTTAGGGTTCAAAGTAGGGTTTAGGTTTACAGTTTAGGGATTAGTTGTAGTGTTTGGATTTAGGGTTTAGGGTTGACATTCAATGTTTAGGGATTTGATAGCTAACTGAACCCTAAACCCTAAATTTACGATTTAGAGTTTAGGGTTAGGGTTTAGGTTTAGGGTTCAAATTTACGATTTAGGGTTTAGGGTTTGGATTTAGGGTTTAGAGTTTGGGGTTCAAGTTTAAGGTTTCAGGTTCAAATTTAGGGTTTAGGGTTCAAATTCAAGGTTTAGGGTTTTGATAGCAAATTGAACCCTAAATTCAGACCTTAAACCCTATGCCCTAAATTTAAACCCTAAATTCACACCTTCAACCCTAAACCCTGAATTTAAACCTTCAACCCTAAACCCTAAATCAAACCTTAAATTTGGATTTAAGGTTTAGGGTTTGGGGTTTAGGGTTTAAGATTCAAGGTAAGGTTTGGTGTTCGGATTTAGGGTTTGGGTTTTAGGGTTTGGATTATGTTTAGGGTTTAGGTTTTAATGTTAGGTTTTAGGGTTTAGGTTTAGGGTTTAAATTTATTCCCAATATTAGTAGGGTTTAGGGTTTTGAGTTCGAATTTAGGGTTCAAGGTTTAGGATTCAAATTAAATTTAGGGTTTAAATTTAGGATTTAGGGTTCAAATTCAAGGTTTCGGGTTTTGACAGTAAACTAGACCCAAAACCCTATATTCAATCCTTCAACCCTAAACCCTGAATTCAAAGCTTCAACCCTAAACCCTAAATCAAACCTTAAATCTGGATTTAGGGTTCGGGGTTTAGGGTTTAAGATTTAAGGTTCAAGGTAAGGTTTGGTGTTCGGATGTAGGGTTTGGGTTTTAGGTTTTAGATTTAGGGTTTAGGTTTTAATGTTAGGTTTTAGGGTTTAAATTTATTCCCAATATTATTAGGGTTTAGGGTTTTGAGTTCAAATTTAGGGTTCAAGGTTTAGGATTCAAATTGAACTTTAAACCTTAGTTTAAATTTAGGATTTAGGGTTCAAATTCAAGGTTTAGGGTTTTGACAGTAAACTAGACCCTAAACCCTAAATTCAAACCTTCAACCCTAAACCCTAAACCCTAAACCCTAAATCAAACCTTAAATTTGAATCCTAAACCTTGAACCCTAAATTCGAACTCAAAACCCTAAACCCTAATAATATTGGAAAAAAATTTAAACCCTAAAACCTAACATTAAAACCTAAACCCTAAATCTAAACCCCAAACCCTAAATGCAATCCAAACCATAAACGTAAACCCTAAACCTCGAACGCTAAATCCAAATCGTAAAACCCAAAGCCTAAATCCAGATTTAAGGTTTGATTTAGGGTTCAGGGTTGAAGGTTTGAATTCAGGGTTTAGGGTTGAAGGATTGAATATAGGGTTTAGGGTCTAGTTTACTGTCAAAACCCTAAACCTTGAATTTGAACCCTAAATCCTAAATTTAAACCCTAAATCTGAACTAGGGTTCAAATTCAAGGTTTAGGGTTTTGACAGTAAACTAGACCCTATATTCAATCCTTCAACCCTAAACCTTGAATCTGAACTAAGGTTTAAAGTTCAATTTGAATCCTAAACCTTGAACCTTAGTTCAGATTTAGGGTTTAAATCTAGGAATTAGGGTTCATATTCAAGGTTTAGGGTTTTGACAGTAAACTAGACCCTGAATTCAAACCTTCAACCCTAAACCCTGAATTCAAACCTTCAACCCTAAACCCTAAATCAAACCTTAAATTTGGATTTAGGGTTTAGGGTTTGGATTTAGGGTTTAAGATTCAAGGTTCAAGGTTCAAGGTAAGGTTTGGTGTTCGGATTTAGGGTTTGGGTTTTAGGGTTTAGGTTTACGGTTTAGGGTTTGGGGTTTAGATTTAGGGTTTAGGTTTTAATGTTAGGTTTTAGGGTTTAAATTTATTCCCAATATTATTAGGGTTTTGAGTTCGAATTTAGGGTTCAAGTTTTAGGATTCAAATTGAACTTTAAACCTTAGTTCAGATTTAGAGTTTAAATTTAGGATTTAGGGTTCAAATTCAAGGTTTAGGATTTTGACAGTAAACCCTAGACCCTAAACCCTAAACCCTATATTCAATCCCTAAACCCTATATTCAATCCCTAAACCCTATGCCCTAAATTTAAACCCTAAACCTCGAGCACTAAATTTAAACCTTAGACCTCGAGCCCTAAATTTGAACACTAAAACCTAAACTCGAACCTTCAACGGGTTTGGTTTGCTATCAAAACCCCTTGAATTTAAACTCTAAACCTTAAATTCATTTAGTGTTTAGGGTTTTGAGTTTAGATTTAGGGTTCAAGGTTTAGGTTTAGGGTTTCTAAAGCAAACCAACCTCTAAATCTTAAATTGAAACCCTAACAGTAACCCCTAAATTCAAACCTTCAACCCTTGACCCTAAATCAAACCTTAAACCTGAATTTAGTGTTTAGGTTTAGTGTTCAAATTTAGGGCTCTCGGTTAAGGGTTTAGGGTTTCGATTTCATTTTGCTATCGAAACCATAAACCTTGAATTTAAACCCTAAACCCTAAATTAATATAGGGTTTGGTTTGCTATGGAAACCTTAAACCAAACCCTAAATTTGGTTTTCTATGCTAATAGGGTTCAATTTGCTATCGAAACTCTACATCCAAACACATCTAATCACTAAATTGTAAACCTAAACCCTACCTTGAACCTTAAACCCACTCCCTAAATGTAAACCCTTAACCCTAAATATGAACACTAAAACCACACCCTAAATCTAAACTCTAAACCCTAAAGGGTTTAGGCTTTTCAATTTTAGGGTTAGTATTTTGGGTTTTAGGATTCATAACCCTAAACTTAACCATGATGTGAACCCTAAACCCTAACCCTAAACCCTAACAATAATCCTAACCCAAACCCTAACTTTAATTGTAACCCTAAACCATAATTGTAATCATAATTCTAACCCTTCCCATGATGTAAACCCTAACCCTAAAACTCTAAACCTAACCCTAACCCTACCAATAATCCTAACCCTAAACTAATACCTAAACCCTAAATCCAAACGCTACATCTAATCCCTAAACAGTAAACCTAAACCCTAAATCCAAACACTAAACCCTAAACCCCTAAATTTTCAATTTTAGGGTTAGTCTTTTGGGTTTTAGGATTCATAACCCTAAACCTAACCATGATGTAAACCCTAACCCTAAACCCTAACCCTAACCCCTTAACTTTAATTGTAACCCTAAACCTTAATTGTAATCATAATTCTAACCCTTCCCATGATGTAAACCCTATCCCTAAAACTCTAAACCTTACCCAATACCCTAAACCCTACCAATAATCTCAACCCTAAACCCTAATAATACTTAGTGCTAGGTTTTGGTTATGGTAAGATTAGGATTGGCATTAAAATTATTATACTAAGTGAAAGAAAAGCTCCATGAAAATACCAAACAATTTAAGGAAACCTAATATTTTACCATCTTCAAAACATATCATTTATGTTTCTAGTTTAAAAAATATTATCTATTTTGCTTACATTTCACCTTTGCAATCACAATTTTCTTTTTACTTAAAAAATTTCAATATGCAACGAACTACTTTAAATTATTAAATATTTTATTTATTTAAAAAGATAATATTTACATGTAAGCTTCTCTTAGCTTCAAGAATATTTATTCAAACATTCTCTACTAACAAGGCCAACCACGTGAAGGTAGAAGCTTGTTTGGCCTCCCCTAAGCGACCTAAGACGAACACAAGACAACCTAAGCGACCTAAGACGAACACAAGACAAGACAAGACATGTTTTATTTTATTTATTTATGATGATGATAAGTGTGATGGCTATATTAAGTTGTCATATTTTATGATTTGTTGTGAGTTATGGAATATGAAATAGCGTTAATATGTTATGAGTCAAAATACATATTTTTATTATTATTATGGTGAAATTTTTATGTTATGTATATTGCTTTCATGATGCTCTTTTAATGATTAGTTTCCAATCTTTTACAATAATGTTAATTATGTGATTGCCATTTTTTAAATTTTTAGTGGCACGTTGTGAATTGCATTCATAAATTGAACAGATTTTGACTTTTGTAAAGGTTATTTATGATTATTCTTTTTGTACACTATGTTATAAATGATTCATAAAACATTTAGTGAGGGGGTGTAAATGATAAATTTATTTTCGAAATTGTGCAATTTAACTTCAATGCTGAAATCAAAATTAATAAATGCTTAAATAAAAATTAATCTAATAAAAAAAAATGCAAAAAAACGAGACACAAACCTTAAAGAATGGCTTTGGCCTAAAGACCATTCTTTAAGGTGTCAAAAACACAACCTCAAGGAATAACCATGGCCAGTGACTATTCCCTTCGGTCTTTGGAAGGAGTTTTTAACCCCTTCCAATCCAATAACTTTTTTTATTAAACATTATATTTGTACATGTTACAATGCTATCAAGTCAATATGCTTGACCAAAACATAACTAAAGAAATGATGCAAGCCTAGTTCCATCTCTTGCTATTTTGTATACACCATCATGAAAAACAACTAATTCAAAAAGCTACTCAAGATCCTTCTTATCAAACTGCAATTTTTTTGGCTGCAACATGTTGCCACCCATTCATGTGAGCTTGCTATATGCCACCCTGTCATACCAATTTAGCCATAAATTAGTCAACATAATGCAGCAAGAAAAAATGATCATAGAAGTAATCTTCAATCCAAAAAATGAAATTTAGGATGCTCAAAGATTCATACATGTTACAACTACCACAAAAAACCAAAAAAAACATCACAAAGGCTATACAAATTTTGTGAGGTGAAAATTTTACTTCAAAGATGCAAGACAATAACAGATGATGCTGGGGTTGGTTGCTCACAAGCTAAAAATAGTCTTACAAGAGACCGGAGGTTTTCTGTTTTTTTGAACAAACATAAACCTCTTCACCATGCCCAAAAGTGAAATATAAATAAATAATTAAATAAGTGTCCCAAAGCCCTTGTTTCTACGTTGCACGAAGAGTTCAAGGTTTGAATGTATTTCCATGTGGCGTAGTGTGTCATGAGGCAAGTTTTCCATGTAGAAAGAGACAAACTAGGGTTGTGTTGAGAAGGCTTGAGTTATTATACAAATAAGCCATATCTTTCTGTAAGTTTTCTTACTGTTGCAGATTTATCATGGCGGCCAATCTCTCTAATAAAGAATTGAAGATCCATTCAATACTCTTTCTACACTTTCATATTCAGTCTATCTCAAAGAGAGTGTCAAGATCATGTGTTCTTCAGTTTTCACCGAAGTTAAGAAGTCATCTAGAGGTTTGTGGAACGTGAAATATGCTCCATGATAGAGAAGAGTACTTGTGGAGGTCGTTGCAAGTAATAGAGATCACTATCATCTATCCATGCAAGCCTCATGCACATAGTTCTCCATTAATCAGGTCAGATAGGTCTTATCAAGTTTTTGCTTACATTTGCAGAAAGCAAGGTCTTTGTATATGCATTTAGGCTTTTTCTAGGTTTTCTCTTGAAATGAATGGGCTGTTGTGAGAAGATCAACATGGAGAGGCAAAATAGAATGCTTGCGGAGATTGAGGACCATTCACAGATCAACAAACTTCTAAGTCTGCACAGTCATTAGAGACCTCTTATTCCATAATAGTGGAGAGCTACAACTTTCATTAAGGTTGATCTTGAACTCAAAGAACAAAGGGATAAAAGGAAGTTATTGTACCAGCAATAGAAAGCAAGGTTTTGATGACAATCTTAAGGAAAGTAATATCCAATGTAGTCTTCAGAGTGCCATTAGGACAGCTCCAAGTCCTTTCATCAAGTCATGGTGAGACACAAAGAGGAACAAAGTTTTGACAGTGAGACAGTCCATGCAAAGGGGGAAATAGAAAAATGGTGTTCAAAGAGCATTCAATCATGGCAGAGTTATGATGTCACTGTCATGATAAACGTTGGGGTATACAAGGAAATAGCAGTCATGAGGAGAAAAAAAAGGAATCCTCACTGTCACCAAGCCATCAAAAGGTTAAAGATACATATCAAAAGGATGCATTGAAATGAAGAGAACAATCAAATGCTATTTTGATAGTCTAAGGGTTTGCGAGGTAGCCAATACAGAGCAGCAATAAACAGTCAAAGATCAATTCATAAACAGAGTTTGCAGCCACAGAAGAGCCTTATAACAGCAGCCAAATCTCTTGTGTTAATGGTATAAAAGATATGCACGACATTCAAAGTTTTTGTTGTAGACTAGGACGTGATCAATGGATGAAAGTATAGTCTCAAAGAGATGTCATAATGTGTAAATGTTTCCTTAGGACAGTCTAATGCAACACAAAAGTTTTTTATCAGCCAATACCTTAGTCTAGGGTGCAGTAGAAGACAGCAAATACGCCCAAGTCTGATAAAATGGACAGTGATCTTCAAAAGAATAGATCAAAGAGGCTTCAAAACAGTTGTAAGGACACACAAAATATGATACAAGGACTATCATCTTCAAGAGGAGCTCTGTAATAAGTTTGCTATATGAAGCAAACAGGGAACAAAGTTCAAAACATATGAAGGATCAGATTAGGAGTCATTCTCAAGGGCATGAAGCCTTAAGTGCACAAGATAACAGACTGATAAAATGTCATGGTACAGTGTCGATAATGATGCACCATGGACTTGATTAGCAGCAGCAATATCTTTTCAATTTACCACTACAAAAGCAGCAGACTGGAAAAGAACACTGGACAGTGGCTAATAGGCAGACAAAGAATAGATCCAAAACACAATGATGAACAAGAAAGGCTATAAAGTAATATCTTCAAAAGATGTTAAGGACAGTGCTCAAGGTAAAGATACCAATCATCGCAGCAAGGAATGGTTAGAGTCTCCATTAAGAGGCATATAGCCATCATATATGATAAGCAAGATGACAGTCCTTGTGAGGATAATCAAGCGCCAGAGCAGCTTTAAGGAAGAGCAGTCCTTAGTTGCAGTAGATAGATTAATATTGTAGAGGAAGGCTGTTAGAGTACAAAGACAATAAAGAACCCTTTCAAAGTTGTGGCAGTCCTAGAATGATCCATCACCAAGAGCTATGAATGCAGAATTGTGGCAAAAGTTTGAGCAGTCTCAGCAATAAAGAGAAGCACAATATGGATTTCATGATAGCATGCAGTCCTTGATCACTGCTGTCCAAAGAAACTTACACTCGTTAATAAAAGCAAACATTTTGTCACAGTTGTTAATGATAGCATTGAAGGTTCTCATAATGAGCTACAGAGATCTGTTTTGAAATAAGACAATCGTATGAATAGACGGATCTTAAGGTAGTTAAGGCATTCAAAACCCTCATACCAAAAATATGTAGAGCCTATACAATCAGGGGGTATAAAGTTAAGGTAGTTAAGGCATTCAAAACCCTCATTGACAGTCCTCCTAGTTGGTTGTGCAGAGCCACAGGTCATGATGAGGATTAGTGGCATCATTAGCAACAAAGGAATTAGTGATCCAAACTAAGAAATAGCAGCCTCAATGCACAATGATCACACAGTCTTCAGAACCCTGACAACAGTCCCAAATCTAGCAAAGGTGAATAACCTTACAAGTGAGCAGTCCTCACTAATGAGCAAAGACAGTAGGGTATGATGAACTCTAGAAAAGGGAATACACCCAAACAACTCATCAAAGGTCCATGAAGACCAGAACACAGTCCATTAGAGAATTGAGCAGTCATTAGAGAGATCATTAGCAGCTAGGAGGAGTATGGCAGTCTCAAAAGCCATTTTTATGAATTAGCAATCCTAATATCAAAGAAAGACAAATTGCGGTAACAGAGAAGGAACATATATTTAATCTCAAGAAGGGACAGTCATAAATCATTCAAAGCAATGTGAAAACAAGTTGTGTAAACTCTTTTTTTCTAACTACCATAGTTTGTTAAATCCTCTTTGTTTCATAACAAATACAAAATAGGAACACGAGCCAAGGTAGTTAATCACACAAATGGTTGCGAAAACAATCTAAAATATTAAACGACTATACATACCAGGTTCAATTTTAATCATTCATGTCAACCTCGTAAACTTCAATGACTGTAGCTTCTCTGTATTACACATATTTCGTTCTCTACTTTACAAAATCTGCTAGCCTGAAACCAAGAAAAATCGTATCCCTGCATCGCATTTGAAATAATAAAAGAAATGAATAAATCCAACAAACTTGCCAGAGCTCCCTAAACAAGGATTTGAAAAAAATATTAAAACCCTAAACCAAAATTATTACATTCCGAAACCAACAAAGCTCAGTTAGCTGATATAACTTTAGCTTACTATTATAGATGATTTGCAGGTTCTGTAAAATATTTCAAAGCCAATAAACAATACAATGCTACACGAAAAAACTACAGAGCAAGGCATGTACGGACATACCAGAAGCCCAATAGGGTGTTGCAGCTGTATGTGTTATGAGGTCAGTGAACCCCCAATAAAACCAATCCATGGCTGTTCATCAATAAAACTCCATGAGCCAAACCTTCGTTTCTTAAATCCATGTAAAAAGAATGGGAGCCTTAATCTATAATTAAATTTAAGCCAACAATGTCAGTTGTATAAAGAATCTCAACCCCTTACAGTGAAGAGGATGCAAGAAGGTTGTCTAAGATCAAACATATGAGCTTCCCATCTCTTCTTCTCTGCATCGGTTCTATGAACTCCCACCGGATTTTGTGTCCCATGCCTACATTGGAATCTCATTTCATTATATTTCAAAAGGACAAAAATAACTAATGATATTAGGTGAAAATATATTAATTACATTAAAGCATTAAATTATTTCCAAGATCAAACATATGAACTTCTCATCTCTTCTTTGCATAAACTAGAGACAAAACTAACTAATGAATATTAGATGAAAATATATTATTTACATTAAAGCATCAAATTATCTTCAAGAGCAAGAAACAACAAAAGCTTCAAGGACAATAATACAAGGGGATAATCAAACTATTAGGTAGCATAGCATATATATCCATTCTCATATAGATATTGCAGGAAATAACAAGCAGATGGATTTATATATATATAGGTGAGAATGGTATCCATAGTTCACACTGCTATTTTATAGTTCAAATATATACAGGCATATAGAGCTTTGTTTAAAATTTTCATTGGAAAATGTGAATAAAATTGAGACTGCAGTTCTGCATACTATCATTCGAAAATTCTTTTTGAAATTCTGTTGCTGTTAAAATGCAGTATTCTATGAACTCAAAGTTTATGAGCTTTATTCATGAAGGGTACTATTAACTGAGACATATAATATTGTAGCTTCTCCACATTTAACATGCATATATATCTAAAACAGTAGGTTCATATATACTTTTATTTACTAATTAAAGTGAGAAAACTTACAAGCTCAAATGCTAATCTTACCCAATTTGGTTATGAGAGTAAATATATATGCTCTGCATGTAGCACTTTAAATAGATATCCTATTACAAATTAAAGAACCGTTAGAAGTATGTTTTAATAGAATGTTTAAAATAGAGAGTTCTGGTTGTAGATAACACATATATTGGCGTTGGTTAGGTGTAATGAATTTGTCATTCTCTAATCTTCTGCTCTCTCACTTGCTCTCTAGCCCTGATGATGGATCGTGGCGTTTGGTCTGAAACATTCGCAACATCAAAAAGCTACATGGTCAAATCTAGAAGAATTAAAAACAAATCACTGTGGACTGTGGATGTTTAATGAATTTATTTAATTATTCAAAGATTACAATTCCTTCCCAAAAGATCTGATTCTATCTCTTCGTCTTAAAAAATAGCCAAATTTGAGCTCTTTTTTGGGCTCAAAAATTTACAAAACTTTGAATTTAACACTTACATTCTCTTGATGCTACGGGACTACTCGACAATATTCATGTCGGCTTGTCTACTGTTATATTCAACGGTGTGAATTCTCCTGCTTACAGAGACCAAATTGGTGTGAATTCTCCCACTTACAGAGACGCCAATTTGGTGTCCAACACCCTTGTTGTTCAACCCCACAAAGGAAGGTGACTGGTTGTCAATTTACCAAATACATTGTTCAATAAGGCATAGATCCTTCACAGTTCACACACATCAGATTTAACCTTTCTCTATGGAGCACACAACCTTTACCATTAGACCCACTCAGGTTGTACTTCAGGTTGAAGCAGTGACTATTATAACTAAGTTATTCTTAAAAGTCACTCTTACGCCTATTAATATTTTGACAGAATGCTTTAGGTTAAACATGTGAGGTGGGAAAATTTTAGTGCTTTTCTATTATCGAGAATAATAGTTTATAAACAGGGTTTCAAGATGGAAAGTGAGAATATAATGGAGTATTAGGAGGAACGTGATAAAACATATGAGCGGGACTTCAACTCCATTGGAAGCGGCACCACATGTGACAAGCAGATTCCAGTCATACCAATACCATTTATTGAAAAAAAAATTTACTCAACTCACTTCGGGAAGGTAGCAAATTTACTCTAATGTATATAGGAATAATCAGTTAAAAATATATAGTTAATATCAATTGATATGTCCTATTTAACAATCAAACTTTACTTTATTATCTTAATTTATGACCTATGTTGCTGAATCATGGCCCCTTTGCCAAATTTTCAATGTTATTATAAGTAATGAGTATTTTGATTCTATTCCATCTTCCAATCAAGATCCCTTTGGTAAAATACACAACATTGCATGATAACGCGACTTTTCTATGATTCTACTGTCATGCCCCGTCTTTGATCATCATATTTTTTCCCAATCAAGAAATATAAAGTATAGCAATTAAAGTATTGATAATTGTTTATTTATTAACTTAATATTTTAATTTATTCATTATATACAAATGAGATAAATATAACAATTACTATTAATTAATTAATATTTTATTATTATTAATTAATTAATTAATATTTATTAACTATTCATAAAATGTTTTAATGAAATAAATTAATAATATTAAAAATCATGGGTCACTTATCTCCAAAGGGGCCCACGTAATCCTAACGAAAAGTCAGCCCTTTGAATAGTGGTGACTCACCACCCTCCTATAAAGCATCGAGAGAAAGAGGAATCAAGGAGGGAAGATTACGGAGGAAGAAAAGAGTTATCGCCGGCAGAAGCATTGAGTTTTTATAGTGAAAGGAATGGTTTCAGGTATATTTCTACAGCCCAATATATATATGGTAATTATCGTTTAAGAGTGCTATAAGAACAATACGGTTGCAGTGTGATATATGTATAAATCACTTTCCACACTGATGATAAATCTGGTAATGTTCTGCTAAACAAATTCATATGTTCTGATTTTAAACCCGTAAATTACCACAATTCAACTTAAATGTTACATTAAACTGCAACCATTTATGTGACACGATAGTGCTGTGAATTACTACTAATTAAGTTAATATAATACGTGTATCTGTGGTTACAATCAATCACATCATGAAACATATAAACAGTTTACACCAGTAATAAATCTGCATAATGTTATGGTAAGAACAATATATAGTATTACACACATATAGTCATAAATAGATTACTAATAAAGTGAAATCACAAAATGGCACAACAAGTTCCCTAATGTTTTTGTATTCTGTTAATCTCCCATAATGATCATAAAATTATATACATTGGATAGAATGAACTGGTAAAATATTGGCAGATTATTTATACAAGTCTGAACTAAAACATACTGCACAATCTTATGTCAATAACAATAACAGTAATAATGAATCTATTCACTAATTTACTTAAAATCCCAGGAAGGCAGAGAGATTCGGAGAGGAGGATAATGTCTGTCTCAGTTGTCCACCTACTGATCCAAGTAAGATCAGTAGGCCAGTAGGGCATATGACTGCTACTGGGCCTGGGACTGGCAACAATTAAGCCCCTCTACAATCTGCTACTTCCTTGGCTTAGTAAATTTAAGGGTGGGACAAGGAATGATTACGGGGATAAAACCCACACCACCATTAGTAAGCCAAAAGGGCATGATGACTGCTTTTGGATCCAGAGAGGGATGGATGGGCTAACTGGATCACCCTTGTGTTACCCCATTATGGTTATTAAAGGAAAAATGTTATAAGCCATATGATTTACAATTGAATAAATTCACGTTTCCGCTGCATATGTATAATCCATAAGAAAGTAATCTCTGTATGAATTAGTGTGATTTTCCTTTGAATGTGAGCAATGTTACCATTTCTGATTTATTTCTTCCATCTGTTATTCAGGCAAACATATTTGTGCTTATATATCTAGTAAGGGACATTACATCTACCCTGCTTGTGAATCAAGTACCCCTTGGAAAAAATATTTGATCATACTATAATAATATAATATACACTGCTGAGTATGATATAATGCATTTTGCTTTTGAGGTCCCTTTGGTAGAACTTACAACTTGACTATTGATACCACCCTTCTTCTAAATCAGTTCGCCATTAGCAAAATTTACAACTTCGACTATGATATAATAAACATTAAGATTATATTCTGCTGTTGAATACAAAATTTAGATCTTGAGTCTAATATACTGCATCAAAGCCCCTTTTGCAAAATGTACAACTTTATATATATATATACTCTATTTCAAATTGATTTAGGCTTTGGAAAATTGAGCGATAATATTGCAAACCCAACCAAGCACAATAATTTCAAAATTTACTTTTCCAACCAATCACATAAAAAAATTTCATATAACTTCCAGGTTTCTGGAAAGTTTTTTATGAGCTCTAAGGTCTTCTGATTTATTCTTCGCAGTGTATTTTTGACCTAAAGGAATTATGACACAGGTAGTTGTAAACAAATACAATTCATTTAACCTGTAACTGGTGTAACGTCGGCTGTAGGTTTTACCAAGTTAGATGCCAGGAAAAGATACCATGGAAATTTAAATCTGTGTGCTGCATAGTTGACTGCCAAAAATCATCAATTTCAGAACTTGTTATAATTTTGTTTTGGCTTCCGTAGGAAAATAGATTAAAATAGGTAGCAATGGGAAATGGATGAAGAACAAATTGACAATTCTGAGATCTACTTTTTTATAATTCTAGGTTCTCATAGCTTGGATGTTTGTGAAACAGGTGGCATAGTATGAGCCAGACTTGTTACAAAATGTGAAACGGGTTAGTCCTTTGTTGGTGGAAGTTGTTTCCAACATGCTTACCATCCAAATGACACTTTTTATGCTCCCTACAAAAAAACTCCAAGTTACTCAGCCTCCTGAGTTACATGTTGAGGGACAAGGTGGAATCATGGGACTCCAAATGGGCACTCTCACCAATAATGTGCTAGGGAAAATAAACTCATGGCGCAGTCTTTCAAAAAATGTAACTTAAGGTATGCAGGGAGACAGGCATGACAGTCTTTATGGGATTGATTTCGTGGACATACGTCAAAACAAAATCCAATCTACGTTATTTTTAGATAAACTGCACCACCTCATATGATCCAGGGGCTATGGCTCCTGTTTCCACAGATCTCAATATAGGGAGCCTTTCTCTTGAACAATCAAAGGTGCCGAACGGTCTCTCTTGTTCACTGACCATGAGGAATTCATCACAAAGTGAGCAAAAAGGTAGTACGTTTACTGGTAAATCATTCTCTAAGACCACATCCTTTCTTCTGTTGAGGAAGCCTATTCATATGGTACAGTCACCCAAAAATCCCAAAAGCAGCAGCAAGATGGAATAAACTCTCCAGATAGGCTATGCTTTCTGAGCTTCAAATACACTGGTTCACCTGGGCTTACAAACAACAGCTCAAGTGATGGGAATCAAGAAATAGATAGGTTTCATGGACCAGTCAGTGGAAGGACAGATAGATTGAAAATGTTTAACAATTCTAGCATAAATTTCAGCATGGCAAAAGCTGCAGTGATATTAGCACCAACCTTATTGGAACTTTACAAAGTTTTAAAGATCAATCAACCTTTCTAAGATTGAAGAAGAATATAGGAGGAAAGATATTAGAGCATATAATTGTCCAATGTAAAGTCTTTAGTGAGATTGATGAAGTAGGCCATACCCTTGATCTAACACTCTTCAGTACATATGAACAACTTTATGACAGTCTGGCAAAAATGTTTGGTATTGAAAAATTTAAGCTTTCCAATCATGTTCTCTACAAGGACATTGGCAACACTCTGAGGCATGCTGGGGAGGAGACCTATGGGTAAGTTATCTGTCTAATCCAATCTTATTCCTTTTTCACCATTATCTTAAGCTTAATTTCAATTTGTTTTACAATGATGAAAATTAAGTTCTTTCATGTGACAGAAATAGTTTCCTGCAGAAATCTTCTTTTGCATTGCCTTTTGAAGTGATTTCTTATATAGATCCTTTAGCAATTAATTAAATCATCATTTTAATTATCCTTAATTTATATACAGAGATTTTGTGAAAACAGTGAGGAGGATTACAATCACTTCTGATTCAGGCAGGGACATGATGTCAAGATAATTGATAGCATTTATAAAACTGCATGCCCTATTCCTGCATTATGATGTCAATTATTGTCTAATAAGTAAATTTGTTATTATATGTGAGGGACTGCATAATGTGAGAGGGAGTTCTGAAGGCAGACAACTTAGATATCAACCTGTGATTAGGTTTGACGTGAGAAGAGTTTTATCAAGATAATTCTGACTCCAAAACTCATTGTTACATTTATTTAAAGACTAAACCTGCAACAGAGAACTTTTATAAGATGTGCTCTGTGCAACTGATGACTTTAACCATTGCTTTCAAAGTTCAAACAATGATTAGAGGTTTTTAGAGGATTTGG
The DNA here is from genome assembly GCF_030272615.1 of Cryptomeria japonica. NCBI lineage: Eukaryota > Viridiplantae > Streptophyta > Pinopsida > Cupressales > Cupressaceae > Cryptomeria > Cryptomeria japonica. Next base: position 576,360,866 of record NC_081410.1, on the reverse strand, counting down.
GACTACTGCTAATGCTGAATATGTAAGTTGTTATCTATATTAGTTAAATATAATTAAGTAGTCACAATAATCCAAATATTAAATCACAGATTAAAGGGCATAAAAATTGTAAACCAAGAATGCATTCTCATATCATATACAAGCTTCAAATCCAATAAATGAAACTGTCCATCTGGGTTGCTAGCCTTGCAAGGCTAGTCCTAAGTCATCCAAGTAGTAACATAGTATCAGAACCATTTTGAGCCATCCAGAATAAACAATAGCCATCATTGGATGATATGTGCCCATGCAGAAAACTTTGACAGGTCAATCATGGGAGATGAAAGATGGGGGATGGATATGGGTAGTTACAATCCAGCCTGTTCTTCAAGGATTGTGAATTTTTAGATATGCAATGCTTTTATGTATAGCCATTATGGTACATAACCTGCTTGCCTTGTTGGTCTTTGGTCTTTTATGTATGGAAGTTATGGTACATAGCATGCTTCCCTCATCAGTCTCTGGCTTATCCAACTTTAAATAGATTTCATCAAATTGTGAGCGAGATCTGTCATCCACAAGAAAAAACACACTCTTCTCTTTAACTCAATCACACTGCATTGCAATTTCTTTTTCAATCCCCTCTCATTCATCAACTTTCATATTATTGGGGCACCATCTTGCTATTAGCTTCTGCATGAATATTTGAAAGCAGCACATACTACCTAGGTGTTTCAGGTGCTAATGTAAAAAGACACTCTACAGAAAACTCGTCCAGCTTTATGTTACAACAAACTCTACATGCACTAATGAAATCCCCCCAAACAAGTAGGTTGTAGAACCATCTATTCAATTAATTCATGTGCTTCACATAGGTTGCGATGATGAAGAAGAGGTTGCTGCTGTGATTTTGGGAACCAAATCTGGAACTTGCATTCCAAGGCCCTAGTTCGTTTGAAGGCTCAGAGAGACTTCTTGACAGCCTCTGCACAGGCTGCTGAGAGATTTTTCGATAGTGAGGAAGGTATTCTTGGGCTAGATGAGGCCTATGACAAGTTCAAGAAAATGTATCCAAAATTTTATAGTACAGAGGAAGTGGATGAGATCAGAAGTGATGAATATGGGCATTTAGAAGAGTCTTTGAAAGTCTACTCAGATTATTATGGATTTGGGATCAAGTGGACAACACTCAGACTGTAGCTCTGAGCTTAGGAAACAACTTTAGCATAAGAAAAGAAGAAAAAAGGACTCAGCGCTAGGTCTTTTTGTTTCTCCTACCTAGTCCAGGGTGACTGGAGCCAAGTATTCCTACCAGTGGATGTTTCTTGCACTGTAGAACAGGTGGCATGTATTGCTGGATGCAGGTGCTTTGGGTCCTAAAGATATGGATTCCCTTGTACTATCACTCTTTAGGCCTAATTTTATCATTGCATCTTTTTACAAGGTGTTTGGAACAGACCCAACAGGTTTTGGATGTCTTTTTATAAAAAAAACTCTTTTCTGGGCTATCTCCAAAATAAAGGAAATAAAAGAACTGGAATGGTAAACATTATTCATGTTTCTCCTCAATACTTGAGTGATTCTGGAGAACGGCGTGATGGCACAATGCGGGAGAGCGATGGAAATAATGAATTTGGAGAAGATGACGATGGTAATGGCTCCGAGTTCTCTATCGAACCTCATCCTCCAACATTCTCTGGTGCATTCTCATCAGCCCAAGTAAGGGATGTATTCGAAAGTGAAATGGAATAAATGAGAACAATTCTGACAAGGATGGAGCTAGTACAATTTGTGATGAGATTGATAATCTCTCAGTAGATGAGATTATGAAAAGTCCCATCTTTAGTGAAGAACAAAATGAGGATTCGATGTGCATGGACTTGGGTGAAAGTCCAGGTGGCCTAAATACTTCAGAGAATTTCAGAAAGAGTCCTAGCAATTTGGGTTTGTGCCAACTCCAAAATGGGTTTTCTCAAAGAACCAAACATAAAAAATCATCTAATGAAATCATATGCAAGTCTTTAATGGAAGATTATGGAAATGGTCCTATTTATGATGAAGAAAAGAAGAGTTTGGGTGTGAACAATGAAATAGTGTCATTTGATGTAGTAGTATCATCTGTATCACAAGATATTACTCAGACTAAGTTGCTTTCTGAGGTGCAAACTTCTTGTTTAAAAGGAAATACTGAGCCATTGCAGGATGATATTAATAAAGCAACACCCAAAAAGTCTAGAGAAGTTGATACAAGAGAATCTGTTTACAATGGCCAAGGAAAATCACAGGCAGACCAAGATCCCAGTAAGCCAAATGGTAACAGTTTCTCACATGGATCAAGTCAAGGAGATAATCTTCTTTCAAAAGAGGAGATGGGGATTTCTAGAAGAGTGGATTCACAGAGATTCCCAAAGTAGACATGGATAACTTTCAACTTAGATGGTGAAGGCTTTGTTTCTGCAGGTTACGAAATAGATGATAACAGAGACAAAGGTGGAAGTCATACTTCAGAACAAAGTATTTGCATTTTAGGGGAAGTTGCTCAGTCTTTCTCTACTGAAATAATTAGTTGTGACAGAGATGATAAGCATTTCATGGAGCCTCCAAACCATGCAAAACAAAATATTGTAAATACCACAACTAACCTAGCAAATGGTCCAAGAGAGACTAGAAAGGTTTGTTTTTCAGTTGGAAGCAAGCAAAAACCAGCAGAGAATGGATGCATAACAAAGGAAAGTTGTATAAGACAAGAAGCAGAGGGGGCATTCAGGCTTCTAGGTAGTAACACAGTATAAGAACCATTTTGAGCCATCCGGATGTAACAATAGCCATCATTAAATGATATGTGCACCGTGCAGAAAATTTTGGTAGGTCAATCATGGGAGATGAAAGGTGGGGGATGGATCTGGGTAGTTACTATCCAGCCTGTTCTTCATGGATTGTGAAATTTTAGATATGCAATGCTTTTATGTATGGCCATTATGGTAAATAACCTGCTTCCCTTGTCAGTATTTGGTCTTTTATGTATGGCAATCATGGTGCATTACATGCATCCCTCACCAGCCTTTGGTCTATCCAACTTTTCTTAAGTTTCATCAAATTGTGGGTGGGATGTCATCGATAAGAAAAAAAAAGCACTCTTCTCTTTAACTCAAACACACTGCATTGCAATTTCTTTTTCAATCCTCTCTCATTCATCAGCTTTCATATTACTAGGGCATCATCCCAACTATTAACTTCTGCATAAATATTTGAAAGCAGCACATAATACTCAGGTGTTTCAGGTGCTAATGTATACAAACACTCTACGGAAAGCTCATCCAGTTTTATGTTACTACAAACTCTACATGCGCTAATGAAAGCCCCCCAAACAAGTAGTTGCAGAGCATCTATTCAATTAATTCATGTGCTTCACATAGGTGTCCAACACAACCAATAGGGTCTACTAGGTAGGCTTAATGTTCCACTATGTGTGCGATATAAAACTCTTGAATCATAATATCAAAAGAATGCATGCTTTGATAGTAGACCTGCATTATAGAACAAAAACTACATAGGGCTGGATCTGGATTAGTGGGTTCATTCTCAAGTGTCTTTCATTCAATGTAAATATGCACCACTATTAAAGAACAATAATTTGCAATTATTGTTATATCAATACACTAAGTAAAATGCAATGTTAAAGCCTTTATGCTTCTTATTCTTTCTTCTTCAAGAGCTTGGTTAAATTTTTAAACAGTTCTATATTTCAATCTTATAACTATTTTTATTTTCTTCTTCAAGAGCTTGCCTTAAATTTTTAAACAGTTCCATATTTCTTTCTTTTAACTATTTTTATTGCTTGTCTACTACATTTATCTTCAGCTGGCTCCTAACCAGTGACCTACGGCCTTCAGGTAGATAATGTACACTAAACAGAGGGAGAAGATAGTAGAATTGCTATTGGTGGTTATTAGAAAAGATATTCTTTATCACTGGGAATCTAGTTCCTGTCATTATGGGAAAGAAATTAAATTATTAAATCATAAAAAAGATTCGGGAAAATCAATATGAGAAATGTTCTTTTAAAGAGTTATCAGTCAGTTTGTTAGACAAAATATATGTGTCAGGATATTTTTGTATAGAGAAGAGAAAGAATATTACAATGTAATAAATTATCACGCAAATGACTTAAACTATCAATCTAAAGTTTTATTGCAATTCTTTTATATTCAAAGCAACAAAATAATGATTAAAGACTCCAAATCTATAAAATTATTTTTTTAAATTCATCATAGAAAAATGAAGGGTATACACAAGAAACACATAGAACAAAGCATGGTAGTCACACAAATTGATCATGAAAACAATCTAAAACATTAGGTACATGTACATACCAGGTCCCATTTTTAATCATTCATGTCAATGTCACCAAACACGTCAACTTCAATGACTGCAGCTTCTCTGTGTTTGTACAACCCACAGACAATCCCGATAGCTGATTGTTAGTCATAACAATCCAAAACTTGAACAGAAAAAAATTAAAATACAGAATATATTGGACCATAATGACCTAAAACATTTACGATTTACCTAGAATTAAGACGTCCCAACCCAAAAACTTTTTCCCTGAGTAAAAAAATGGCATCCACCTTATAAATATTCAAAACTTAAAAATGAACAAAGGAAGAGCGTTCAAAAGAAAATGAAAACCACAAGCCTAAATATACCATCCCAATGATATATTGTCAGTTTACATTGTCAAAGATAAAAAATACATGCAAAAGTCAAAACTCCACACCCTGAGTTTTTATATAGGAAAAGATAAAGGAAAAGGAAAAAGAAAAAACCTAAGTTAATGATGCAGCTCACCTGCTTAGCAAGGCTTCCTCTTAGAAATGGACCTACCCATGAATCCATTGCCAGTGAGTGCCGTGATCAACTGAACATAAAAATAAACACGAGCTAATCTATTAGAAATTAAAACAAAAAGAAACATTTATTTCCAGGAAAAATAAAACATAGTGTGAAAACTTAAATATTAAGAGAACAATGTCCTTTGAAGTGGTCAAGTCTAAAACGTTTTATCTATAAATTTATATTCTGAACAGTAAATTATACCAAGATAAAAGAAATAAAGATAATGATACTAAGGATAAATAAACCAGGGCTGACAGCTCCAAGGGTAGATGGCTATTTTTTTATTATTGTACAACTGTTCATGTATAAAGAATTTGTGGTTCTTATTCATTCAGGTGCAGCAAACAATTCATTAGTTATTTGTTTTTAATTCTTCTGGATTTGTTTTTATTATTGGCAATAGCAAAAAGCTACACGGTCAAATCCAGAACAATTAAAAACAAATCACTATGGACTGTGGAGGTTTAATGAATTTAATCCATTAGTTTTTAGAATAAAGATAATTTAAATAGGAAGATCTGGGATTCCTATTAATTCTGATAGGGCAAACAATTCATTAGTTTTCATAGGAAAATCTGTGATTCCTATTCATTATGGTAGGGTAAGCAAATCCTCTACTCTACCTCTGTTAATACATAAATATAAGAAAAACATAGAGAATAAAGATAATCAACAAGAAGATTTACCTGCAAAAAGAAGTTTGCCCTCATTCAATTTCTATTTCCTGATCCCTGCTTTTTCCTATGCTTTGCCTCTTCATCCTCTGCCACACTCAATGTGAAAAAAACAAACAAATAATAGATAAAAACCATGACAGACACACAAAGTTTCACAAATAACAGATTAAAATCATCGACAGACAGACCAGTGTGCACACTGTAGACAAACTCTTACAGAAAATGGAAAAATCAAGAAATAGAAAAAAAGCGGAACAAAGCATTGTGAAGAAAAAAACACAATGAAAGAAATTATAAAAAACAGAACAAAGTATTGGCAGAAGAGAAAATCAAAAGAAAAAACGTTATTTGTACCTGGTCTGCAAATGCTGAGGGTTATATATAATCATACTTTTGCACGCTCCATGAAATTTGAAATTTGAATTTGCCAACTATTGCAAACATTCTAGAACACACAACGGCTAGTTTAGTTTCAGGCTTTTGAATCCACGAACCACATGTATGGAAAGAGATTGCAATGCGGCCATCCGTTGGATTTTTTGTACACGTTTTTTTCGCCTTTGATCGCGTTTTTCTCGGGCCGTTTTAAATCACTGTCAATTTCGTTTGCAGCAGATTGGCTTGCAAATCTTCCTAGATATCTAGGGTTTCAAGATATTTAGCAGTGAAGTTTAAAGCTTTTCCTGTTGTCCTGAGACGCTTAATCTCTTCAATGAATTTTTATTATTATTATTTCTTATTAAATTTATCCCTCATTATTATATTGTATGTAAAATATTTATTTATGTTTTTTAATATATAGAATATATATTTAAATTATATTTAATCTTGTTATATACTAACAACATTAAGATATGCTCATTAATGATGGGGTTTGGAGCACTTGTTCATGTGTGCGTGTACATTAATTTTGTTTTCTAGACTAAATTCAATAATTTAAAATATAATAGAATATAGTTTAACTTCTTTTTTTTTTAAATATTGAACAATGTTTGAGATTTGAATTTAAGACCTTCCATATGGGAGGCTTGCAAGCTAACCGCTTTCAATTTTGCCTATTGTTTGACACGATGTCATATGGATCTACAAGTGATTATCACGCTCCATAATACAATTAAGTAGAACAATATTTTTGACCTATATACCTACCATTTGCAATTTCAAATTTTTGTATTTCTTTCTTGAGAACTTATTTATCAAAAAATTAGATTACCTTAAACTACAAAAATGCAATTACTCCTGAATTGTAAACTATAAGCAATAGAGATGATGATGGGAGAGATGGCTCTGCGAATTTTTCCGCGAAAATATCCAGACATCGAGCAACATAAATGGTTCTTTGGGCAAACAAAATATGCGGTTTCGGCTGGCAATTCAGGGAACTGGGCTCCCCTTCCTCAGATGAAATCAGAATGGCAGATGGTGAAATCTAGGAGATATCAGAAGGCAGTGAGGAAGGGCTTACCGTTTAAACAGAATACCCTCCGTCTGGAAGGCTCTTTCAAGTTGACCATCTCCAATAGATTCACCCATTTGCAGAATCTTGAGGGAGGTTTTTTAAAACCGGTTCCCTGAAACAAGCCAAAAAATATATTAAGAACTTGGATAGTTGGAGATCGGGTTTTAATAATGCTAGACCTCAGATATCTGAGGAGGGATGTAAGAAACCCAAATCTCTGCCTCCTTCCAAACCCACAGAGGCGAAGTCAAATTTGGAAACAAATTCTAAATCAAAAAAGAATAATGTACTAGAAATCAATGATAGTATGGTTGAAAGGATTCAACAAACATGCAAAACATTTGGGGTTTTTGCTAGATGGTGTGGACTTGGAGTCCCAACAGAGGTAATTGCGGATTGGTTCAAATCTTCCTTCAACCGGATAGCGAGTATTGCTATCTTGTCTGAGGGTTTTGTTTATATTGATTGTGGAAATGCCAAGCATAAGAATAAATTCTTAACAGGTAAATCTCTGACTTTTAAAGACTTTGGTTTTAAATTTTTAGATTGGCAACTTGCTTTCAATCCAAGTAAATTGGAATCATTTAAAGTAGATAGACCGGTTTTGATCCCTAACTTACCAATAGAATAAATGGATAAAGAAATTATCAGGAAAATAGGTAATAATTTAGGAAAATTCATAGAGATTAGTGACAAAGGCCGGATGTATTCAGATTGTGTATTGATAGTTAATATGGATATTAATGTTAATTCACTCAGCTCTATTAAAATCAGAACTAGGGAGCCGACCTTCCTAATTTACCCCAAAATGTATAGAGGGATTTTAGATCTAGATTTAGCAGTTGAATCGATGTCAGGGGCTTTACCCTTTCAAAAAAACCCTACGGAAGACCCTAAGCTAGATATTTGTTTCAATATGGAAAAGGGAGGTTTTTTTAATCAAGGATAGCTTTTCCTCGGCAAGGCAATTTGATGAGGTAGAAGAAGGGGAAATTGTGGGTGATAAGAGCAAGGCTAAGGGAGTGAATTCCTCTCCCTTGCTATCCCATAAGGCTATTTTTACGGAAGGGGAGGGTAGGGATACTTACACAAAGGAGGAAAAGAGTTGTTGTGCCCATGAAGAGGTAGGAATGAGAAAATTAAAAAATTTATCTAATGATAATAAGGATGAAATCAATCTTGACAGCGATTGTTGGGTTGTGGGTGAGGTGGGGATTATAATCCTATTCTTAAATAGGATGTTGGTGCGATAGTCCAGAGTAATCTGGAAGAAAACGGTTCCCCCCAATCATTGGAGGCTCTTGACAAATTGGATAAGGTTGAACAAGAGGAGGATTTGGTTCGTAAAGAAGAGGAGGTGAATTGCATTATCAACTATTAATGTAATTCAGTTACTGAGGACATCCTGGAGAATTTTTTGGATGAAATAGTAGATAGAGAAGAGTTAGAACTACAAAAAGGGTTGTTGATGAAAGGGATATCGAATTTTATCAAACCTCCAAAGGTCACAAATATGGAGACCCTTATAAACACAATCCTAAACTGGTTTGTTAGCAGACACTGCGCTTTGGCAGACAAACAGTAACACCAGTCTTAAACAGAGTACAACCGACAAAACCCAGAATAACTGAGACAAGCATAAACCGGTTGACCCTTATCTTTTCATACAATCTAATACTTCATTTCCATTTCACTCTAGTGCATGAATAGGTAATCTATCATCAGAGATATATATAAACAGCTAGATCAACATGATTTACCTTCAGACACAAATCACTTAAACCATCACATGAATGACACCACACATGACACACAGATTTTTCACGTGGAAACCCAACTGGGAAAAACCACAGTGGGGATGAATACCCACGAGCTGTTTTTGAACTCTTTGGAAGTTCGCTCTGTTAGGAGCCTTGTTCGGTTAAAGACTGATACAATAGGTTCTGTTAGGAACCGATCCTGTTAGGGATCACCCGGTTAAGGGATGGCTAGAATACCCGGTTAAGGGTTAAACCCTGTTAAAGGTTACCTTGTTAGAGGATTTCAAGAACTCAATGGTTTTGAGTCACCCTGTTAAAGGATTTACATTAAGCCGGTTAAAGCTACCCTGTTAAGGGATTTTCCAATTGTTGAAGTGGTTAAAGATCAACAGGTATTACAATGATATGATAACAACATTCAATGTTGTAAAGCGGAAAGTCGAACCCTAGGTGTTCTCCCCCACTCCAAGGAGAAAGGGGGTCACTAGGATTGACGGTTTTCACTTAGGAGGAACTTTACATTCAAAAGAGGGGTTGAAACCCACAAGATCCAATCCCACACAATGCAAGATTGGATTCTAAATGAGTTTCAAGGGTTGTGACATCAAGGATACCCTCTTTTGTAAAGAATGTAGATAGAAAGATTGAACTAGGAATGCATGTAAAGTAGGAAAGATTCGCTTATAAACAGAGATAGGGATACGGGATGAAGCTGCAGACCTGGAATTAGCAGTAAAATGTCGAGATGATGTTGTTCTGCAAATTCGGGCGAAAGTTGACGGGATGATGGCACCCGGCGTGCACACGGTCCTCCAAAAAATCTGCGAAACGAAGGGGGATCTATTCGTCTCTGCACAAGGATTCCAGATCTTCAATTACAGCCGCGTACCTGCAACATGCGAAGGTGTAATGTTGTTGTATGTTGTATGTTGTATGTGATCTCCTCTTCAATGGTTGAATCCTTGTCTTGAATGCAACACCTAGCCTTGAATGGAGACTTAGAATGATCAATTGCTTGAAGGAATGCTTGAATGCTTGAATGCTTGAATATCGTTTCCGCCTTTTTTTCCATCTACCAAAATGGGAGAGGAAATGTAGTTTATATACTTGCCAATTAGGGTTGAAAGACTGATTTTTCCGACCTTAGGTTGACCTAGGAAGATTATTTTCCAATTTGCAAACATAAAGACCCAAGACCCAAAAGAGACCGGGCCCAAAAATAGGGCCAGGGACCAGGGCGCTGGGCGCCATGGTCCTGGGGGACCAGGGCGTTGGGCGCCCTAGTCCTGAAGGACCAGGGCGCTAGGCGCCATGGTCCCACCTCCAGGGACAGCAGGGTGCAAGGAGGATCAGGCCAGGGTGCTGAAAAATGCAGTTTTTGATGTCATGAACAAGTTTTGGGGTCTCCATTCAGGTTCTGTGTTGCATCGCCATCGTGAAGACCCAAATGCAGTCGAAATTGCAAGTGTCGCAATTTTAGGACACTACATTTAGCCCCCACTTTAGCGGAAGTATAAGCGTACGCCCATACTTCCGGTAAAGTACAAGGAAACAACATTGAAAGACTTTCACCACGTCAAGAAGGCAAGATATACCAAGCCCCCAGTGGACTAAGGATCTTACGACTTCGATTGACAAAGTAAAAGGGAAGATCACGAGGGAGAACCATGACTGTCAGTAGTAAGGTTCCCTCATTATGGTCATGCAAGAAAGATATCAAAAATTTTCAATGCAAAGCTAAATTTGTCAAGAAATTTTCAAGTATCTTGAAGAGATATGAACGGGATGTATGCCCCCCTACGTTAAAGCGATCGCACACGCCTCATCGGGGGTGATTTCTTTAAGGTAGTGATACATATAGGAAATGAGAAGGAAAGGAGCACGTTATCACAAGGATTTAGCCCCCAAGTGTGAGATAAGCCCAAGGATAATAGAGACAAAACACAAAGCACGAGGTGACTTCGCTTTCCTTGGGGTCAGTATGTTGTATGATAATTCATGTATATCATATGTATGTATGCATAATTGTTCTTCATTCCCCAATCAAGGAAGGTCACCTAGAAGAAGGGAACACGTGTCTTTTGAGTCAACATGAGAGAGACCAAAAGAGGTCGCAATGCTTTGCATCGTCCTCAAGTAGACAACACTAGGGACAACAAATAGAAGAATGAGAATAACACATAGAAGAAGTAACAAAAGAGAGGAGGAAAGAGTCTGCTATGCTAATGAAACTAGTCTAGCACGTCATCTACCCCCCGATCTTGCTGATCAATGTTTCGGGAAGGTAGGGAACACGCTAGAGGAGGAACATCCAACACAGCAGATGTAGCTATCACGAGATCCAAACAAGGGCTATGTTCATGTTCCAAGCCACGTTGTTCTTGTCTAGGAGCTAGGATGAGTGCTTTAGAAAATTCGTTAGATAAATGGTTATCAACATCAACAGATTCATAATCACTATCAGAATGAAAAGAAGTAACATTTTCATCATGAATAACATTTTCATCTATATCATCATCAAGATTTATAAAAATAGGATCTTTAACTCGCACAGGATCAAGACCATCATGCATCTTATGTTTAGGAGATTTTGGCTCAATTTCTGGTTGAGGAGAAAATGGAATAATGCTAGCTGAAGGTGTTTTTGGGGATTGCAAAGTTTGAGAAACAGCTGCCTGAGCTCTGAGACGACGCTTTCGTCGGCGTTCACGTGCAGAACGATTTCATCTAGTCTTAGTAGGAAGTTGAGAAGATTGAGGAGGAGGAATGTTCTCATCCTTATCACTTGGGTGTTTAGGTTGTGGTCTCTTAGGTTGGATAATAGGAGAAGAAGAAGGTCTCTTCTCTCTATAAAAAGAAGGAGGAGGAACTGCTCCATATAAAGGAAGAATATTTGGTTTAGGAAGGAGACCAAGTCCATCATGACGAGGAGGTATAGGTCTACTTTTAGAAAGTTTATTAGGCATAGACATAGTCACATCCATAGGGATGGGTTGGGAATCTTCTTGAGGAAAGACATTAGTTTTATCTTTCAAAGGAAGAACTTCCTTCTCAAGAACGATAGGAATATCAAGTTTGGGTGTTCTAGGTTCACTTAGAGATAAGATCATATCTTTTTTCCACTTTTGATAAGATTTGAAAAGATGATCACTTTGCGGTGGAAGAGATTGGAATTGTTTAGGCCAAAAATAATCAATAGGAACACTAGAAGTTCTTTCAGCTGGTTTAAAGAGACTATGACTGACAGTAACAACTTCACCATTATGGGGAAATTTCAAACACTTGTGAATAGGAGAAGCAATAGCTTTCATGGAAGATAGCCAAGGATAGCCTAGCTTCACACGAAATTGTTCGGACGATGGAATAATAGCAAAGCTCACATCAAGGGATTTGTTATGGACCTCAATAGGTAATGTAATAGAACCAATTGCAGGAGAAGAAAATGCATCAAATAGTTTCACAACCACATTTGTTTTGTCATAGATCACTTGATTTAATTGCAAAGTAAAAAGAAATTATTCAGTAATGACATTAACCTACAAGAAGGATCAATAAGCACTCCACGGCAAGGTGTATTCTTAATTTTTGCAACTATATATAAAGGACCATTAGGTGCCCTGATAGTTTCACTAGAATCAAATGTGATGGAAGGTTCTTTAGGGATTTTCTGTTGTTCCACAAAGTTAATCACATTCAGAGTCATAGACACAAGACTATCAGGTGAGAAAGAGGAATCATTAGTCTCAATCACATTAGAGGTATGAGAAGGTAATGGATTAGTAAAAATCTTAAGATTTTGGTTAGGAGGAGCTACAGATGTGTTGCCTTTATCATTCACACCAGAAACAGAGATAGTATTATTATCAATCAAATCTTGAATTCTACCCTTTAAAGCAAAACACTTTTCGGTATCATGCCCAGGTTGACGATGAAATTGACAAAAAGATTTGTTATCAAAATAGGGTGAATTAATCTTTGCAGGATCTATTTGCCTTATAGGAGGAAGAGTAAGCACATTTTGTGCCAATAACTTATTCATAATACTATGTAATGATTCATTCAAAGGAGTAAACTTTCTTTCTTTCTTGAAAAACTTAGAAATATGAGGCACACTTGATGCTGCATTCACATTGTTGTTGATGATGTTTTCATTGAATTTAATGGACTCTCTGTTCGGTTTAAACTTCCCAAATGGTTGTTGACTACTATCACCCTTGTCACTCGGAGCCATAGGATTTGCTTGTTCCATTTGACTCACAATCAATTGATAATTGTGAAGAGTTGCACACAACTGTTGGAAAGAAGTAAACTCAGAAAACAAAAGTTTTTCTCTAATATTTTTTTGTAAATTAGAAATAAAGATTGTTTGAATATCATTGTCAGGTACTGGAAAAGGAATTTGAGCATACAAATGCTTATATCTACCAATGAAATCAGTCACTTTTTCTTTAACACCTTGTTTGCAATGCATTAAATCAATCAAAGTAACTTTAGGACTTATATTGTTTTGAAATTGTTGAATAAAAGCATTTGCAAGTTGTTGGAAAGAAGTAATAGAATAGGAAGGCAATGAGAAATACCATTGTAGAGCCTTGTCTCTTAATGTTCTAGTAAACAGTTTTGCAAGCAATCTTTGGTCATGAGCAAAATCAGTACATATTGTTTGAAAGTGTTGGTGTAAATAATTATTCATCATTGATATTATTACACTTACTTAAGTTTACTTAGGATAATGCATTTCATAGTAGTTTGGATATGAGACACTTGGGTGTTTGTGCCACATTGGGATAGTGTGTGTAGGAGAAATTCCACCTCTTATGGTGTTGATCTTGTTATTACACTATCATATCCACTTATTGTGGAGTGATAATTCCACGTTCGGTGGGTGATCCACCTCATGTGGAATATTATATTATTTTTCCTACCTACCCACACCTATTTCCTACCTACCCTTGTTTCTTATTGAGCCACATGTCATATTTGTGTGCTCATACATATCCCTAGCCTTGCCTATATAAGCAGGCTCATCTACATTGTATGTAACAACTATTGAACAACTATTGGATCATTTTCTATTGATGAGAATACAGTTTATTCTTGTCCTATATTGTGTCTCTATCTTGTACATTTCATTGACCTCTTGATCTTGGCAAAATCCAACATGGTATCAGAGCCAGTGGGGCTTCATTGATTCGTCTTGAAGAGGCATTATTGCGACGTCAAGAGGCAGATCTGAGGAGCAGCATCTTTTGGAGGCGTCCTAGACCAGATCCAACCTCTCCATTGCGTCCAAAAGGTCATTTCCATGAATTTTGGTTATAAAGTTGGCCTATTTTGGTGAGAAAAAATTTTCCCCCAATTTTGCTATATCGTACGGATTTTCGGAATTTATTATATTTTTTCGGAAATTTTTTTTTTCATTTTTTCTGAATATTTTTTTCAAAAAAATCAAAATAAAAAAGTTGAAAGAAAAAAATTGAAAAAGAAAAAAGAAAAAAATCAAAAAAAAAATTGGTTTTTGGGGGGTCCGCAGACCCCCCCCCAGTGCCGAACGTACCTGTCCTACGCAGGTTGCAGGTCTGACAGCCCGCGTACCTGCCTGCCGTCCAGACAGCACAGCGTCGCCGCCTGTGCCCATCCTCCGTGCCAAGTCTGTTCTGGCCGCCGAAGCTCCACTCGCAACGACCCACTGCCGGGCGTCGCGCCGTGTCCCTGCCGGCGCTCAGGTTCCTCCCGCCGGCCCTCGCCACCGCTCTCTGGCCCGGATCTCCTCTCTGGCGCCGGCTCCAACATCGTCGGCACCCAGGTTCCTCTCGGCTCCCCCGTCCACCGCTCCGGTGCCACCCGCGTCCTCCCGGCACCACCACCGACGTCGATAACACGCAAACCGAGACCCGCTACAGACTGAGACCCGCGTCGGCTACCTTTCGTCTGACAGGTCACCAAACCGGCGAACCCGTGTCCACCACGTGGCAGGCGGCCACTGGCCTGCAGGTACCTTCCATACGCAGAGTCAGCGTTTTTCGTACGCCACATCAACCGTACGGACGCCACGTCACAGTCAATCTACCACGTAATCTGTCCGTACAGTACGGATGCCCAGTCAGCAGAGGGCGAAGTTTTGTGACAGTCATACGGTCGTCAAATTTAATCGTGTGACTTGCTGACATCAGCGCCACATCAGCAGGGTTTGAAAATTTTTGGACCCCCTCTCATTTGCATTTTTGATTTTGCAGTTCAACTTCAAATGGCCATAACTTGCTCATTTTTGCTCCTTTTTTGGTGCAATTTTTTTTGAAATGGGCTATAATTTCGTGCTCTCCATAGTGGTGAAAGAATTTTTTGATTTTGATGCACGGATTTTTCAGAAAATGCAGTTTTTGGTGACTGTACCTGAGTAATCCCAGTTTTTGCAACTTCAGAGGCTTCGTTTGGGGTCATACGACCTCCTTTTTAGGTGCCATTTTTTTTGAAAGTGCGTATTTTTTCGTTTACTTTCACATGATGCTATCAGATTGATGTCATTGTAAGTAGAAATTGTACTTTCAGATCTTGGCCATTTTTGGCTCTATTGGTACTTGTATATTTGCTTGAATCTCAATTAGATTCATTGCAATATTGATTTAAGTCTCTTTTATCTCATTTGGGAAGTTGTAAAATTTGCATCATAAGTCCACTTTGCCTTGTCTTGCAAGTGGCTCATTGTAATCACACTAAGTATAAAGTGCCAAAATCATCACTTTAGGGGGGGTACTTTGATTGATTGAATTTGGGGGGTGTCTCTTGTGCTTTTGTGCTCTTGTGTTCCTTCCTTTTTGATGCTATGGGTTCTTCTAAGTTTCCTCTCTTAACTCCACATAACTATGCTACTTGGAAAATTGATGCATGGAGTAAAATTATGGAAAAAGGACTCACTCATTACATTGATGGAACTATTGTTGCTCCAGTTGATCCTAAGGCTGATCCAGTTGGTCACTTAGATTGGCTCACTAAAAATATCATGGCAATTGGTACCTTAAGAAAGTATGTATCAAAGGATCTCATTTTTCATATTGAGAAATGTACTCTAATCAAGGATGCTTGGCAAAAGTTTCAAGACTTGTATGGTCAAGTTGATGAGATTAGGGGATATCAAATTGATAGTGATCTCACCATGTTAGATCCCAAGAACTTTGATACTATACAAGATTATGTCACTAAGGCAAATGAGTTGAGGGCACAACTCAAAGATTGTGGCATTGATAAAAAGGATACTCAATTGATATTCAACTTGATAGGCAAGCTTCCACAAGAATATGCAGCATTTGTTTCTAGTTTCCAAACTCATAGGATGACAATGGGTTCAAGCTACAAAATGCCTACATTTGATGCTTTCAATGAAATGTTGATGATGGAACAAACTAAGTTGATAAGCATGGGCATTCTTAAGGCTTCTAAGTCTCAAGCATTAGTGGCAAATCAAGGGAACAAAGGAAATCAAGGAAAGGACAACTCAAACAAGAAGAAATGGCAATCAAAGCCTAAGGAAAAAGCACCATCTTCTCCACAACAAGGAGATTCATCCTCTTCTAAGAGAGATAATTCACCAAAGAGAGAGACCTACTTGTGCTTATTGTAAAAAGATTGGTCATGAGGAACATCGTTGCCATTCTAAGAAGATTGATGAACTTACACATATCATCAAAAAGCATAACATTGATTTGCCTAAAGTCTACAAGAAGGATGATTCATCAACTTCCACTTCCTCACATTCAAAAGGAAAAGGGCAAGCATTCATGGCTTCTACAAGTGGAAAAACTCACTCTTTTGGAACAAGAAAAGGAAAAGCTCTATGTGCTACTATCAGTCATGATTCAGAGAGATGGCTTCTAGATTCAGGGGCTTCTCATCATATGGCATCTTCACAATCTATGTTCTCTACATTTGAGCCTTGCACCATGCCACAGATTTTGATGGGCAATCATACATACATGGATGTGATTGGGAAAGGATCTATTGACATTGGGGATAACTCCTTCAATGATGTGTTGTGTGTACCCCACTTGACAAACAATCTCCTTTCTATCTATCAAATCACACATGGCGCAACTAAGAGAGTTGTGGAGTTCACACCTGACTCAGTTTTCATTAGAGACATGGAGACTAGAGCTATCATTGCAACTGGGGTGGTTGATCATGCATCTTGGTTATACTCCTTTTCAGATTTTGTTGATGATGATGATTTCACATTTGATGATTCTACACATGATGATCACACTTATTGTGATGGTTCAGATTTTGAGGAGAACTTTGGACACTTGAACATGGGGATTCTCACATATAACCCAGTTCTTGAGTCTTGTATTTCATCTCCTCATATTGATATCACATCACCTATTGCACCTGATGATGCAGATAGTGCGACAGTTTTGCCTTCATGTGATTCAGTGCAGCAGGATATACATTGTCTTCTAGCTTCAGATTCATGGGATGATTACTTGACAGACATTGCAGGTTTGTTTGTGTAATCCTACATTGCAGATTTGGGAGACATCATTGATGACATTCATCTTCTCTTTGATGAAGATGATCCTTCTTTGATTGTTGCGAGGGCACACTCTGACCCTCTTGTTCATTCTCTACATGATCATTCTTTCGAGGTTGACATGATTGTGGATACTTATGTACAACAGTTGGAGGAGGTCTCTTTGTGTTTTGAGGAGACATGTGAATCTTTGGGACATGTTCTACATCCATCTCCACTAGATCTTGGAGTGCCTTTTTCAGCAGTGTGGCACAGTTTACCACCTTTGGAGGGGGTATCTTTTCGCATCGACATGGGGACACTTGAGCAGTTTTCAGAGATTCCTTTCATCATGAGTTTTCTTCATACATCTTCCCTTCATGATTGGGGAGACTTCATGGATACACCTTTGGTTTTGTTTCTTCCTAAGGGGAGGAATGTTGTTCGACGTTCGTGGAGCAGTTTCTTCATACATCGAGCTTCTATCATTGGTGCAGATTCTTCATTGAGGGAGGATCACAGTTTGACTTCTCTTCTTCTCTCATATGGGGGGGACCTTTTCCTCACATGGGGTTTTGTTCCTCACATACTTCTTTGAGAGTTTTTTGTATAACTTTCATCTCTCTTTTGGGGGAGGGTTTTTTCCCATTGGGTTTTTCTCTCTTTCCCCACTTTGTGAGAGATTTCATTGCATTGGTTTGCATGCATTTGCATTTGTGCATGGGTACCTAACATGGCCTCGTAGCCGGGACCCATCTTGCATTGCTTAGTTGCATTGTAGACTTAAGTGCATTCCCCTAAGTTGCACTTAAGGGGGGGTGTTGGTGTAAATAATTATTCATCATGGATATTATTTCACTTACTTAAGTTTACTTAGGATAATGCATTTCATAGTAGTTTGGATATGAGACACTTGGGTGTTTGTGCCACATTGGGATAGTGTGTGTAGGAGAAATTCCACCTCTTATGGTGTTGATCTTGTTATTACACTATCATATCCACTTATTGTGGAGTGATAATTCCACCTTCGGTGGGTGATCCACCTCATGTGGAATATTATATTATTTCTCCTACCTACCCACACCTATTTCCTACCTACCCTTGTTTCTTATTGAGCCACATGTCATATTTGTGTGCTCATACATATCCCTAGCCTTGCCTATATAAGCAGGCTCATCTACATTGTATGTAACAAATATTGAACAACTATTGGATCATTTTCTATTGATGAGAATATAGTTTATTCTTGTCCTATATTGTGTCTCTATCTTGTATATTTCATTGACCTCTTGATCTTGGCAAAATCCAACAGAAAGGTCTTAACATGTGTTAGAGGATCACCTTTACCATTATAAAGCTCCAATTGCGGGACTTCAACATGCTTAGGGGGGATAGCTCGAACAATGTCAAGAGAAAGTGGGCTCGCAACATCAAATGTGGGCACACTAAACTTAGATTGATTCATAGAGGCAATTTGTTGCTGTAAAGAAGAGACAGCTTGTGCAAGATTGTTAATGGTCGCTTCAGTCGAAGAGTTCATATTAGATGTGTTAGATTGTGATGGAGGTATTATGTTATTGAAAGAAGGTATTGATTGAGAGTAAGGTGGCGGGACACTATGATAGTTAGTCGTAGGAGATGATTGAAAAGGAGGAACACTACAAGGAGGAATGGAATGGTTAAACGAATTGCCCCCTTGTGCCAGGTTCATTTGTGGAGATGTAATAGGGACACTCATTGAAGGAATGAATGAAGAAGTCGGATTGAATGAAGGAAGAGGGTTAATTGAAGAAGAAGGATTGCCCCCATGACTGGTGATCATAGGTGGAATGTCTTGTATTGAAGTAGTCATTATGTTTGATGTAAAAGTAGGTATACTAGCAATAGAAGTTGTCAAAGGGATAGAATGATTGACTTGAGTAGGAGGTTGTGTATAACTCAAAGTTTCGGCACAACTCTTCATAGGCATCACATTCGAATCCACAATGTGTGCAATACTACGCAAAATATCAATTCCATTCTTATCATTTTGAACCATATGTTTTAGACCCTCAATTAAGGGAAGAGCTTGACTATCGGGGTATTCTTGAGACATCCATTGTCGAAAATCATCAAATTGGTTATCCAATTTCAAAAGTTGTTCTTCAGAAACCTCATGGAGAGCTTCTTCATCATTAAGAGGATTAGAGGAATTACCCATGTCCTCGTTAAAAAGGCCATTCAAATTAGGTTCCATCTCCTCGATAATTAAACCTTGGAAAGACTTAATTCTAAGGCTTCGCCTAACAGGAATAGTATAAGTAGGGCTTATTGTTGTAAAACTAATGCACTAAAGAAAGAGGGAAAATTTTGAATTTAGAGGTAGCAAATTTTAGTAAAATCAGCCAATCTCCTAGATTTAAGCTGTTAAATGCAATCAGGACAATCTCCCGAAATTTCGAAAAAAATGTCTGGGACCGTGGCGAACGGAGTGCACACGGTCCTCGCAACTTTTTTCGAAATTTGCAGGGATGAAAGTTATGATGATTTTAAAGCTAACTTGAAAAAATTGAGTGATTTTACGATCTGTAGATAGGCCAAATTAAAGTTGCAATCTCAAAATTGAACCCTACCAAGATTGTTGAAAAATGCAAAATTTGAATTTTGAAAAAGAGAGGGAAACTGAAATTTTCAATTTTATGATTTTAGAGGGAATACTAAAAGCAATGCAAGTTTTGAAATTCAAAAATTGACTCAATTTCACACAAGATTCAATTTTGAAAGTGGGAATCAAGGTTGTTGCAATTAAACATTTAATTTCAAAAGTCATAAACTGCAAAAATTCGAATAAAGCACTGAAATTTCGAATGAATGCCAACACACTTTTCAAATTTAGGACAGTAAGAAACACAATTTTGACATGAATTTCAATTTCAACAATTTTTGGATGATTAGAAGCCTTAATCCAAGCAATCCCTAGACCAACTTTGACTGTAATTTTGAAAGTGTTAGAATTGATGAAATCAGCCAAAATTCTGGATTTTAGCAGAAAAATACAGTAAGATCTAGCTCCCGAAATTTCGGAAAAAATGTCGGGGACGATGGCGCTCGGGGTGCACACGGTCCTCGCAACTTTTTTCCAAATTTTCAGGGATGAGAGATATTATGATTTTGTTGCGGAATCCAAAGTTACAGCCGATTTGGAAGTGTTTTAATCAGTGAAATCATCAGTCAAAGGCTGAATCAAGAGGGTTTTGACACTTAACCACTTAATTTTCAAAATTAAAGCACAGATATGATTTGAAAATTTGCAATAGAAGGGTAGATCTGAAACAAGCATTAATGATTAAACATTTCGCAAGCTTAATTATTAAAAAGAAAATTTTAAGGTTTTTATGCAATTAACCTCTAAAATTTGCAAAAGATCAAACATGGAAATGTAATTAAGGGAGCAAATTTTTCAGATCTAACAATGAATAATCAGAATTAGGATGTTCACGTCGGGTTCACCAAAATGTAAAGCGGAAAGTCGAACCCTAGGTGTTCTCCCCCACTCCAAGGAGAAAGGGGGTCACTAGGATTGACGGTTTTCACTTAGGAGGAACTTTACATTCAAAAGAGGGGTTGAAACCCACAAGATCCAATCCCACACAATGCAAGATTGGATTCTAAATGAGTTTCAAGGGTTGTGACATCAAGGATACCCTCTTTTGTAAAGAATGTAGATAGAAAGATTGAACTAGGAATGCATGTAAAGTAGGAAAGATTCTCTTATAAATAGAGATAGGGATACGGGATGAAGCTGCGGACCTGGAATTAGCAGTAAAATGTTGAGATGATGCTGTTCTACAAATTCGGGCGAAAGTTGACGGGACGATGGCGCCCGGCGTGCACACGGTCCTCTGAAAAATCCGCGAAACGAAGGGGGATCTGTTCGTCTCTGCACAAGGATTCCAGATCTTCAATTACAGCAGCGTACCTGCAACATGCGAAGGTGTAATGTTGTTGTATGTTGTATGTTGTATGTGATCTCCTCTTCAATGGTTGAATCCTTGTCTTGAATGCAACACCTAGCCTTGAATGGAGACTTAGAATGATCAATTGCTTGAAGGAATGCTTGAATATCGTTTCTGCCTTTTTTTCCATCTACCAAAATGGGAGAGGAAATGTAGTTTATATACTTGCCAATTAGGGTTGAAAGACTGATTTTTCTGACCTTAGGCCGACCTAGGAAGATTATTTTCCAATTTGCAAACATAAAGACCCGAGACCTAAAAGAGACCGGGCCCAAAAATAGGGCCAGGGACCAGGGCGTTGGGCGCCCTAGTCCTGAAGGACCAGGGCGCTGGGCGCCATGGTCCCACCTCCAGGGACAGCAGGGTGCAAGGAGGATCAGGCCAGGGTGCTGAAAAATGCAGTTTTTGATGTCATGAACAAGTTTCGGGGTCTCCATTCAGGTTCCGTGTTGCATCGCCATCGTGAAGACCCAAATGCAGTCGAAATTGCAAGTGTCGCAATTTTAGGACACTACAAATGCCAATGCAGATCCGCTTTAGCTCCTCTTCACCTTCTGCACTTAAACTCTGTAGGTATCACTTCTCTCTTCTGGTCTGGCAAGAATCACGTATCTCTTCTCTTGGATACACACACAACTTTTGCCAACAACCTCAAAAAGAAACACAACATCGACCTTATAGGAAACAGATAGGTCAGTAGCATAAACCCTAAACCCTAAACTTGTTAGGTTAAGCAATTCAAACGGTTCAATCCTGACCATTGAGCACATTGTATTAAATGAAACAATCTTGAACCAATCTCAAGACGTTCTCCATCATTCATTTTCCATTGATTTCATGGCGGCTGATAACCCATCACGCGTTATCACCGTTTACAGACTTCGCACATTCCTGAGGTAGATAGGAACAATCTCCTTCATGCAAGATCCTTCACGCGCACAACGCTGACGTGGCAACACGATTTGTTCTTCATTACAATGCTAACTCATCACACAAAGTCACTAGTTGAGTCACAGGGGCTTGAAGTACTTCAACCGGAAACCCTAAAGTTGAGACTACCAACCGGTAGTCATACAAAGCTTCCATGTACCGGTTCCCATAACCACATGTCGGTTCACCTTGAACCAACACATCGCTTCACTTTGGCACATATACCGGTTCATAATGTTATACCAGTTCTCACATATACCGATTCTTGGTAACATACCGGTTCTCTCTTCTTCAGCATATTGACATCAATGACAACATACAATGTCATCATGTCCTCATACTGGTTCACATAATGCCAACAATCTCCCCCTTTGGCATTGATGGCAATATACAAAGATATCTCTTTTCTTCACATCTTCTCCCTCAATTTCTGCAGATATCTTCTCTGCTTCACTTCTTCTCCCCCTTTGACAACAATGCCAAAGTGGAGGCACAAGCTTCCCTGTTCCATTATGCTACTCCCCCTGAGGAGTAGCATCCTTCAACACATCAATCCTGAAGAAAAATTTGACTATGCAATACTTGACTGATGTGGAGCATATACCTTTAGTTTACCTCCTGAAGGGGCAACACCCCTAATTCGCCTCTTAAGTACATAAATGTAGCCTTTGGGAGAGGCTTGGTGAATATGTCTGCTAATTGCTCCTTACTGGAAACATGTTCCAGTGCAATCTCTTTGTTCTGAACCTTTTCCCTCAAGAAATGATACTTAAGCTCAAAGTGCTTGGTTCTAGAATGTAAAACCGGATTCTTGGAGATGTTAATTGCACTAGTATTGTCACAAAATATACTTACTGGTTCAGATACAGGAACTTTGAAGCCATTTAATACATGCTTCATCCAAATTATCTGAGTGCAGTTCATGAAAGCTGCAACATACTCTGCTTCCACTGTAGACTGAGAGATACAACTCTGCTTCTTACTCATCCATGAGACCAGTCTACCACCGAGAAATAATGCACCACCGGTTGTGCTCTTTCGGTCATCCACATTACCTGCCCAATCAGCATCTGTGAATACTTTCAAGTTGAAATCCTTGCTATATGGATACCACAATCCATAATCAATAGTTCCCTTCAGATACCTAAGAATCCGCTTGACTGCAACCAAGTGGGATTCTCTTGGACTTTTCTGGAACCTTGCAGTGATGCCAACTGCATGTGCAATATCTGGTCTACTATGCACTACATAATACAACTTACCAATCATTGATCGGTATTCCTTCTCATCAACCAATGTTGAGTCATCCTCTTTGGATAGTTTACAACTGGTCACCATCGGTGTACCAACTGGTTTGCTATCTTCCATGCCAAAGGTCTTCAACACCTCTTTGACATACTTGGACTGAGTGATAAAGATTCCATCTTTCATTTGTTGAATCTACAGTCCAATGAAGAACTTAATCTCCCCTATGAGTGACATCTCAAACTCTTTCTTCGTCTCATCTACAAACTCATGACTCATCTTGTCATCTCCACCAAAGATAATGTCATCAAAAAATACCTCACAGATCAGGATCTAATCTCCTTCAGACTTCAAGTAGATATTTCTATCTTTGCTTGTTCTCTCAAATCCAATCTTCACAAGATGGGAGTGCAGGCGTTCATACCATGCTCTAGGTGCCTGCTTTAGACCATATAAGGCTCTATATATCCGACATACCATGTCACTGTCTTCAGATAGGGCAAACCCATCTGGTTGCTCTATATACACCTCCTCTTCAAGTACACCATTTAGGAATGCAAATTTTACATCCATTTGATATACTTTGAATCCTTTAAAAGATGCATATGCAAGAAGCATACGAACTCCTTCCAATCTGGCTACAAGAGCAAAGGTTTCTCCATAGTCTTCTCCTTCTTCTTGAGCATATCCTTTACACACCAGTCTGGCTTTATTTCTAATCATTGTGCCATCCTCATTCAGCTTATTTCTGAAAACCCATTTGGTACCAATGACATTTTTATGCTCTGGTCTAGGTACCAAAGACCATGTACCATTTCTCTCTATCTGGTCAAGTTCCTCTTCCATTGCCTTGAACCAGTCTTCATCTTTATGTGCCTCTTTGAGTGATTTAGGCTCAAATTCAGAGATCATACATGAGTTTTCTCTGACCTTTCTTCTTGTAAGGATTCCTGCATCCTTATCTCCTATGATTTGCTTAGGATCATGATTCAACTTGACATACCGAGGAATGGTCTTGTTAGATTCCTCTTGCTTTTCTTCTTCATCCTTATCTCCATCAGTATCAGCATCTACATCTACCAGTGTAGGAACACTATTACTGGTACTTGGTTGACTGGCAACCGGTTCCTAGAAGGTTACAACCGGTTCATTTACCACTTGCTCACTGTCGGTTTCCTCAGTTTTCTTAGAGGTTTCATCAACTCTTACATTGATGCTTTCCATAATTCTCTAAGTCCTATTATTGAAACACTTGAGAGCTTTGCTCTTGGTGGAATACCCTAGGAATATTCCCTCATCACATTTCGCATCAAATTTGCTCTGGTGTTCGCTCCTCTTGATGTAACATTTGCTACCAAACACTCTAAAGTATCTAACCACAGGTGTCTTACCGGTCCAATACTCATAAGGATTTTTATCCTTACCTTTCTTGATGAGTACCCGATTCATTATGTAGACTGCAGTGCTCACCGCTTCTCTCCAAAATGTGTGAGCTACCTTTCCTTGAATCAACATAGTTCTAACTGCTTCAACCACAGTTTGATTATTCCTCTCTGCTAGGCCATTCTGCTGTGGAGTCTGGGGGGCAGACAATTGCCTCTTGATGCCATGTTCTTCATAGTACTTGTTGAATTCACCGGAAGTGAATTCCCCTCCTTGATTAGTTCTCGGGCACTTGATCCTTTTGCCGCTTTCCTTCTCCACTAATGCTCTGAAAGCTTTGAACTTTCCAAAAGCTTCAGATTTATCTTTCAAGAATGTGACCCACATCATTCTTGAGTAGTCATCAGTGAGAATCATGAAGTACCTATCACCCTGCACACTCCTAGTTTTCATAGGACTGCACAAATTAGTATGCACAAGATCAAGCAAATTGTCAGCAGTGAAAGGTTTACCTTTAAAGGTTGAGGAAGACATTTTCCCCAGTTGACACTCTCTGCACAAGGTATTTTTCAGTTTGCTCAGCACCGGCAACCCTCTAACTGCCTTGATCTTACTCGCCTTCACAATGTTATCAAAGTTTACATGGCAGAGTCTCCTATGCCATATACATAGATCATCAAATTTAGCCATAAGACATGTACTTATATTTGCATTCAACTGAAATAGGTTACCTTTGGTCTGCATACCAGTGGCCACCAATTCACCATTCTTTCCTTTGATTCTGCACACTCCATTCTTGAATTCTAGAGTGAGACCACTATCATTCAGCTGGGCAACACTCAGAAGGTTGTGTCTTAGACCATCAATCCAATACACATTGTCAGCACTACTCTTTCCATTCAGAGAGATGGACCCTCTTCCTTTGACCATACATGGTGCATCATTACCAAAGCGAACCACACCACCATCATATTCTTGCAAGGATAGAAACTTGCTCCTGTCACCAGTCATATGGTGAGAACAGCCACTGTTAATAATCCACTCATTGGAACTATCAAAGCGGGAGACAAGAGCCTTCTTGTCTGACACATCTCCTTGACTGCAATAAACACAATATCTTCATTTTCTTCATCTTCTGACTCCTCATCTATGACACCTTCATCAACTACCACAAAACAGTTTCTCCAGTTTCCTTCTTTGAATTTCTTGAACCTTTCTAGTTTGTCCTTGTTGTCACCATTAGGACAATTTACAACAATATGTCCTATCTGGTTACAAGAAAAGAATTTTAAAGGGAGCTTACCTCTGTATTTACCGGTTCCTTTAGGGAGTTTCTTGGCAAGAAGAGCTTCAAATGTCATCGGAATCTCCTCATCATCCATTTCTCTGCTTTGTCTTGGTTCACCACTAGTGCTAGCTTCTTTTCCTTTTCCAGATGGTACAACAGAAGCTTTAAAAGCTGATTCAGTCTTTTGAACACTGCCATCAAAACTATTTATCTCATAGGCCATCAACTTTTCAATGATGGAGTCTAGGGATACCTTAGTCTTGTCTATTGATCTCAACTCCTGAATAGCAGCAACCCTTATTGCATAGACCGGTAATAAGGATCTCAGGACTTTGCTTACCACGGTGAAATCTTCCATTTTACCACCTGCACTCTTGATATCTCCAACAACAGTTTTGATTCTTATCCATATTGTTGAATGGTCTCACCTTCAACCATCCGCATCTCTTCAAACTTCCCTCTAAGGCTTTCTTCCTTAGCTTGTTTTACATGCTAATCACCGCCATAGATATTTTCAAGAGTATCCCATACTTCTTTGGGATTTACTTTATCTTGGACATCAATAAACTCAATGTTAGATAAGCTGCTAATTAGGGCTTCCATGACTTGCCCATTCTCCTGCATCTCTCTCTTTTGGTCATCGGTGAGAGTACCAATAGGGGCAACATAAGCATTGTCAACATAACTCCAGTGTTGAGCACACATGCTTCTGATGTATATCTTCATTCTGTCTTTCCATATACTGAAATTATCTTTGTTGAACTTTGGACCTTCCCTCTTCATCATTAGACTGGGATCTTTTCCTGAAGCAGTTAAGCTTATAACACAAAGGACCTGGAGGACGCTCTAATACCAATTGACAACTCAATGATGAATGGATAATACCAAACCGGTACTGAGAGGGGGGGTGAATCAGTACAGACAAAAACACAATCCTAAACTGGTTTGTCAGCAGACACTGCGCTTTGGCAGACAAATAGTAACACCGGTCTTAAACAGAGTACAACCGGCAAAACCTAGAATAATTGAGACAAGCATAAACCAGTTGACACTTATCTTTTCATACAATCTAATACTTCATTTCCATTTCACTCTAGTGCATGAACAGGTAATCTATCATCAAAGATATATATAAACAAGTAGATCAACATGATTTACCTTCAGACACAAATCACTTAAACCATCACATGAATAACACCACACATGACACACAGATTTTTCACGTGGAAACCCAACTGGGAAAAACCATGGTGGGGATGAATACCCACAAGCTATTTTTGAACTCTTTAGAAGTCCGCTTTGTTAGGAGCCTTGTCTGGTTAAAGACTGATACAATAGGTTCTGTTAGGAACCGATCTTGTTAGGGATCACCCAGTTAAGGGATGGCTAGAATACCCGGTTAAGGGTTAAACCTTGTTAAAGGTTACCTTGTTAGAGGATTTCAAGAACTCAATGGTTTTGAGTCACCTTGTTAAAGGATTTAAAGTAAGCTAGTTAGAGCTACCCTGTTAAGGGATTTCCCAACTGTTGAATGGGTTAGAGATCAACAGGTATTACAATGATCTGATAACAACACTCAATGCCAATGAAGATCCACTTTAGCTCCTCTTCACCTTTTGCACTTATACTCTGCAGGTATCACTTCTCTCTTCTAGTTTGGCAAGAATAACATATCTCTTCTCTTGGATACACACATACAACTTTTTCCAACAACCTCAGAAAGAAACACAACATCGACCTTATAGGAAACAAATAGGTCGGTAGCATAAACCCTAAACCCTAAACCTGTTAGGTTAAGCAATTCAAACGGTTCAATCCTGACCATTGAGCACATTGCATTAAATACAACAGTCTTGAACCAATCTCAAGACGTTCTCCATCATTCATTTTCCACCGATTTCATGGCAGCTGATAACCCATTACGCGTTATCACCGTTTACAGACTTCGCACATTCCTGAGGTAGATAGGAACAATCTCCTTCATGCAAGATCCTTCACGTGCACAAGGCTGATGTGGCAACACGATCTGTTCTTCGTTACAATGCTAACTCATCACACAAAGTCACCGGTTAAGTCACACATGCTTGAAATACTTCAACCAGAAACCTTGAAGTTGAGACTACCAATCGGTAGTCATACAAAGCTTCCATGTACCGGTTCCCATAACCACATGCCGGTTCACCTTGAACCAACACACCGCTTCACTTTGGCACATATACCAGTTCACAATGTTATACCTGTTCTCACATATACCGGTTCTTGGTAACATACCAATTCTCTCTTCTTCAACATATTGACATCAATGACAACATACAATGTCATCATGTCCTCATACCGATTCACATAATGCCAACAGTCTCATCAACTTTCTGTATACCTTGGAAGTCACAATCTTACCCTTCTCGGGCTTGGGTCACTTTTCGATTCAACTTAATATTCTTGTGGATTCAAGACCAAGAAGATGTCCTTTCAAATTCAAATAGATGTGGTTGAGAGATGATAATATCCTTAGGCTTTTAGAGGAATGGTGGAAGGAGACAGAGGTCTCTGGGTTCGGGATCTTTAAGGTAGTCAATAAGCTTAAGATAATTGAGCAGAAGCTTATACCGTGGAATAGGGAACACTTTGGTAATATATTTGACAAGAAGGCTCGGGTGGAAGAAGAGTTAGTGGAAGTAAACAAAGCCGTCATGTTGAAAGGGATGGATGAAGGTCTGTTTCTCAGAGAAAAAAAACTCCTTCTTGAACAAGAAAATATTCTTGCAAAAGAGGAGGTCTTTTGGAAACAAAAATCTAGGGTATCATGGCTGGATGAGGGGGATAAGAACATTAAATTCTTTCATAATAGTGTCAAACTTAGGATAGTCATTAATAGAATCTCTAAGATTAAGATTAATAATGGCTCTGAGGTGGAAGATCCTAAGCTCATCTCCAGGGAGGTAGTAGAATTTTTTTCCAACATTCTCAACATAGATTTGAGTCCTCATCGCTCAGATCAAGACAAGTTTCTAAAATTTATACCAAAATTACTAAGGAACAAACTTCTAGTCTGACTGCAAAATTCTCTTTATAAAAAGTAGAAGCAGCTCTAATGCAGATGAATCCAAATAAATCCCCCGATCCGGATGGCTTTTCAACTAGTTTTTTTTAGAAGTGTTGGCCTTTCATACAGAAGGAGGTGACAGGTGCTCTTGAGGGCATGAGGAATTTAGGTAATATTCTCAAGGAAATCAATAATACTTTCTTGGCCCTCATCTCGAAGAAGGAGAAGCCTGAATATTTTGATGAGTTCAGACCAATTGCAATGTGTAACACCATCTATAAGATTTTTACTAAGACATTAGCTAATAGGCTTCATGAACTCCTTCTTCTTTTGATTAGTGATGAACAAATGGATTTTGTTCCTGGTAGGTCTATTTATGATGGGGTTATTATAGCACAGGAGGCCATACATTCTATCCAGAAGAATGGAACCCCTAACATGCTCTTAAAACTAGACATTAGAAAAGCCTACGACAAGGTGGACTGGAGATTCTTGTGCAAATGCCTAGAATCCTTTGGATTCCCCTCTTCATGGATTAACTTGATTTTTGAATGCATTTCAACACCTAAATTCTCAGTATTAGTTAATGGAACTCCAGAGGGCTTTTTTATCTCTTCCAAGGGTCTACGACAAGGAGATCCTTTATCCCCTTTCCTTTTCATCACCATGGCAGAATCTCTAGGTAGAGCTATTTATAGAGCAAGGGAAAGCAATCAGATCTCAGGAATTAGAATTACTAGCAACTTAGATCCTACCAGGCACCAACAATTTGTGGATGATACTATGTTATATGAGATCAGTGATATAGGAGAATCGAGAGCTTATAAGTAGATCCTAGACTCTTACTCTAAGGCTTCTGGACAAGAAACGAACCCAAATAAATCTGAAGTCTTGTTTTTTAACACTAAGGTATGCTTACAAAAGACATCTGCAAAATTTGGAATTTTAATATGGGTAGGCTCCCCTACAAATATCTAGGTTTGCCCTTAGATAAGGGCAATGGATCTTCTAAGTTATGGGATTCAGTGATAGATAAGATTAAGAAGAAGGTAGCAACCTAGAAAGGTAACTGGCTATCCTCTGCAGGCAAAGCGACCATGGTTAAATCAGTTTTGGCATCAATGCCAATCTATCAGTTTTCATGTATTAACCTTCCACAGTCCAAAAAGGAAGAATTGAGTAGACATCTAAGGTCTTTTTTCTAGCAGGGTACTGGGGATAAGAGGAAGATCTCCCTAATGGATTGGGATAATATTTGTAGGCCAAAGTAAGAAGGTGGTATAAAGATTAAGAATATTAAGGACCAGAGTAGAGCGCTAGGGGCAAAATTAGTATGGAGAATGTTTAGATCCCCCCACCTCAAGTGGGCTTAGATTTTATTCCACAAATATCTTAGTGGAAGGGACCATACTAGCCTCTTTAGGGAAACTTCTCCTCCAAAAGGATTTTGCAATTGAAATTTTATGTTGGATTGCAGAAAAATAATCTTAGATAAATTATCTTGGAACTTGGGCAATGGTGAGGAAGCCCTTTTTTGGACAGATTCTTGGGGAGGATTCAAGGCACTACACAGGGGTTCTAGAGACATCTAGAGCAATGTTGGAATCCATATGGGGTAGGCATGTCAGGGACTACATAACGCCAATAGACAAGGACCTAGCTAAGGGTTGGGAATGGAAATCTCTAGATCATTTGGATATCCCTGAAATGGAGAAACAGGAGCTCCAAGACATCCTTAAGAATGGAATGGTCTCCTTCAACTTGGGGTCAAATACTCTTGTTTGGGATGGATCAAAATTGGGAGAATACACCTCTAAAGATGGTTATATTCTCCTCCTTAGTCAACAACTCTCCTTACACACTTCTTCCCCCTCAGTCTTGTGTTGGGACAAGATGTGTTTGCCTAAGGCAGGGCCGTTCTCATGGTTTTCTCTCCAAAATAAGATTCTTACTGCAGATAGATTCAGGAAAATGGGCTTTGAGGAACCTAGTAGATGCTCTTTATGTGAAAAGGCAGAAGAAGATAAGGATCATAACCTCCTAAATTGTAATTATTCCTCCAAATGTTGGCTTTGGTTATGTAACAAATTAAGATGGAGCTCAACTCTCCCTAATTCCATTCTAAGTATGTTTCAGGCATGGCCCATTCTTCATCAACATCCCCTCTATGGAGGTCTATGGAAATTGGCCCCTTCTTTGGTGATTTGGGAACTCTGGAAGGAACACAATAGGAGACTCTTTAAGGAAAAGAAAATGAAATGAATCCAACTAGTAAATAAAATTGAGGCCTTAGTAGTAGAAACTCTTAATAGAAGGACATCTAAATCTCCTAGTAAACTATCTGAGATGACATACTGGGATGAGAAAATGATAGGTAGGTGGTTAGGTCTGAATCGTAGGAGTGAGCAACTCCAATAAAAAGGAATTAAGAGAAGCTTGCAAATGGAAGGTCCCAAAAAAAGGGTGGGCTAAGCTTAACTTTGATGGAGCATCTCGTGGGAATCTCGGTCCTGTAGGGATCGAATGTTGTCTGCATGATGATGTTGGTTAGGAATTATCTAAGTTGGCCAAGCCCATAGGTATTGAATTCAATAATAAAGCAGAAATTTTAGCTTTAGTTGAAGGCCTCCTCTTATGTCAAAACATGGGTATAAGTAAGCTTGCCATAGAAGGAGATTCAGCTATTATTATCAATGGCCTTAGAAAAGGTTTTCTTCCTAATTGGAAGCTAAATGCGATCTTATCAAGGGCTCTAAGCCTTCTCAAGGTATTCAAGAAAACAACTTTCAATCATATCTACAGTGAAGGTAACTCTAGGGCAGATGAATTAGCCAATGTAGGGGCTGATGGGAGATTTCTAAGTTAAGATAGGGCCCTTCTTTTTGTCCTAAGAGCCTATTGTAAGATTCATATTTCTCTCCGGGGATTCTTCCTACGAACCTTGCTACCCCTCTTTAGAATGAAGGTAGGTATGTTAGTGTCAGATGGTAAGAGCTAGGCCACAGTTAGTAGAGAAAAATTCTTTGTTGTCTAGATGACCATCCCAAATCCATCTCAAAGATCTCCGATTAGTCTCAATCTTCTATATGAACTGGGATAAGCTGGATATTAGAGCATGGTCCTCTTGTTTATTTCCTGATTGTGGATATCTGTCGTATTTGGGATAAATAAACAATGAATCATTCGTATATGGGCACACACACACACACACACACACACACACACACACACACACACACACATATATATGTACATATGTGCATATGCATATGTGTGTGTGTATATATATATATATATGTACATATGCATATGCACATATGTACATATACATATATGTGTGTGTGTGTGTGTGTGTACATATGCATATGTACATATGTACATATATATGTGTGTGTGTGTGTGTGTGTGTGTGTGTGTGTGTGTGTGTGTGTGTGTAGATATGTATAGATATGTATATACATATATACATATCTATACATATGTGTATATACATATCTACATATTTATAGATATGTATACATATGTATATATACATATATACATATGTATATACATGTACATATGTATATATATACATATATATACATATACATATCTATACATACATATATACACATATACATGTATATATATGTATATATATACACATATACATGTATATACATATATATGTATATATACATATATATACATACATATATATACATACATACATATATATATATATAGATATATCTATATATATACATACATATAGATATGTATGTATGTATATACATAGATATATCTATATATATATGTATGTATATATATGTATGTATATATATAGATATTTCTATATATATATATGTATATATATATATATATATGTATATATATAGATATTTCTATATATATATATGTATATATATATATGTATATATATACATATATATGTATACATATATATATATATATGTATACATATATATATATATATATGTATGTATATATATGTATACATATATATGTATATATATATATATGTATATATATATGTATATGTATATATGTACATATATATATATACATATATATATATATATACATATATATATATACATATATATATATGTATATATATATGTACTAGTACATTCGGGGCTATTTCCAACGGCCTATCGTCGGAAGTCCAATTGCTTTTTGTTGGATTGCCGACAAATGTAGTCGTCGAAAACTTGTCGTCGGACTTCCCGACGATGCCATTGAACATCGGAATTTCGACGACACCATGAACTCTTCCGATGGCTGCTATGATTGCTCCTCCGACCAAAAATATCGTTGGATTACGATCGGAATTCCGACGCTCCCCCACTACCATGCATCGATGACCGTTTGACAAGGAAGTGTCGTTGGACATACAACATCCTTGTTGGATGTTTCTTTAGTTTTCATCAGAATTATGATGTCATCAAATGCTGTGGCTCCGACGGTTTGGCTGTTGGTGCATGAAAGCATTGAATGAGTTCTACTTTTTAAAATTACATAAAACATTTTTAATTTATTTGATCGAGTCTTATTTGAAAAAAAGATTATCAATGATGTTTCCTTTCTCCAAGAATTGGATCTAGGATCTTTCCGTCAGATAATATGTAACATCCAATGACTAAATCTTTTCTTTATAGATGCTTATTTTATTTAACCATTTGAGCCTGAATTGTAATTTATATCTGTGCAGAAACAGAAGATACAAGATGAAGAGTCGCGTGCAAGTAAATTTCATAAAATTAAGCAAGCATGCATTATCTCGAATGACATGGAAACAAGCTCATCAGCTGCCCAGAAGAGAGCAATTGGAGAAAAGCAGAGGAAAATATTAAAGGCTGATAAATACATAGAGAGTATGCAATATAAATAAACAATGTCTAGAGTGTGTGATGTGACGTCTGTAATTTATGTTCGGAGGGACTAATTGGTTTTGGAGTTCCTGGGAAACCTATTGGGCCACGCTTGGAGGAAATCAATGTGTTCATTCAAGGGCCACCTTTTTTCTATTATGAGAATGATGCTTTTGCACCAAAGGATATTTGGAAGACAATATCTGAAAATTTCTATAGTGTGGAACCAGAGTTGGTGGACTCGAATTACTTTTCAGCTTCCAGAAGACCAAGAGGTTATGTACACAATCTCCCAATAGAAGGGCAATTTCAAGCATTACCTCTCCCCCCCGTGACTATTCAGGAAGCACTTCCTCAGACAAAGGACTACTGGCCTCCATGGGATCAAAGAAAAAAATTAAATTGCATAGACTCTAGATGATGTGGTAGTGTCCTTCGTGAAGAACTCTGTACTATAATTGAAAATTCATGAGGGAAACTGCAAGATAGTGAACATAAATACATTCTTGAAAAATGCAAAGAATGGAACTTGGTTTGGGTGGGGCCTTGTCAAGTGGCTCCTCTGGAGGTTGACGAGATAGAAATTATATTAGGATTTGAAAAAGATCACACTCATGGAACTTCTTGTGCGAATGATCGATTGCACTACTTGGGTAATGCATTCCAAATAGATATAGTTGCATATCATTTATCTGTCTTGAAAGCATTTTATCCCGATGGCAGTAAAGTTCTTTCTCTATTTTTTGGTATTGGTGGAGCAGAGGTTGCTTTGCATCGACTTGGGATACATTTAAGTAGTGTTGTATTTGCAGAAATATGTGAAAAGAACAAGCTTGTCCTTAATAGTTGGTGGACAAAAACCCAATAGACAGGTAGGTTGATTCAGAGGGAAGATGTCCAAGATTTGAATACAGAAGTACTGGAGTTTTTTATTAGAGTTTTTGAAGCCGTCTTGAACTAGAGTTGCCATTGCTGCATTTGAACTCTTTTAACACTTCAAACTTTGCCTTACGTGATTTACCCGCTTACTCTGTTGTAGAGGATGCCAATCTCAATCCCTTAATGCCATTATCTGCTCTTCAGTGTTGCTGACTGGAAGACCGCCATAGACTGAATGAGAGAAGGAGGAAAAGTGCAAGTGATATAAATACACAATCATTCATATTATTGAAGACAAAACTGGTCGGCCATAATTTTAGGCAATATTAGGCTGGTCCTAATTGAATTTGACATATTGTTTTCTAAAATTTCAGTAATCGTGTAATAGTTTACATCATGTTTTTATTGCAAAAATCTTTTTCCATTACTTTCTACCCTTGTTCGACACTTTTCAAAAGAACTTTAGCCAGTGAATATCAATCTTGGTTGTGGCATACTAGTAGAAGTGATCAAATCATTGAAGGTAGGGTAAAATGCTCCAAAATTGAAGAGAATTTTCTTTACTAGAATTTTAATGCATGTCAAAATCCTTCCTAAGGAAAATAGTTTATCGAAGCTCAGGTTGCCAGCAACTCTCCATATTTTCTGCAACTTGCCATTGTTGGTTCTCAAGGAGAGGCAAATGATCTAGGAGGATCCGACGCATTGATGGATTTGAATGGAATGGTAGTAATACATTGCATATATTTCTTCACCGCTACCTTTAGCACATTGCCTAAAACATGTGTTCACATTGCAACACTCTTAACTCCATTTCGTTTTAATCTCACAACTTTGACAATGACAATGCTATTTTCGTTTATAATTTTTCAAGAAAACAAAAAGACATGGGACATGAATGGATAGAAAGTGAGTGGTTGCGGGTCTTGTAACTTCCATGACACTCATCTTTACTCTTGTATGATAATGTAATATAGTAGTTCCTAGACAAAAGAGTATAAGACTACAAAAGATAGACACCTGGTAGATACTTTGCATAAACAATCTTGCAACCTATAGTTTTAGCACAATGCCTTCTCATTCTTGAATCTCTCTTGTTGTGTGACATTGATATGTGCTCTCTAATACATTTGTATTCATTTTTTGTGTTTTCTCTACCTGAGCCCTAGATCATTAATATAGGGTTAGCCATTATGTTCTACAACATGTTTCTGCTTCAGAACTTCAAATAAACATCACTCAGAGTGAGTCCAACCTATTATAGCCAGGTACCATTTTCAGACCTTGGTTTGTTGAAATGGTAGCTAGCCCGAATACCTATCGTATGCACTTGTATTATCCTCTATTTAAATATGTCATTGGGCTAGACCCAAAATGTAACGTGGAATTCATCTTAAATTGGGCTAGACCCAAATGTAGCATGATAAAGGAATTCAATGTGTCATTGGGCTGGGCCCAAAATATAACGTGCTAAGGGAAATTAAACAACTATTGGGTTGGACCCAATATTCAACGTAGAAATATAGAATAATAATTTATTATTATTTGCAAGCCGACCTGAGGGTGGTTAGTGCCTAAGGTTGGTATATAATGCTCCAAGATGAAGTCATTTGGAGACACAACACAATTCCTATTTCTTCTATCTGTTCTACTAGCAGTGATTATCTCTAATGTGAACTTGTGCAAGGCGATTATGCAAGGTTGAAGATAACGAAGTTGTCAAAGTATCTTGTGCAAATCAGATCAAGACTTTTGTTGCTCCGCTTTATCATCTGTTGTTAAAGGGCTGCATTCAACACTGATTTCTTGAACTGAAATCTGAGATAAGTTGATGCAAAGCAACCTCTGCTCCACCAATACCAGAAAATAGAGAAAGAAATTTACTGCCATCAAGATAAAATTCTTTCAGGACAGATAAATGATATGCAACTGTATCTATTTGGAATGCATTACCCAAGCAGTGCAATCGATCATTCGCACAAGAAGTTCCACGAGTGTGATCTTTTTCAAATCCTAATATAATTTCTATCTCGTCAACCTCTAGAGGAGCCACTTGACATGGCCCCACCCAAACCAAGTTCCATTCTTTGCACTTTTCAAGAATGTATTTATGTTCACTATCTTGCAGTTTCCCTCGTGAATTTTCAATTATAGTACAAAGTTCTTCACGAAGGACACTACCACATCGTTTAGAGTCTATGCAATTTAATTTTTTTCTTTGATCCCATGGAGGCCAGTAGTCCTTTGTCTGAGGAAGTGCTTCCTGAATAGTCACGGGGGGGAGAGGTAATGCTTGAAATTTCCCTTCTATTGGGAGATTGTGTACATAACCTCTTGGTCTTCTGGAAACTGAAAAGTAATTCGAGTCCATC
This sequence comes from Cryptomeria japonica, assembly GCF_030272615.1. Classification (NCBI taxonomy): domain Eukaryota; kingdom Viridiplantae; phylum Streptophyta; class Pinopsida; order Cupressales; family Cupressaceae; genus Cryptomeria; species Cryptomeria japonica. The sequence continues at coordinate 576,323,580 of NC_081410.1, read as the reverse complement.
AACTCTGGTTCCACACTATAGAAATTTTTGGATATTGTCTTCCAAATATCCTTTGGTGCAAAAGCATCATTCTCATAATAGAAAAAAGGTGGCCCTTGAATGAACACATTGATTTCCTCCAAGCGTCGCCCAATAGGTTTCCCAGGAACTCCAAAACTAGTTAGTGCCTCCGGACATAAATTACAGACGTCACACTACACACTCTAGACATTGTTTGTTTGTATTGCATACTCTCTATGTATTTATACCCTTTAACATTTTCCTCTTCTTTTCTCCAATTTCTCTCTTCCGGGCAGCTGATGAGCTTGTTTCCATGTCATTCAAGATAATGCCTGCTTGCTTTCTTTTACAAAATTTACTTGCACAAGACTCTTCAACTTGTTTCTTCTGCTTTTGCACATATATAAATTATAATTCAGGCTCAGATGATTAAACAAAATAAGCATATATAAAGAAAAGATTTAGTCATTGGATGTTACATATTATTTGACGGAAAGATCCTAGATCCAATTATTGGAGAAAGGAAACATCATTGATAATATTGTTTTTCAAATAAATCAATCAAATAAATTAAAAAAGTTTTATGTAATTTTTAAAAGTAGAACTCATGCAATGCTTTCATGCACCGACGACCAAACCGTCGGACCCACAACATTATCGTTGGTGCAATTTTGGGGTTAGATGGAAGAGATAAGAAAAGGATGCATGTTGTTAAATGGAAATGGTGCTGCTTGAGTAAGGACTTAGGTGGATTGGGGATCAAAGACCTCAAGAAACAAGGTATTGCCTTAGAAATCAAATGGATTGTCAGGGCTTTAGAAGGGACTGAACCATGGAAGATATTAATCAGGAGAAAATTCAGTATTGTTAATCATTATAACATTTTAGGTGGGAATTTTGTTGATAATTTCTCATGGTTTGAAATTATTGTTAGTTATGTCTACAATTTGAGTAAAAAGTCTAACTACTTTTGGATTTTATTGTCTATTGAAATTCTTTGGTTTCTTTGGAAGAGAAGGAATGAGAATGTGTTCCAAGGTAAAGGGAGGGTTCTTATTGAGTGTAATCTTAGAATCAAAATGCTAATTATTATTAAATAGGTATCATTTACATTGAAGATGCCAACAAGAAGATTCATGAAGATATTGGATGAAGGTTCCTCTTTAATATACAAAGAAGACATTTAGGATGTTTCCTATTGACCCCAAGATCTAAGAAAGATAGGGAATAAATTCTAGGAAGAGTATATAGACTTTTACAATAAATACCAAAAAGAATACCAATATCAATTAAAGAGGGGTGAAGCTATAAGACACCTAGAAATGGCTCACCAAAACTTTGATTGCTCTAGTTGAGAGAGGATATTTGCGCCCCTTAGAAGAGAATTTGATACTTTTCAAATTAGTAGGATTGAACCTAAGAATAATGACAAAGGAAAAGACAAAGAAGCTAATAATGAAGATGGGGAGAATGAAGAGAAAGAGGAGGATCCACATAATGATAGTGATAATGAATCTTAATAAGCTATTACAATCTATCTTTTTGAATATTTTGTCAATAGATGATATAATATTGATGTTGACTCGAAGCTCTACATCGTATAAACTAATTTTTTTTTTTTCTTCTAATTTTAAGGCGATTTATAGCCTGGTTGGGGATTTGATGGAGTAATCAACTTGGTCACTATTATTGTAACCTGACTTTGTACTCTGATTTTTTTGGTAATCGATCTTCAAAAAAAAAAAAATCTACATAGCAAACACACTACACTCACATACACTCTTATACGAACCTTGCCATGTGTCTTGCTTTAGGATAACCTAGTGTACCACAAGCCAAATAGACATAGACACAAGATGAGGGAGCTAGTATTTTTTTCTACCCTCATTTCATCACTTATCATCAACCAACTCAACACTATCAATGATTAATTTGAGGTGTAAAGATTCAACAAATTGCTACAAATTTCATTGAGTAAAAGCAACATAGGTGAAAACCACCCTAACTTCCACAACAAAAGTCTTAGACATAAGATTCCTACCTTTTGACCTTTTGCAGTTTGATCTTGCAAGATTTAAAAATTCATATGTGCTAGTTTTTTTATCATATAAGAATCACATATATGATTTTATCCTTAGGCTAGATAATGGACATGGTCCAAATTTTAGTTGTTTAAATTCATATTTTTTTCAAGGTTGACAATTCCTAGATCTAATTGTTATCCATTGGTATGATGTCATAAATTTTGAATTGTGTATCTAAGGTTGTGTACTTAAAGGCATCATGCTAATATTCTTTCACATAAGATAAGAAAGATTCAAACATGGTTTAGAAATCACAAAGTACCAAAAGAACATGAATGTTTCTTCTCTCATTTTTTATAGTTGATATGTGGGTCTTTACACTATCATCATAATTTATGTTAGAGATTGTTGTGAAGAAGAATGGCATGAAAGGAGTGATTGTCCTAAGTGCTTGAGACTATCACAAAAAGTGAGTGTTGCAGTAGTGAATCTTCCTTTGACCTTTGGGTGGTTAGGAGGGTAAAGACCCATGGTGGTATATAATGAGTGGTTGGGAGGGTAAAGACCCACATATCAACTATCTACTTTGACATTCTAGGGTGGTGTCCACCTACTCTAAAACCTTGTGGGCACTCTTTGTCTGATACTAACATATACATAACATGTGCCTCTTATATAACCCTATGTTGGCTAGGCCCCACCATAATTAGAAGATCCTAACTACTAAAAATACTAGATTCTCCCCTAAAAGGTTGTTGAGTCATAGAAGGCCTATCTTGATAGCCCTATAGTCTCTATAACTAAAATATCCTTGTGTCGATGATGGTCACATGTGACTACCCTATGGCCCCTACTATGCTCTAGACCTTTTTCCCTAATATTGATACTATTGGGTTTTTCTTTGAAATCCTATAGTAAGTATAAATTCTCATTTGAAGGATGGGGATGCCTATGGACACTTTAGTCCCTTGATCAAGGTTACAAAATTCTCTCATGCCTCTTGTGTCCTCCCATGTACAAATTTTGGGCTTTCCACCCCTAATGAAATAATTGACAAGTAACTTGTCTTGAATGTAATCTACAAACTACAAGAACTCCAAAAACTAACTCTCATGTTGAGCCACTACGAAACCTCATTATGTAAATTGTGAAACTCATCTATGCATCTCTGTCAATAATATTTTGAAATAGAACACACTTTGAAGCACTCCAAAATGGTATCCTATGAGAGGGTTTCCAATGTGAGTTGGTGCATTTTATCCTTCCAGTACCACAAGGTGGAAGCAAGTCCTCTCAAAAATTGCATTGCAAATTATGCCTTTAGGTTGGTCACATATAGATGCAACCCAAAGCATAAGTCCAAGCTAAGTAACCAAGACTTAGCCTCAATCCCATTTGTGGATCTTAAAAATGTAGAGAATTGGAGATGAAGAAACTCTCGAATATGATCCTTTGGCTCATGATATGTGCTTGCTATAGTCTTTACCTCTTGTATTTATGAATGATGAGGCTATGTAATGTGTATTGATCAATATTCTATCTCCTCTATGTATATTTCCAAAATTCAAGGTGAACTCCTAATAAGCTCCCAAGATGCAAGTATATGCTCCTCTACTACAAGTGGATCCTCATGAGGTGTCTCTGTTGTGGGTGAAAACCTATCCTGTATCACACCTATCAAATTATATAAGGCTTGGAATATTTGAGGTCCATACTAAGGCTACTCATCTTGGTGAAAACTCTCAAAGTGATATTACTCTTCTTGTCCCTCATGTGAATGTGCTCCTCTTGAAGCACTATGACATGGATGACCCTTCATTCCATTTCCTACACCCTATTTTCTAACCCACACCTTGTAACCTTTACCTCACTTCCTATCATTATTACCTTCCATCTACCTTTTATATCCCCTATCTTAACCTCCTTCACTTTCCTACATCCTATCCTAAACCTTAACCTCATACACATTTACTTTTACAGAGATATCGAGGACAATAAGCAGACTGGATGATGCAGATGGGTCTTATTGATTTCATACGTTACTCAAGGCTTCACGAGTTGATCATTGTATGAGGGTTATCGCAATGAAGGGAGAAAGCAGTCGAGTCTTGAGGTGCAGAGATGGTTCATCATTTTGGATTGAGTGTCCTCGATGCAGTTTGGAGATTGGTGGCAACCATCCTTGGCGGAGGTAGACATTGGTGTGATAGTTTTGTTTATGAGGCAGTGATTTGCCCAATTATAGATATCCTGGGGTCAAAGGAAGTACGCATCCAGAGGATAGATAGTTTTATCCGCGCGATGGATGGGCAGGCCATTGCTAATGAGATTTTGAATCTGGATGCAGACAGGTGGGTTAGCCGGTTGGGTAGTTACTTCAACTCGGATAACTATGTTTCCTCAGATTTGGAAGATGACCAGCACCTTGAAGATGAGGAAAGAGATCATGCCAAGGTAGAGAAGGAAAGGTTGAAATCCCTGATAGAAGATGTCTGGGAAGTCTACCAGATTGGAGTCATCAACAAGAATTTTTCCCCCTTCCAAAGGCTGTTGGACAGAGATGTCCGCTGGCTCACGAGGGCCATTGTAGGCAAAGTAATGGAAATTGGAGTGCACCTAGCCATTATCCTCCAGGCTCTGTAGATTCCTTTATAGGTATAGCCTCATGATTGGATGTATGGACCTGTGTCTAGTCGGGTTTATTTATGTCATAAGGGAGCTAACCCCCTTTGGTTAGTACTTATCTATGTGAAAAAAAATGCAGTGATTTAATTAATACATGATTGTAAGATTGTTCAAGGGTTTAGGTCTTGTAAAAAATTCTTCTTTTAAGTCGATCATATCATATTACAAAACCTCTCACCATCTCTGCTACTGGCAATTAATATGATAAATCTATAATAAACTTTGAATCTAGATATTTGAAAAGAAAATAATATTTTTCAACACAATATGTATAACAATGAATTGGTTGATTCTACCCTACCTATTTTCTTCAACCAAATCTTGGCGGCACCCCAATCCATAACTATTTCCCTCCTTCCAGTAATGCGCCCCAATTTTTTTGTAATGGCAGAGGTCAACGGGATGAAGAGGCGGGAATACTGTTTATCAAATGACGTGGTCTTTTTTTTTTAAGTACTGCCCGCAGTCATCTGAATTTCGACGTACACGAACACTTTTTCTAAAAAACACAAATTTCATTGCCAATTCCTTCTCCATCGAAACCAAATGTTGAATTATCATCAAAATTCCAATGAATGCGAGCATTTTTTCAAAAAAAAATCAAATTTGGTCACAATATACCTTCTCCGTCGGAAACCTCCATCATACTTTTAGGCCAAATGTATTAGTGATACATACATACATATATATATACATACATATATATATATACATATATATATATATATATATGTATATATATACATATATATATATATATATATGTATATATATATATGTATATATATACATATATATATATATATGTATATATATATATGTATATATATATATGTATATATATATATATATAGACACACACACACACATATACATTAATTAATATACATGTGCTAATTCATATTCATATTTAAACAAATATAGATTTTCTCAGATCTTCGAACTTCTGCATCTATACATCCATATATATATATATTTATGTATGTATGGGTGTATATATATTAATACACACACACACACACAATATATATATATATATATATATATATATATATATATATATATATATATATATATATATATATATATATATATATATATATATATATATATATACAGATATGCATAATTTTATTTACTTTTATAATGACAAATATGTTGACACACACACACACACACACACACAAATAGGTGTATATATATATGGATGTATATATATATAATTATATATATGGTTATATATATGATTATGCATATCTATACATATATATGCAAAATTTTAGGGAGTATTAAATGCTTACAGACATATTTATAATGTCATCAACTTGTTAGCACATTCTTTTCGAGCATAGCCTTTCCATTACTTGAATTAAATCCTCTTTTTTGGTGGCATACTTAGAGTCAATGATGTGACCTTCCTTGCTGCATGCGCTAGCTATAACTAAGTAGCTCGCTCAACTAATGGTGGCAGTATTAATAACCTGGATCTTGGAGATCGTCTATCTATACTTTCCCTGCATCATGACCCTTCATTCTTTCTCCTCTGACACTCTTAAGCGATCAAATCGGTCCTTTTCTAAGATAGTTGAGTCATATCTTACGTTGCCTTTCAAAACATAATTAGTATAAGTAATGGCCCTATTTGTAAAGCAGCTGGTAATCTGAGAAAGTTAAGTTCATTATGGATAGTCTGCTAAGGCTTGTAGGGCTTAAGCGTCAAATGAATTATACAGGGGACATCAAAGAAGATAGACGAAAAGGCATTATGGTCTTCCCAAATGTCTTGGTTATTTGGGCGGTCAAGAAAATTCTTGGGGAGGAGTATATTAAGAATGAGGACCACACTAGGGCCAATTTTGATATAGCGGCAATGTTCTTAGTGGTGGCCTTGCACTGTGAGAGGGACAAGGAGGTGGTGATGAAATTATGCAGAAGCGTCTTTAAGAAGGAACTGTTGGGTGAACTCGAGAGGGTGGTCTTCAAAATGGATGAGGAGTTAACTGTTCCTAATCCCTGCACCTATGACAGACTCATATGGAAAACAACCTAGTGCCTAGATTTCCAATCCTAGAAATTGAAGACAAGGTTGCCTTTGCAGCCTACAATCCGATAAGGCAGAGAAATTTTTCCATTCTTATGTGGCTTTTGCATGTCAAAAAACTGTAGTGTAATAGGTGGTTGGCCGACTATCTAGAGGCATAAAACATTGAAGTTGTTCTTGATGATATGAAGATCCCTTCCGACCCTGCCTCTAGCCCAGATGATCTCCCTGCTAGCTCAGGGATGGAGGAAAGTAAGGTGCCGTTGAGAAGGTGTCAGGCCTCTCCTAAATCCTAAGAAGTGATCCCTAACAGTAAGATAGTTGTTGTGTTTCTTTTTGAATGGTTTACCGTGATACTTAAAATTGTTTAAACTTTTATTTCAGACACAAGTTACACAGACTTTTGGGTAAGCAGGTTAATATTTATTTAGCTTAGATATGTTATTTATGTTTCTAGCTCGGTGGGCTTCTTTATTTCTATGTCTACTCTGAATTGATTGCATTTTCAGAAATTTTGCATGATTTAATAGGTCCTGTTTGTGGGGAAAACGGATAAATTTATGAAAACAAAGCCCCCTACAATAATTTTCAAATTTTGGCTTTTTACGGTGAGCCATCGCTCCTTTTTATTATATATTACACACACACACACACACACACACAACGACACAAATGATATATACAAATGTATCTAAATGTATAGGAAGAGGTAGGCGGAGATGGCTGCTTCTAAATTATTAATTCTCTAAGAATGGTTTGAAAATCCTAGGATTGAGACTCATTTTTTAAAATAGCAGACATATCTCACGATGAATGTATGACTAATTTTGAATATAAATTCATTTAATTATCTTTCCTTCTTTTAGTTATGCTTGGTTTTGATATAAGGGTGAATAGTTGTTTTATAATTGTTCCTGATGATTCAAATAGGCTGGTGGGAAGGAAATGGAATCTGTTTATGAAAATAAAATAGGATATAAATTTGCTGTGGGGAATGATATGAATTTAATCTCTTTTAGGAGGATATATTTTCCTCTCCTCTTAGATCTATGCTTTATTATTTCTCTATTTGCTTGGAGCTTATAGGCTGTGCTAATGACCTAGGTAGGGTTACTTCCCTTAATGCTATTGTAACCTGGGTAGTCTTTTATCTTGTAGTCAACATCAAAAGGTCTTCGGTGTTGTCTCAATATAAAAGATACAATGGTTGTAGTAGCAACTATGGATAATGATAGGAAAGCCAGGTTATCTGAAAGTTGTATGTTTATTGGCTAACAATTCATGAAGTGGTTTGTTGTAGGGCAGTGTTGATAGTTTCTTGCAGGTATCAGAGATAGCAGAAAGTCTGGGTGTCCAGATAACTAAGGAAAGGCATCAATGAAAGGGTTGGTAGAATGTTGATAAAAGAAGTCCCTCGAAGGAGGGCCATCGCTACAATATGCGTTAAGCATTTGGGCTTGCAGGTGTATGATTAGTTCAGGATGATAGATTCAAATGGTCATGATGTAATCATAAATGCTAAGTTGTCATATTGTAATCATAAATGGTCATTATCTAACTGGACTTAATGTCTCGGGCAAGGCCGAAGGTTTTCTCCTCTTCTCTCTTTCCTACCGGCACCCGCACTGAGCAGAGATTGTAATGCAATGTAATTTTGTTTATAATCTAATAAAATATTTTGGCTTCGGCCTTTTACTGATCAATAAAATAAAATAAAATAAATCATTTTGGTAGACTCGCTTAGGGATTTTGATTAAATAGACATTATGGCTTAATCTTTAAGATATGCTCTTGGGTATCAACATTAAGACCTATTCTCAATTCAAATAGAGTTATATTATGGTGAATATTATTACTATATCACTTGCACTATTGTCTTGTAAGTAATGTTGTATAAATTCTTAAGTATTGTCTATTTAATTAAACAATAAGCTTATAACTAAAGGACACCTTGTACAGATTCCACTTACCTAAAAGAGAAGAATCTTATGAAAGGAATATCTACTTAAGGAAGAAAGGTTTCCACCTCGTGTTAAGGGAGCTTATTCCACATTCACCTTTAGTTGTGATTCAAGGTTGAATTTGTTGTTTCATGTTGTAGATTTATTTATCATTATATATATGTTATCTCAATTCAATTTCCTATCTTGGCAATGAAACTTTTCCTCGCACTACAATATAGTCTTAACATAGGTCCTAAAGTGTACAATATGCTTTCATTGGTTAGATTTTCAATTGCAAATATGAGATTGATTTATTCTAATTTTAAATATCATTATTTTATCACTATATTAAACTGATAACGGTGTAGGTTGTTTCACACTCCAGATCTGCTTATATCTATGTAATTGTGTCAACATCATGATGTACTAGCACTAGAGAGTTTTTGATTTGGTGCTCAATCAAAATTAGATAAACACCCTTCTAGCATTTACTATGTTGGATTATAGGTTCTTGGAATATTTAATGATTAATTTCTATGAATTGAAAGATGTTAGTTGATATCATAGATATTGTGTTGCTATCTAGTTTTACGAAATATTGATGCAATTACTATAAAGACATTGCTTTATAATTTGAGATCTTTATAATAGCATTTAAATTGATCATAATAAGCCATGTGATATTTATTGTATTTTGGATCAATACAATAATAATTGTAGTATATAGTTGTTGTGACAATTAGTCCTACATAAAAAAAATGATAGGAAGTAAATATTCCTTAGTTTTCAATTAATAATTTATTGATATACATTAAAACTGACTAGGTTATTGTCTCAATATCCATTAATTTGTGTGGTGGTCATTTTAAGAATCCATGGTTAGAAACTCATAATAAAATTACTTAAGTCAATTTATTGTCATCTTATGAGTTTGTATACTCACTCTTAGAGATCAATTTCAGTATTCACTAATTCAATTCTTGTAGAAATCTCTTCATGCTCATGGTCAATGATAACTTGTAATCCCTAGACCATGTGGAGTCTTGCTAGAAGTAAACTTAATTTATAAATGAATATGAATTTATTCACATGAAAACTTAATACTTAAGTAAACTTCCTTGGACTATGTTGGCAAAGTATATCCTTAACCAAGTTTTCATATCTTATTCTCCTAAGTGGGTGGTAGCTGATGAGAAAACTATTTGGAGAACTGGACCATAGAAAGGGTTGCATACCCACTATTGAATTTTCATAAGAAATGGTTTTAAATTGAATAATCATACTATGATGTCTCACTGCTTGAAGTAGGCAAGGCCATTAGTGATGAGCCCTTGAGGCATAGGGTTGACCCTTAGGACTTGTCTTTATAATAATTGTAATAAAATTAGTTTACTACCCAATGTTATGTGTACTTTGTCCCTCCTTATAAATTTATGAATGAAAGTAACTTCTTTTGGTTTATCTAGCTAAGGTATTTAGGTGGCCTATCTATATGAAAATGTACCCAACTTTGAATAAATATTACATCATGTATCTAGTTGTGCTGGCATGTATACAATTACAAGTATTAGTGGGCTAGCAGAATAGAATACAAAAACAAGAAAGAGAAACTCAAGTATGCAATGACATGTCATGCTTGTTGTTTAAATATCATAATAAACTATTGTTCTAAGTATATTCATTTCCATCATGTATTCTAATAAAATGATACAACAAGTAGGATCATAATTTATTTCTTTAATTAATCTAGTATGTTATTATTTACAAGAAAAAATAATATAGATTAGTTAAGTTTGGAGTAGGATAAATAGGTTGTGTTGTATCCATTAACCATGTACTTTTTGAGCATTACTCATAGGAAGAATGTATATGATATTTTGGGAGGAATGTAGAAGTTTGGTTTTTAGTAGTAGTAGAAACTAAGTAGATTGATTTTTTGATAAAATTGTTGATACAATTTATGTTGTACACTAGGGTTGTGAAGATGATTTAAGCTGATATTGATATTGTTATTTATTTAGAAAAGTAATACAAATAGAACCATTTCCGATAACAAAATACATATACGTAACTAATAATATTTTTTTAATAAATACAATATTTTTTTTTTATATTGCATATAAGGGAAAAATTATTACAAAAGAAACTGCCATCTCCAGTAACCAACTACCTACAACCAAATTAAAACTGGGTCGCAGATCCAGAAGACTACTTAGGACTAAATACAAAAATGCACAGAGTTATGTACACATGGACTGTAGACTCAGATGAGTACATAGGTTTCAATACAAAAATACATAATGCTCATGATCGAGGTACTGTAGTGCTAAGGCCAGATCATGTCTGTGTATGCTCTTGACATGCTTCCATCCATGTCATCCACCCCAAGGGGCCTTCCATCCACACAACTTGTTTTCCTTCAAAGTGAGAGCATCTGAATATGATCTTTGACTAGGTCTCTGATTTTGTCAACCTCTAGTCCAAGGCTCTCCATTGCTAGATCAATATCTTGCTTTCCTCCTTATTCCTGTCTCCACTTGTATCCATTCTCCATCTCATGTAGGTACATCTTTGTGTTTCCATCCTTAATGAATCTAAGGAATTTGTGCTTCTCAATGTTCATTGTCACAGAGACCTGCAAAAAAATGCGATGAAGGGTGAGTCCACGAAATGACTCAGTAAGGGCCCTAGCTATACCTTGGAATTTGTCTTCATTTCTAATTTTCCATATATACCATAAAATTTCAGTGGAAAGAATATGCCAAAATAAGTTAGTATCCTTTTTCAAGCCCTTTATATACCCAATGAGAACATCTAGCACAGTAATCTGATTAGGAATAGAAATACCAAATAACAACCAAATTTCTCTAGCAATACTACATTCAAAGAAAATTTGCCTAACGGACTCAGGCACCCTACAAACATTACAAATATCACAATTACTATGATCTTTTCTGAATGGCATCCTGTTGATTATCATCAACCATTTAAAGCATTTTTCCCTAGGCGTAATAGGACTACTCCATAGTTGTGAAAATACCTTTTGCCATTGTTTCATTGAAAATTCTGCAAACCACAGCTTGTTAACATATAATATAATGGATTCATCATATGTTAGAGTATTATAAATATTAATAGCTTTGATATTAGACATAGGGATAGTGTTATTCCACATAAAATCCTTACAATTTTAATTACTACTCTTGCATTTCTTGGGCAACTGAAGGTTTGCACATGCTTTTTTCATTATGTTATAGGTTCGCTTGTGGGAATTTTGCAAATCAAATCTACCTCTAAGGGTTTCCTAGCTAAGAAGCCTATCGTCCTTAATAATTCCTTTAAAGCAACAAATGCCTTTAATGGCCCAAGCTTTAGCAGAGCACCCTTGCGTAAGAGCAAGAGGTCTAGAAGAGTGGAGGAGGTTCCACCAGATGGATCTTTCTCCACGGATGAGGTCATTGTTGCTGGCCCTATTATTGTTGATGAAAGGTCTAATAGTTTCCTAGGCTTTCCAAATAGACTTAAAGACACTCGAGCCTTGCACTGAGACTGCAAAAACCTACAACCACTAGGTCACAAAAGGGTAGAGATTTCCAAGATTTAGCCTTTTTAGGGACAACTCTCAGGATGTTGTTTCTTACCAGAATTTTCCATGGTTCATTGCCATCAAATGCTTGGAAGATCCATTTTGTTGCAAGTGCAGTCCCTTGAATTCTCAAGTCTTTTAACCCAAGTCCTTCCAGACTCTTCTCTATGTGGCACCACTCCCATTTTACAGAGTGAATCTTTTTATTTCCTTTCCCATCAGACCATAGGAGGTTCCTAATGGCTTTTAGTATTTCCAGGATTTGATAGTTGGAGAACATCCACACCAAGGAGTAATGAATGTTGTAAGAGGATAAATTTTTTTTTGGCACACTTGCACTCTTCCGGTGAGCGAAAGATACCTATTATTCCATTTATTGAGCTTCTTGTCTATTTTGCTTCTAACCCATAACCACATCTCCTTAAGAGATGGGGAGATGGCAAAAGGTATTCCCAAGTATCTAACAATCCTATTAGCCCCCCCCATTGGACCCCAAACTGCTGCAGCCACTCTGGAGACTGTTTCTTCCAACCAAGCATGGTGGGTTTGTCCTGAGATATTTTAGCCCTTGAAATCTCTTCTAAGAACTTAATTTTGCACTCCAATGCCTCCATATTTTGTTTGGTGAGTTCAATAAAGAGTGCAGTGTCATCACCAAATTGTGAATTAATCAACTCAGATCCATTAGGAAGTTTAACACCTTCTACTTTAGGGGAAATGGTGTAATCTCTTAAGATATAGTACAGGGCATCCGAAGCAATAACAAAGAGAGCAGGGGACAGAGGGCAACCTTGTCTAATAGACCTGCTGAGTTTGATAATTTGAGAGAGGGAACCATTAATTTCTACCCGAGTCGATGCATCTTTGAGGAGAATCTTCACCCATTTATAGAATTCCACTGGAAAACCAAAGGCTTCTAGCATCATCAGAATTAACTCCCATTCTACCCTATCATATGCCTTCTCAAAGTCTAAGAGGAACATGGCCACATTCTGACTTGATACCTTTGCCCAGTCCATTGCCTCCCAGCTAGTGATTAGATTTTCTAGGATGAATCTTCCCTTAATGAACCCTGTTTGCGTGGGACAAATGAACTTGGGCAGTAAATTCTCTAACCTAATAGAAAGAGTTTTAGCCAGTATTTTATAGGATACATCGATGATCATTATTGGTCTCCAATTTTTAATAAGTGACTTGTCCCCTTCTTTGGGTAACAACTTAATATTCCCCTTATTGATAAGTTCACCTAGGGAACTAGTCTCAAAGGCTTTTGAATATAGATCATGGAGATCTTGAAAAATCCACTCCTCATTAGCTTTATAAAATTTGATAGGAAGACCATTTGGGCCCGGGGTTTTGTCATTGCTCAAGTTCCTAATAGCAGTTTTCAGCTCTTCCATTGAGATAGAACCCCTCAATGATTGAGCATCCTTTGTGGCAATCTTAGTGGGAATAATAGCTCTGCACTTCTCTCTAGCTTCCCGAGAATTAAGGTAATCTTCTGAGGAGAAGATGCCTCTGTAAAACTGATAAAAAGCCTCCTTAATATCATCCAATGCCACTACCTCTTTATTGTCCATCCATATCTTATCAATTTTCTCTCTAGATTGTTTTTGCTTCGATATATTGAAGAAAAATTTAGATCCTTTGTCACCGAATTGCATCCACTAAGTTCGAGCCATGATCATTGCCCCTCTAATCTTAGTTTGTTGGTGCTTCCTCAGAGTATCCCTTGCCTGGGCTACTTTGTTTGAAAGTTCTACTCTGCTTGGACTATCTTGGACCTCTGCCTCACATTGGTGTAGTTCATCAGAAAGTGATTTATCCTTCCACCTATAGTCTTTAGCTTTCTTTTGCCCTATAGTTTGCAAAAGAGCTCACTAGCTTTTGACATTTTGGTTCCACCTGCTTATGTTAGAGCTCAAATCTTTGTTACCTTTGTTGAACAATATAACAATTTTTAATGCTATCAACACATCCAGATCCTTGAGTAAATTGGTATTAAGACAGAATTTCTCTCCTTCATTTACTTGCCTCTCTGATGAGTCTCTAAGTCTAATCTGTGAGATAGCTTGATGATGGTCTGAGAGTGAGGTCAGCCAAACTGCCACAATATTACCCTTCTTATCTGGTTCAAAGGAGAATTTCTCTCTATTAGGGTAGAACCTATCCAATCTACAGTAAATTCTATGTTTCCCTCTCTGGTAGTTGCACCATTTGAACCAAATTCCTTTGGCATCTTTCTTATTACTTAGTAGGGGGTCAAAAAGTTTTTTACAAATCTTCATTCTCTCCCAATGTAGTTTCTCCGATCCTTTCCACTCCATAGGAACACCACCACATTTATCCTCATGACCTTCAATCATATTGAAATCTCCCCCAATTATCCATGGTATGTCAGGGAGGGAGGCAATCCAATCCCACAAAGTGGTCCTTTCCCTGCAATCATTGGCAGCATAGATTGATCATATGTCGATGATGGTTTTGTTAATGCCTAGTGAGGCCCATACCGCTCTGTTACACGGTGAGCACCCTTGGTTCACTATATGATCCTTCCATTTGGGGTCGATGAGTATCCCAACTCCCCCTCTACCTTTATCATGAACTGAAAAACCTTAATAGAGTCTTTCAAGATAAATTGTAAATTGAATTCCAAAGTAAACTTAACTACTTTGAGTTCTTGTAACATGACAACACCCATATCCTTGTGCTGATTAACAAACTTCATAACTATCTGCTTCTTGTTTGGTGACTCCAGACCTCTAATATTCCATGAGATGCACTTCATCATGACAAAATGCGATTTCTTTACTCTTTAGAGGCCTTAAACCTGTTAAAGAACCTAGGGAGCTCTTTCTTTTCTTCATTGTTCCTTCCATTAGTTGAGCCCTTGTTCTTTGAACCTAGTGGTCTACCTCTTCTTCTTCTGGGTAAAGCCTTAGGGTTCTCCCTATCCATCATCCATTCCCCTTCTTCCCTAGTGTAGTCATCATTCTGAGATTCCTCCTCTAGATCAGGGACCTTCTTGAGGACATACTGACTGGGGGCCTCACCACTCCCAGAATAGGGTTTGAGTGCCTTCAAGCTACTGGAATAGTCTAGGGTTTCTTCCTCAAATGCTAGGGTTTTACTACACTTGGCATCAAAATACTTAAGGCCAACAACAATGACCTCAATCACACAGTTGTCCTCAATTTTTACAAACTTCTTAGGGGGAAGGGCAACGACCGTTTCAAGAGTGAATTCTGTATGAGAGGGAGAGTCTTTTGCAGTGTCTGAGACACATGTTGAGGAAATCTCAAAGGAGACATCCATGTCTGCCGAGTTCTTATGAGAAGCCTCTAGACTCACAGTCCCACCAGGACTCCCTTCCTTACCCAACTCACTACTGACACTGTCTCTTCCTTCGAGACTCTGATTAACAGGTTTATCCGGGACAAAAGGTTAAATTCAAGAATCTCATTTCTAGGGGAATCTCTTGCACATCATCATCCATAGGCGATGTCAATTTGTTCCCCACTGAGGATTTACCTTTATAAACTTTAAATTATTAGGGTTATTCTCTCTAATCTTCTCCAGAGCCAACTGTTGGGCCTTTTTTCTTCTCCTTTTTCTAGGGTTGTTTCCAACCACTTGAAAACCATCCCGTTGTTCTTCACCCATCTATTTTAGGGCATCTGAAATAGAAGAATGAGTTGTGGAGACAATATCGAAGATTCCGGTGTTAGCATTTTTACTAGACTTTGTGGTTTTATTATTTTCTCCATTTATAACACTATTGATTTTTTTACTAATGGAGCTAAGATTTTCCATGATCGCGACATGATTTCCATGGACAGGAGGCGGGTTGCTTGGTTCATTGTGGGATTTCTTCACACCCTTATATCGATTAAAGATGGGGCAATTATTTTGGATATGACCCTCTTTTTTGCAGAGGAAGCATGCATTAATCCCTCTGAGGATTTCAATAGGTCAAGAAATAATTTCAGTTCCTAGATTAATGTTTATCGTATTGGGGAGGTCACGGCTAGGGTTGATCGAAACCAGAACCCTAGCATCCAGATGAGGTATAAGAGAGTCCGAGTTATCCAACCAGACAGTCTTGCCAATCGGTTCAATTATTTGTGGTATAAATCTCCATAACAATGGAGGAACATTTTTAACCAAAATCCATCTAGGGCATGAAAGTGCCAAAATTTCCTCATTGACCACTTCAGGCGACCACCCTAAGGCATGGAAGGTGCATTTTCCCACCGTCCAATATTGTTTGTTAACAACTTCCATTTGCATTTTATGATCTTTGAAGAAAATTACAAATAAACCTTGTTAAATTAATCTACAGAATGAAAAATGATAACCTAATTTAGTATTCCATACATTTCTGAACCAATCATCAAGAAATTTTCGTGCTGGACATTTATCGACATCAACAACCGCAAAGAAAATATCAGTATCTCTTAACCTATCCTTTTCCATATTAATTTTATTGCATATTAACTCATTGGGGGAAATGGAGATGGATCCCAGTGCACAATTAGGGTCCTTACCTTCTCCATGGGGGCTGCCATTATCACTAGACACAAACCTAGCACCCTCTGCGACAGAGAAGAGCGGTTGATGAACAACTTCCTTGAAGAGTTTTTTTCTCACTTCATCTGCTTTCAATTTGTCGCTTGGCTTTCCAATGCCTCTAGAAGAGCCTTCCATCAAAGCACATTAACTACTCCCACAAAGAGGAGTGAGGCTGACAACGGGGAAGGACAAGGAGTGATAATGCCTACATGCAAAACAAGGAAAAGAGAGATACAAACAAGCCACAACACATAAGGAAACTTACCTACATGGAGGAGGCCAATTGCACTCCCCCACGTTAGCATCTATGACCCCTGCAACCTCGTGCCAACCCTGAAGGCAAGCCCTAGTTGCAGGCGAAGTTGCAGAGCCCAAATTCCATTCAATATAATAATGTTTTAGATAATAATAATTAATAATTATAATTATTCATTTATACTCACTTTTTACATTTTAATAGGTTTCATAGTATTTTTAAGGGTGATCTTACTTGTAACTTTCAATAGAAAAGTTTAAATTTATTACAAGTGAGTTTTAATTTTTAAAATTTAAATTATTTAAGAATTTAACTATATTTATACTCAATTTTATAATTTTATGATTTGTTAATATTGAATTAATATTAATACCATTTGTAATATATAATTATATTTGTACAATTTTTTTGGGGTAAGTTAATAGCTGTAACTAAGGGTAGTACTTGTTATATTGATATTAAAAAAATTTACATTATGCATTATGTCTCAATGTCTGCCATGAAAACATCTTAAACCCTATCTCCTATATATTGCTAGGGCAACACCCAATATATCACTACATACAAAATGCCACCATTACCAGAAATGATGGTCAATATTATATACTCTTAGCTTCTATTTTATTCATTCCCACCAGCATATCCACTTTATCACATCATATAACATATACTATCCAAACTTCTATGTCATTTGAGCTTTCTTCCTCACCGGACAATCAGGGCCACATTCTTTATGTGCCATCACTTCCAATTCATGCTTGATGACATCCTCCTCAATCTCAATTATTTCCTCCTCCATGATGACACATCCATGGTCATCCTCCTCCAGGTCCCAGTTGAGCCCTTCCTTCTTCAAGTAGTCCTTTATCCACTCTCCTCCTTCATTCAACTTCATCCCCATCAACTTTTGTAGAAACACTATGATATCTTCAAAAGTTTGGGCCATCCCACCACCATCCTTCGCGATCTTTGAGATCCTATTTATACTTATATTTGTAATGGAAATATAATGAAATAAATTAGTGTTCTTGTCCTATTCCTGCAACCATACCTCTTTGGATTTTTGTCTCCAAAAGCATTCTTCCCTTGCTAATATTTTTGATAATTCTTGTTTCAATATATTTCTTGTTTCAAAATTATTAGCACACACCCCTTTCTCAATTACTAATTCATTATGTTTTGCCTTTGGCAATAGACACTGCATGTATGTCCAAATGTTGTCATTGATGGTAACTAGAGCTAGAAATCCAATCTGCAGTCCATGACTCATTCATACCAGAAGATTGATTGACTATTTGTGAGGTCCGGTGGATAGAATGGAATATCCGATAATGTTCAGTGTTTTGATTGGTGATTCATTTATGTTGTGTATTTTGTGTTGCAGATCTCAAAGATGCATTTTGGTCGTGTAATGTCTTATTCCATGTTTATGGTCTCCGATGATGAGTTTTGTATAATTGGGAAAATCTGATAGACTGGTTTTTGTGTAGAATAGTACTTATTAGTAGTAACGTGTGAAGGTTCATTGTGCGGATTGTGCAGAGTGATTTTAGTGGGTGTTTGTGTGTTCAAGGATGATGAGCCAACATATGGGAAGCGTGTGGACAATTTGTTTTGGTCCACATGATTGGTTTTGATTAGCTTGAACCAATTTACATTCATGTTTCATCTTTTGTGCCATGTTCATGAAGTCGACATAGTAGAGAGCTAAATTGGTGATGTGGATATATAAGATAGGTTTATTGGATCATTTTGGTGATTAAAAAGTGTGCGTGAAGTGTGTATGATTGATTTGCACATTTTCATGTGTGCAAGATGAAGAGTTTTGCTCTAGTATGATGTAGAATATCAAAACAATGCAATGTAGGGATTGTGCACAGTTTCCCTTAACCGAGTTTCCACGTAAAAATCTTGGTGCTATGGTGTTGGTGATTTTTGCTTTGTGTTTCTGCACTTTACATTTTTTTCATTTGCATTAAGTGGTTGAATGAGTAGGTTATCAAAGTTATAAATTATAAAACACTGATTCATCCCCCCCTCTTAGTGTTACTTGATTCCAGCAATTGGTATAAGAGCCTAGTTCCTCAGAAGAAGCCTAACAACTCGTGGTGGATCTGGGAAAGTGAATCAATGTATTTTGATAATCTGAGACAACAGATTCTTTTTGCACTTGATGACCTTGATCAGTCCAAAGCCAAAGTACAAGAATTGAAATCAAATCTTAAGGATGATGAGAACTTCATTGAATTAATAAAAGATCAGTTGAACAAGTCAAGGGATACGAGAAAGGAACTTGTTGATAAGCTAAAGGAGAAAGAAAATCAAACCATTGATGATCAATCCTTGAGGGAAAAAGCAGAAGAATGTGAGAAACTTGCTAGAGCTAATGTAGTCCAGAAAAATGAAAAGGAAGCTATAGTGATGAGATTAACAAAGAAGATTGAAGAAAGAAAGAAGAATGAAGAGAAGCTTGTTCAATCCTTGAAAGACAAATTTGAAGAATGTTGCGGACTTGAGAATGAGAATGGACAAGTAAAGGATGACTTACAAGAAGCGATTGAAAAGTACGAAGATCTTAGAAAGAAGATCCTACTTCTTAAGATTTATCTTGATACTGCAAATGCGTATAAGGAGAAGTTTCAGAAAATAGGGCAGGGACAAGGGTGCCACGCCCCTGTCCTGCCCTTTTCTCCAAGGCAGAGTACAGACAACGTGGTGCAAAGGGCAAGGGAGAAGTAGTCTCTGGTCTCTGATCAAGCTAGGGGACTCGATTTCGCATGCGTGAGGACCCTAATGCGGTCAAAAATTGCTAGGGTTGCAATTTTATGACACTACATTTAGCCCCCACTTTAGCGGGAGTATGAGCGTACACCAAAACTATTAGTAAAGTACAAGGAAACAAGATTTAAAGACTTTACCACGTCAAGGAGGAAAGATGCGCCAAGCCCCTAGTGGACTTAGGATCTTACGACTTCGATTGACAAAGTAAAAGGGAAGATCGAGAAGGGGAGAACCATGATTGCAAGTAGCAAAGTTCCCCTCACTATGAGTCATGAAAGCAAGGATACCAAAGATTACCAAGAAACAAAGTTCACTAAGTAATTCTAAGTATCAAGAAGGAAAATATGAGCGAAGTGTATGCCCCCACATTAAAGCGATCACACATGCTTTATCGGGAGTGATTTTTTTAAGGTAGGATACACCCAAGAGAAAGAGAAGAGATGGAGCACATTATCACAAGGATTTAGCCCCCAATTGAGGAATAAACCCAAGGATAATGAACACAAAACACGAGGTAGTTTCACTTTCCTCGGGGTCAATATGTTGTATGATACCTCATGTATATCATATATGTATGTACATATAATAATCGTCATTCCCCCCAAAAAGGAAAATTCCTTGGAAGAAAGGGAAGATAAGAGTCTTTTGAGTCAATATGAAAGAGACCAAGAAAATATCTCAATGCTTTGCATCGTCCCCAAGTAGACATTAAGGGGATAATAGAAGAACAAGGATACACATATTAAGAATGGTCACAAAAGAGCAAGAAAGGAGAGAGAGAGAGAAGATCTACAGTGCTAATATTGCTTCTAGCATGACATCCACCTCCCGATCTTACTGATCACTATTTTGGGAAGGTGAGAAACATTCCAGAGGAGCGACATCGAGCACAACAGATGGAGCTATCACAAAATCCAAACACAGACTATGCTCATGTTGTAAGTCACTTTGTTCGATTATAGGAGCTAGGATTAGGGTTTGTGAAATATCAGTTGATAAATGCTTGTCCACATCAACATATTCATACTCACTATCAGAAGAATTAGGAGTTGTATTGCATTCATGAATAATATTTTCACCCATTTCTTCATCAAAGTTCAGAGAAAGAGGAGCAAGAACACGAATACATGTTTTGTGCAACTTATGATTTGGAGATGTAGGTTGAACATCTTGCTTAGGAGAAAAGGGAATCATGTCAACTATTGGAGTCTTAAGAGATTGATCATATTGAGGGACAACTTCACGAGCTCGAACATAGCATCTTCATCGGCGTCTCTCGCACAAAGATTCTGTCGAGTCTTAGCGGAAGGCTGAGAAGGAGGAGGAACATTTTAAAAAGTAGGAACGTTTCTCTCCTTGATAGTTGAAGGTTTAGGTTGAGGTATTTTAGGTTGAACAAGAGGAGAAGCATGCCTCTTCTCTCGATAAGAGGAAGGAGGTGGAACTATGCCATACAAAGGAGGAATATTAAGTGTAGGAAGGAGACCGAGTCCATTGTGAGGAGGAGGTATAGGTCTAACGTTAGGAAGAATATTTTTGTTCTTCTTAGGAGAAGGTATAGTCACATCCATAGGAATAGATTGACAATCTTCCTTAGGAGGGAGCTTAGTTCTATCCATGAGCGAAAGAACTTCATCTTGAAGAATGATAGGAATGTCAAATGCTGGGGATCTAGGTTGACTTAAGGGTAAGATCATACATTTCTTCTATTTTTTATAAGATTGAAAAAGAGCATCACTCCTTGATGGAAGAGATTGAAATTGTTTAGGCCAAAAGAAATCAATAGGAACACAAGGGCTTCTTTCGGATGGACGAAATAAGCTATGGTTCACAGTTATGATTTCTCCATTGTGAGGAAATTTAAGACACTTGTAGATTGGAGAAGTAATAGCCTTCATGGAAGATAGCCACGGATATCCCAACTTCACATAGAATTGCTCAGAAGAGGGTATGATAACAAAGTCAACATCCATATATTTAGTATGAAATTCAACATGAAGGGTGATAGAGCCAATGGTAGGAAAAGAGAATCCATCAAATAACTTCACAACCACATTAGAAGCGTCATATATTATGCAATCATAAAGTGAAAAGATACTCTTCAGCTATGACATTAACCATGCAAGAGGGATCAACAAGAGCACCACGACAAGGTATATCCTTAACCTTCGCAACTATGTATAAAGGGCCATCGGGTGCTCTAATGGTCTCACTAGGGTCAAATGTAATACAAGGATCCTTAGGCATATCTTGTTTTTCTACCATATTTACCAAGTTTGGAGCCATAGAGGTGAATTCCTCATAAGAGAAAGAAGTAGGCACAATCTCAATAACGTTAGAGGTATGAGAAGGCAAGGGATCTGTGAAAATATTAAGATTTTGATTAGGAGGAGCTACTGATTTATTCCCTTTATCATTCACACCTACCACATATATAGTATCAATATCAATAAAATCTTGAATCTTATTTTTCAATGCGAAACATTTCTCAGTATCATGACCAGGATGATGATGAAATTGACAAAATGAATTGTTATCAAAATAAGGGGATGCAAGTTTAGAAGGATAAACTTGTTTTATAGGAGGAAGTTTGATAACATTTCTTTATAAAAACTAAGACATAATACTATGTAAAGATTCATTCAAAGGAGTAAACTGTCTTTCTCTTTGGAAAAAATTAGAAATAGGAGGCACACCTGTTGTAGCATTCACATTGTGGTTGTTGATTGTATCATTGAACTTGATGAAGCTTTTTGTTGGTTTGAACTTCCCAAATGGTTGTTGAACACTTTCCCCCTTATCACTCGGAGCCATAGGAGTGGATTGCTCCATTTGACTCACAAACAATTGATAATTGTGGAGTGTTGTGCACAACTACATAAAGGAAGTAAACTCAGACAAAAGAAGCTTTTCCTTGATATCTTTTTGTAAATTAGAAATGAAAATTCTTTGAATATCATTATCTGGTATAGGAAAAGAAATTTGAGCATACAAATACTTATATCTACTAATGAAATCAATCACTTAATCTTTAACACCTTGTTTACAATACATTAAATCAGTCAAAGTGATTTTAGGATCAATGTTGTTTTGAAATTGTTGGATGAAAGCATTTGCGAGTTGTTGAAACGAAGTGATAGAGTAAGAAGGCAAAGAGCAATACCATTGTAAAGCCTTATCTCTTAGTGTTATTGTAAACAATTTTGAAAGCAATCTTTGATCATAAACAAAATTGGTACACAAGGTTTGAAATGTTTTGACATGCGTAAGAGGATCACCTTTTCCATTATAGAGTTCTAATTGAGGGACCTCAACATTTTTAAGTGACACGAATTTAACAATATCAAGAGAAAGTGGGCTCACAACATCAAAGGTGGGAACACTAATATTGGATTGACTCATAGAAGAAATTTGTTGTTGTAAGGAAGACATGTTTTGAGCAAGATTGTTAATTCTTGCTTCGGTAGAAGAATTGATGTTAGACATAGTTGATTGAGAAGGTGGCGTGATGTTATTGAAAGAAGGCATGGATTTAGAATAAGGTGGTGGGACATTATGATAAGTAGGCATAGGTGATGATTGGGTAGGAAAAGGGACACTTAAAGGAGGAGCAAAGTTGTTGAAGGAATTGCCCCCTTGTGTCATGTTGATTGGTTGTGGGATAACAAGAATACTTATGGAAGACATAGGTAAAGATGGAGGACTAAATGAAGAAGAGGGATTGCCCCCATGACCAATGGTTGTAGGGATGACATTTTGAGTTGAAGCAACCATGATGTTGGAGGTAAAAGTAGGAATACTAGTCATAAGAGTAGTCAAAGGAATTGAAGGATTAACTTGTGTTGAAGGTTGTGAATAACCCAAGGTTTCAGCACAACTCTTGATTAGGCATGACATTAGAATCAACAATATGTGCACTGCCACACAATATATCAATTCCATTCTTATCACTTTGAATTATGCATTCAAGACCTTCAATTAATGGAAGAGGTTCACTATTAGGGTATTCTTGGGACATCCATTGTTGAAAGTTATCAAATTGATTGTCCAATGTGGAAAGTTGATCTATAGAGACCCTAGTTTAAGAATATTCTTCATCATGGGATTCATCAATGGGGTGAATAGGGACATGATTAGGATGGGAAGAATTAACATGATCCTCATTAAAGAAGGACCACCCAAATTAGGCTCCATCTTCTCAGTAATTAAACCTTGGGAGGCCTTAATTCTAATACTTCGTCTAATAGGTATAGTGTAGGTAGGAATAATAGTGGTGAAACTCATGCACTAGAGGAAAAATTTGAATTTTGAATTTTGGAACAAAGCTTACAAAATTGATTAATGCAAAATATAAGAAAATACTAATTAAACAATTTGAACCTTTTTGAAAGAAGAGGATGACACAATTTCCAAAAATGAAAGGAAATTAGAATTTTAAAATTAGGGCCAAGGGAATACCACTTAATTTTAAAATAAGGGCAGACTATAATTAACCTCTTAATTTTAACAATTTTAAAATTTGAAATGTTGAATTTTGGAGGTATTTCCAATTCTAGAGAGATAAAAAATCAACAAAATCAACCAATCTTTTGGATTTAGGCTATTAAATATAGTCATAACAGTCTCCCAAAATTTTGGGAAAAAAGCCAAGGACCGTGGCGGGAATGCACATGGTCTGACCAACTTTTATTGAAATTTTTAGGGATGAATAATACGATGATTTCAAAGCTAACCCCCCAAAATTGGCAAATTTTATGATTTCTAGATGGGCAAAAATAAGGTTCAAATGTAAAAATAGGACCTTATTAGGGTTTTGAAGAAAAAGAGAAATTGAATTGCAAATTTGAAAAATGTCAAATCTAATGGATAGGGACGCCTTGAAAAATGTTTAAAAATCTGAATTGGAATGAAATTGATTGAAATTTGCACAAAATCCATTTAAATTTGAAAATTAGGGTTTTATGACCTAACCACTTAATTTTGAAATTTGAATGTTGGGAAAAAGGAGGGAAATTGAAAATTTGAATTGTAGGAATGAAAACAAGCTTGAGAACAATCAGAAATCTGAAAATCAATGGAAATCCAATTTTTGCACAAATTCAAGATGATTTTTGAAAATTAGGGTTTTAACAAGTACCCGCTTAATTTTGTATATTTGATTTGCAAATTGAACAAGACAGTGAGGAAATTGAATTTGACAAACAAATTTTTTTTCAGATCTAAGTTAACCACAACCAATTTTTACAAATCACAAGTTCAATTTTAATATTAAAACTAGGGTTTTTAATGATTTAACCACTAAGTTTGCAGAAATTTGAAACTTGCAAATGAAAAATTTGTAATTTTGTTTAAAGGAAAGCATGCAAAATGTCGGGTTCACCAAAATGTAATGTCACCAAAATGTAATGGCAGGTGAAAAATGTGTGAATGAGAGATGAAGAGGAAAGCTACTCTTTCCCTCCAAGGAGAGATGAGAGTTTCACTATGGATTTCCCTTCAAACACTTTTCACGCATTACATTGGAAGAGGGGGAGAAAATTCACTAGATGCAACCTCTAAAGAAGAATATATAATTTTAAATGAAATGAGAATGATAAGTTAATCCCCTCTTCTATTAGAAATGGAAAGGAATTGATTGAATTATGTATAGAGACTACGTGCAAAACTGACAAAGAACTTGTCATAACTCAAGATCAGAGTGTGGGATGAAGTTGTGCACTTGGACTTGGTAGTAATATGTCGAGACAAAGCCGCCCTGCGAATTTGAGAAAAAGTTGCTTGGACCGTGGCAGGAATGTACATGGTCCTCCAAAAAATCTACAAAATGAAAAGGGTTTTTTCGCCTCTACAAATGGAGTCTAAATTCGAAAGTACAACTGCTCACCTACAACCTACACACAAAAAAGAGAAGAAAAGAGGTTGGGATTGGGGACTTGCCTTCAGGTCAAACCCCAGTTTTGGAATTAACCAAGAAATGAAAGAAAGTACTTGCAAGTAAATGTAAATGAAAGACTATAATGTAAATCACCTCAAGGGAGGTTGTAGATAGAATGTAGGTAGATTTGCTTGTGTGGAATTTAATGTTGGAATGAATCTCCTCTTCAATGGTTGAATCATTGACTTGAATGCAACACCTAACCTTGAAGGGAGACTTGAGAATGCTCAATGCTCACTCATTTTCTTGAATTAGGGTTAATGAAATTGATTTTCATCACAAACCAACATCAGGGAAGGTTTCCCGCTCACTGCACAACCTTATATGCAAACTCAGGAAATGTCCTGCCCCAAAATAAGGTAGGGATAGGGGCGCCATGCCCCTATCCTACCCTTTTCTCCAGGGAAGAGTGCAGAAAGGGTGGTGCGGAGGGCAAGGGAGAAGCAATTTTCGAGGGCTGAGCAGTCTTCGATCTCCGACAAGTCTAGGGGATTCGATTTTGCATGTATGAGGACCCTAATACGGTCGAAAATCTCTAGGGTCGCAATTTTATGACACTACAAGTACATATATTTCATACCTTTTGTATGCTAAATTACATATATTCTTAAAGATATATGCAACAACTAATTCATGATTTAGTAATAGATACCAACAAAATAAAATGTAGATTCATCACTTTCCTAATCCTATTCAAGGGTTTAAATAAACATCAATCATTTATAGAAGTCATCTATTATTTGAAATTCATCAATTTAATAATATAAAAGAAGAATATTAAGTATGATATACAAAGATAATCTTCAACAAGTCATAATTTGCTAAAATTTGAAAATCAATAATCATTAAGATTATCTAGCTAACCACGACTTTCCATAATCTAGACAAGCTTACTCAAGTTGACTCCAAAGACTTATTTCTTACCCAAGCTTAGGAATATTCCTTAGCCTATCTACCAACTAGAATGCGGGCGACTTTTTATTTCTTTATTATTATTGGTTAGTTAAAAGATTTAAAGAGGGAATTTTGATTTATTATAAATCAATACTATTTCTCAATCTATAAATCATAGAGAAAAAATCCATTGATGCTAATTCTGTATAATATTATTTAAGAGGAGAATAAGTTATAATGAAAGTCTCAATAATTTCAACAATATTACTATTTGATCATTCTAATTGAATGACAATTTCAATAGATTTAAGGAAAAATATGCTCTTTTATATCTAAAGATAAAACTATTCTATAAGTTTGTTGTCTAAACTATCATTTTCTTTAATATTTTCAATCTATCCAATACTATTAAATCACTACATATTCGTACACTACTAATGTCTAATAATCACTTTGACCCCTTAATTTTCATTAAAATGAAATACAAGTCAAACATATTACCCATAATAAGGCCAAACTATAGATATAACTATAAGCTTGATATCAATAAATTGTAGATTTATTTTTATATTTGTTAACCTATTAGTTATCACTCATCTTAATATCAATGTCTATGGTTAGAATATTTTGTTGGAGTTATCTTTTATTAGCTAATAATTATTTATTTAATTATTAGTCTATTATACTCCATGCTTAAGCTAAACTTAGGAATCTTATAATTCTTTAGGGTTTTCTCCTTTAAGGTTTCGAGTATCCCCTTATAAAGATTCTCTATTTGTATTTTTTAATAACTATTGTAATTATTGAATCGCATTCTTGTTGCACAATCATATGACTCCTCTTTTCTAGATCTTTGAATTCTGGCCTCCATAGTTTTTTTGCTTCTCTCCTTCTGTGACAGGTTTGCATGCAGGTGATCTTTGGGAGCTGTAGAGTTGATTTTTCCTCAACTCCAATATGGTATCAAAGCTCTAGATCTGCATGCCCCTGTTCTCTTCATGAGAGATTTTTGGTCTTGTTCTTTAGATCTGCGTATTTGAGGGTTTGTGCAGTTGCCTTTTTCCATTTCTGGGGGTAGCTGATTTTTTGGTACATTTTGGTGCCAAAAGGACCTCATGGTTGGATTTAGGAGGCCATTTCCATGAATTTTGATATAAAATTCGATATATTTTGGTGTCAGGTGTTCTGGAGGCAAAAACATTTTAGGCCCCAGGCCGTATGATCTCGTGGGCGCAGATTGAGAAAATAATATATATATATATATATATATATATTTGGGTAGTTTAACTACTTACCTAGGCTAGATTTCCAAAAAATTTTTTTGAAACCCCTTTCATCACAAAGCTTTCCTTTTGCTTTAAAAAAAAAAAAAAAAAGAGTTTTTTTTGGGGGGGCTGACGATCTGTGCAGGTCCGTACGCCTTGTAGCAGGCCGTGGTCCCTGCCGCTACTTGCAGACCCCCCGTGACCTCTGCTTGGATCTACCTCCCGCCAGCTGCCAAGCTTTTCCAACCACTGAGCCTCGCCAATCGCCAGACTTGCGCTGACCGTCGAGCCCTGTCCCCTGCCAGGCTCCCGCCAGTCGACCACCACTCCCACCGGTCGCCAAACTCCCACCACCCACCCACTGCTCCTACCGGTCACCCACCGCCTGCCAGGATTTTTCCCAACCACCGCCCCTACACCACTCCCGCACTACCCAGGAGTCGCCAACCTGTTTCCGACCCCTCCTGTGTTTTCCAGCAATAGGGATTTTTTGTCGGGCACCAGATTTTTTCCGGTGAGTTTTTTTAGGCAGATTGTTTTTTTGGTGGTAACGGCCATACAACCGTCAAATTTATGCTCATAGACCAATGACATCATCACTGTGTAGGCAACCTTCAGGCCTCTTTTGGGCCCATTTGGAGCACCCTCACTTTTTTGGCCATATCTTGGGCATACAGAAGCGTTTTTTGACAAATATTATATCGTCGAAAAGCTCTTTGCGAGCTCTATCTAGATCTAGAGGTTTGAATTTTTGATTTTTATTTCTTGATGGTTTTTTTGGTCAAATCCAAAGGTTCATTTTTGCACTCCGGGAGACACAACTTGAGCATCCGAACTCCATTTTTTGAAAACTTTATATCATTGGAAAGCTTGTTATGTGTTCTTTCAAGTCATATGAATTTTCTTTCCAGATCCTGCTCCAGGTATATTTTATTCAATTTTTTTCTTTTCAAAACTCTGGTGAATATCTTGGATGTTTTAGGTCCTGGAATCTCTTTCTTTGAGTAGGATGTCTCACATTTGGCTATTCTTTCTGTTTCTAGTCTTCTATTTCTTCTGATCATTGTAGAATTTTATTTATGCAAACACACTGAGATAAAGTGCCATCATGCATTATATACTTGGATCTTGCACATCTTGTGCCTTATTGTACTTGCAATACTTATAAAGTGCCATGGGGGGTTGATGTTTGCCTTTGTTTGCCATCTACCTTTGTCACGTGAGTGTTCCTTCCACGACAGTAGCCTCATGATGTGTGTCAAGTTAGTGTTCCTTCTATGATACTGTGTACTTTCTCTGCATCTTTGATGTTCCTGGTTCTTCATCATGCAGTTCTTGTTGGCCGTTCTTTTCAGTGTACCTGTCCCTCACCCTTTTCAATATTATGAGGAGGTTTGTCCTATTATTCTAATGCTTCCTTGGTTCGATTGATCAACTCTTCAGGCTTTGGTATTTCATGCCATCTGTATCTTCGAGTTCAATTGTTTTCCTTTGTTTGCCATTTGATTTGAGTAGTGTCATTTGAGGGCACTCATGCAGATTATAGTCTTCTCTACCTGGTCATGTTCTATTTCAGTGGAGGCTCTTCAGATTAACAATTACTCTTCGACAGAGTTTGTAGCTATTTCATGCTTTAGTGGTGTTCTTCTTGCTCTTTTTTTGTTCCTATCTTCTGGAACACTCTTGTTTGGAGGCTTTTTAGTCCTTCGCTTGAGCTTTCATCTCTTCTTGGAGAGGAGTTTTGTTCCCATAGGGTTTTCTCCTTTTCTCCTTTTTCTCCACTGTACATAGATTTTATTGTACTTGGGTACCTCATCAGGCCTAGTTGTTGGGACCCATTATTGCTTTCCTGTATTTTTTACATGCTTTTTTAGTCCTTAGTTATTTTTTAGCTACTCCCTAACTTCATCTTAAGGGGGGGTGTTGGAGCTATCTTTTATTAGCTAATAACTATTTATTTAGTTATTAGTCTATTATACTCCATGCTTAAGCTAAACTTAGGAACCTTATAGTTCTTTAGGGTTTTCTCTTTTAGGGTTTCGAGTATCCTCTTATAAGGATTCTATATTTGTATTTTTTAATAACAACTATAATTATTGAATTGCATTCTTGTTGTACAATCAATATGACTCCTCTTTTTTGGATCTCTGAATTCTGGCCTCCATAGATTTTTTGCTTCTCTCCTTCTGTGACAGGTTTGCATGCAGGTGATCTTTGGGAGCTGTAGAGTTGATTTTTCCTCAACTCCAATATATTTATTTGTTCACAATCTATAATTTTTCAGAATATATTTTACTATCCATGCAATCATTGCACTTATTTTTTATGCAAGTGCTAATTATGAAATAGATCACAATCAAGTCATAAGATTCAACTCTAGAATTAGAGAGAATGTTTAAAAGCATGAGCTTTATTCAATATTAAATTATAGTAAAGAAAATAATATATCCGATGCCATAGAAAAAAAATTGGACTAGGTATAGATGATTGATAATAATTTCAATATATAGGGTTAAGTTGATGCACACGACTATATTAAGAAAGGGTGAGATTAAATGAAAAAAAGTGTAGATTTAGCATGTAAAATACATGGTATGCACAACATGAAACAAAGTAATTTTCAAAGATTGAAGATTTAGGAAAGAGAAATCCACAATTCAAATCTAATTTTAAATCTATAATTAATGATGACATATGATTGTAAAAAATAGACAATCTAGAAGCTCATAAATTAATAGAAAAGATGATAAGAAATGGTCAGTAAGATGATTGCTACACGATAAATAATTTTAGAAACTATATGATAACTAAGAAGGCTATCTTGGTTAATGGTCACAATAGATATTTTTATCTCAAGAATCATGAGATACTATTTGATATTTTAAGAAGGATGGAGGCCATGAAAATTTGAATTTCTCTCTCATAATTTTAAGGTACAAAGTTGCCTTTTAGGATACTGTGGACGATGAACGACTTGAATCACACACACTAAGCTCACACTTCTAGGTGTGATAATGTCTAGGGATGGGTCCAAAAGGCTTGTCATTTCTTATATTAGCTTGCAAATTATATTCTAGAGTGACGATTGATTGAGGCTCCTTCACCTCTCATGACCTCCTAAAACAGTGCTAGTTGCATTCTTTCTTTCTTTTTCTTTGGACACATACATTCAAAAGAACAATTCAATGTTATTGAAATAAGAATCTATAGAGGCCTAAAATTGTCCTACCTCTACGAACATCAATTTTACAAAATCTTCTTCTAATTAGTTGAACAATTTTAATTATTTAAATAATTAACTTTATTCCTCTAATTTCAATTCAAAAATCAAATCTCCCTTCAGTCCCACAATTTAATAATTAACTTAATTATTTAATTAGCTTAAGTCCTCTATAATTTTTATTTCACAAGGAGGCCATAGACTTTCTCTCAAGTCCCTCAAGCTAGTCTTCCTAAGGGTAATCAATGAGGATTACATAGACAGTGAATTTGATGGGGGATTGACATCTACCAAGCACAATTTGAAGATATTTGCAATATTTCTAGGAACTATTCTAGGCCTACTTTGAGGAAAAACAAAAGATCTAGCTTCGTCCAACTACCGAGACATCTAATAGTATCTCCATAGCAGAGATAAGCAACTTGCTTTCAAACATGAAGGAGGATAGTATTAGTCATCTTGCTACTCAATTGGACACTCTTTATACTAAAAAGAAGCAAGAGGGGCTAGAGGCTACCCTCATGAAATTTTTTTCCCACTACAAGAAAAAAAAGTCCAATTGCAAATGTAGAAAGATTGACACCATTTTTAAGAAAAATTTGAATCGACTTGAGTTTCAAGTCTTGGAGGATGAGGAGAAACATGTATTCTATATTTCCTAGCATAAGACATGGGAAAAAAAACAAAGGCATGCCTCCAAACCTATTGTCTTATAATATTTCATTTCTTGGGTCAATATAAATGAAGCAAGTTGAAATAATCAACCTTGGAATTTAATGCTCAATCTGTAATGGCTAGAAAATGCAACATCAAACTAGATGCCACAACAAGGGACATGTATATAGTAATCTTGGTACCATTTTCCAAGATATAGTTAGTGGTAGAACCCATATAATGCATGGTAAAATAGTGGCAATAATCTAATGCATCCTACTTGGAACAATAGCCAAACCTAGCCCAAGAGCTTGTTCTTATGCCTAATGCACTTCCTCAGTAGCCAACCATTATTCCCAACCAAAACATGCTTGTACCCCTACACAAAAAATAGAACTACAATCACCTAGTCAACTTGCACCCTATTCTGACAATATTGATCTTGTTCAACAAGCTTACTCTAATGAGGCAACATAATATTCAACTTATACAATTGAAAGTAGTGATGCTCACCTCTACTTAGGAAAGATTCTTGCTGGTCGTACATATCCATAAATCATAGAGTTATCTAATGAAGAACCAATAGTAGATGTCACTACAATGGACTACCTAAATAGACAACCACATTTTAAAATTTCAAACAAGGAACTTCCCCTTTTTAAAAGGTTGGCCACTAAAAAATATCACCCTAATCTTGAATGTGACCTTCTACAATAGTTGAAAAATGTTTGTGTCAAGATTCCTCTCATTCAAGATATTAAGGATGTGCTAATCTATACCAAGAATATCAAGGAACTATGTCTCAAATGTCCAAGGAGAACGTAAAAGGACCCACGAATTATCCATGACATAGGACAACTTACTGACATCATGTTGGGTACTCTAATAATATCAAAGTATTCAGACCTTGGTAGCCTATTGCAGATGTGAATATCAATAGGAATCTTAGAAAAAATACCTTGGCTGATCTTGGTGCATAAATAAATTCCACATGACTAAGGAGACAACAAATGACTTGCAACTAGTGAACATAAGGCCAACATCAATTATTTTGTAGTTATTAGATAGATCCATTGTTAAACTAGAAGAGTAATTGAAGACTTGGTGATAACTTTGGATTCATAGGAATACTCTATTGATTTTATGGTTTTACAACCCAAAGTCATCCTAGGAGGTTATCACACTTGTCACCTAATGAGAAGAAGAAATTAGTTCACCACAACTCTTCCTAATCATGTATAGCTACCTACCTATTTTACACTATGCTTGACAATGTAATGTAGAGATGTGTAATGGTGAAAAATTAGGGTTTCTACCATTATATGTAAAAACCACTAATTTTAGGCTTAGGGACCATTATATTACAAGAGGGGTGAACCTAATAGACTTAGCCTCAAACCAACAAGGATAGGTCTATGAATTCTTAAATTAGATTCATCTTAGGGGTTGATTGTCCTCTTTTAAGTTGACTTGTGAAAATGCTAAAATTAGGGTTAAATGTGATAGAATTGAAGTAAAAACACATGAACAATGAGCTATAGTCGTCAGATCGAGCCACGAATCTGGATCTGAGAAATGCAAGAGTATTCAGATATACATTCCTAGAAGGAGCTCCTGAAATATTGAAACTAGAGTGCTCATTGCTCTGGTCCTCTACACTTTTCATCATCCAAAGGAGAACATGTTTGTCTCTTTGAATACAACCAATTTTGAAGATCACAACTTTGTACTTGTTCTTGTGCATAGTAGAGAAGGGAAATAGGTTGGGAATAGTGGTTTTCCTTATATCAAACCCCAATTTTGGAATTAACCATGAAATTGAAATGAAATGTAATTGAATTGAAATAATGGAAATGATCTCCTTTTGAGGGAGATGCTGAATAATGTCTGAAACACTAATGATATACCTCTTAATAGAGTTTTTTTTCTCCACAAGGAATTAGGGTTTCATGAAGTCTTCATAAACATAAAACATGAATGTGAACTCCAATGTTTGAATCTTGACCTTACTTTTGCTCCAATGCTTGAGGGAAGATTGATTGATTTCTCACTTGAATTTGAATGCTTGATTGCTTGAATTAATTGATCCAATATGATTGTTGGTTGTTTAAATAAGAGGGGTAGACCTTCTTTTATAAATGCTCGTTGAAAAACAACTTAATTTTCCAACATGAGTTGACACAGGATCCAGATTCCCGCTCAAATGATGTTACCGTTGAGGAGCCCCCAAATAGGCCCTAATTGGGAGGACCAGAGCGTTGGGTGCTCTGGTCCCTAAGGACCAAGGAACCAATGCCTTGGTCCTAGCCAACTAGGAACCAAGAAAAGAGGGGCAAAAAGTGTGCATTCTGAAAAAATGAATTATTTGCATGGTGTGAGCAAAATTAGGGCTCCAATCATGCCTCAAGACACGAGTGCCAAGGTGAGGGCCCAAATGAGGATGAAATTGTAAGGGACTAAAATTTAGGACACCATATTTAGCTCACTTTAGTGAGAGTATGAGACTAAGCATACTCTCGGTAAAGTATAAAGGTTCACATTGGAAACTTTCATCAAGTCATCAAAGAGGCGAGATACACCAAGCCCTAGAGGACTTTAGGATCTTGCTACTTCAATATCAAGATAAAAGGGACATCATAAGAAAGAGAGAGATAATCGTGGATACTATCCTATTAAGGCTTGCTTACTATGAGTTATGAAAA
This sequence comes from Cryptomeria japonica, assembly GCF_030272615.1. Taxonomy (NCBI): domain Eukaryota; kingdom Viridiplantae; phylum Streptophyta; class Pinopsida; order Cupressales; family Cupressaceae; genus Cryptomeria; species Cryptomeria japonica. Next base: position 576,289,022 of record NC_081410.1, on the reverse strand, counting down.
ATAAAAATACCAAAAATTACAAAGAAAAGACCTAATTTGCAAAGTAACCTGAGTATCAAGAAATATGAAAGTGTGTGCAAAAAGTGAAACATTGAGCGGAGTTTATGCCCCCACATTAAAGAAATTTCATACGCCACAAAGGGATCAATTTCTTTAAGGTAGCATGCATCCAAAAGACAAGCACACTACCACAATGACATGCCCCCAAGCAAGGACAAATCAAAGGATAATGATCACAAAACACATAAAGGTTCTACTTAACTCTGGGATAAGTATTCTCTAATGATAAATAATGTAAGGGTTTTACAACACTAGGGACAACAAAATAGAAGAAGATTACGATCAAGAAAGAGAGGAGAGAGAGAGAGAATCTACGACATGCATGAATCTAATCAATAAAATTGTTTGCCTCTCAATCTTGCTAAACATTGGTTTGGGAAGGTGGAAAATAGGCAAGAGGAGACACTTCGAGCATGGTAGATTGAGGAACAACAAGTTCCATTCAAGGACCATGATCTAATGAAGAGTCTCTTTGTTTGTTACTAGGAGCTAAGAATAATGCTTGTGAAAATTGTTTAGACAAATCATTGTCAATATCAACAAGTTCATATTTATCACTAGAATCATTTTTATCAACATTGCTAGCATGAACATTATTTGCATCTATTGGCATATGTGCAGAGTATGTGGACATGATGATATTGTGTTGTCATTGATGTCAATATGCTAAAGAGTGAACCGGTAATATGCTAAAGAGTGAACCGATAATATGCTAAAGAGTGAACCGGTAATATGCTAAAGGGTGAACCGATATACTGTTGTGAACCGATGTATGTGAAACAGTGAAGCAGTATGTTTGTTCAAGAGAATCGGTATATTGAAAGATGAACCGACATATGGAATGTTTTTATCAAGGCTTAATATGATATGACAACCGGTTGGTAGTCTCAGCTTCAAGATTTCCGGTTGAAGTGTTTCGAGCCTATGTTATTCAACCGATGGCATTGTGTGATGTGTTAGCACTGTATTGGAGATCTAATGGAGACCAGATCATGTTTCCACGTTAGCCTCGTGCGCGTGAAGGATCTTGCATGAAGGAGATTGATCCTATCTACCTCAAGAATGTGCGAAGTCTCTACAAATGGTGGAGAACGCGTGATGGGTTATCACCTCCATGAAGCGGTGAAGAATGAATGATGGAGAATATCTTGAGATCTGCTCAAGACCGTTGTATTCAAATGCATAGTGTTCAATGGTCAGGATTGAACTGACTGAATTGCTCAACCTGAGGGTTTAGGGTTTATGTTGCCGACCTGTCTGTTTCCTATAAGGTCAATGTTGTGTTTCATGTTGAGGTTGTTGGCAAATGTTGTGTGTGTATCTAAGAGCAGAGATATGTGATTCTTGCCAGACTAGATAGGAGGAGTGATACCTGCATAGTGTGTGTGCAGAAGGAAGGAACCAAAGCAGATCTGCATTGGCATTGAGTGCTACTACCAGATCATTGTAATACCTGTTGATCTCTAACCACTTCAACAGTTGGAAAATCCCTTAACAGGGTAGCTTTAATCAGCTTACTATAAATCCTTTAACAGGGTGACTCAAAGCCATTGAGTTCATAAAATCCTCTAACAAGGTAACCTCTAACAGGGTTTAACCCTTAACCTGGTATTTTAGCCATCCCTTAACCGGGTGATCCCTAACAGGATCAGTTCCTAACAGAACCTATTGTAACAGTCTTTAACCGGACTAGGCTCCTAACATAGCGGACTTCTAAAGAGTTCAAAACAACTTGTGGGTATTCATCCCCACCGCGGTTTTTCCCAATTGGGTTTCCACATGAAAATATGTGGGTCATGTGTGATGCCTCTTTCTTGTGATGTTTTGTTTCTTCCTGTTTAAGCGGTGAATCATGTTGATCTAGTAAGTTATTATATTCCTGATCTTAGATTACGTAATTATGCACAAGGATAATGTGGAAATGAGGGAATAGGTTGTGTGGAAAGATATGTGTTTCTGATTTATATCTTTCACAATCTCATTGTGCTTAACCGGCGGTAATCTGATTTTGAGCGGTGTCAGTGATAGCTAGTCAAGTTTACTATTTGCAGTCAAACTGGTTCAGGAAAATTTGTTGTACCTGTACTGATTCACCCCCCTCTCAGTACCGGTTTGGTACTCACTGTTCATCATTGAGTTATCAACATCCATCTCTTCACCAGTACTAATAAAAATAGGATCTCTAATAGGAATAGAACATGAACCACCATTTTAATCTTGGAGATTTAGGTTGAACTTCCTCCCTAGGGTTAGGCGAAGGCTAGACAAATGGGATCATGTCAACATTTGGTGTCTTTAGGGAGGAAATGGGTTGAGAAGCAAGTTCACGAGCCTTAACATGAGGTCTCAATCAACATTCTCTCACATAATGGTTTATTTTGTTTTAGTTGAGGGTTGTGAAGGTTTAAGATCAATAGACATAGGCTTCTTCTCTTCCCTTAAAGAAGGATGGATAGGAGAAGACCTACCAAGTTGAAAGATAGGGGATGTCAAGTGCTTTCCTTTGTAAGATTTAAGAGGCGGGACTGCAATTTATAAAGGAGGAATAGAAGGTGTAGGAAGGAGACCAGGTCCATGATGAGGAGGAAGAATAGGTCTAGGATCTCTAAGCTTACTCAAAGATAAGACCATGTCATTCTTCCACTTTTGATAAGATTGAAAAAGGGCACCACTTCAAGGATTAAGAGGTTCAAATTGTTTAGGCCAAAAGTAATCAAGGTCAACAAATCCATGTCTCACCATAGGTTGGTACACACTATGATTAAAGGTTATGATTTTTTCATTATGAGGAAATTTTAAACACATGAATAGTAGACGAGATTGATTTCATGGAAGATAGCCAAGGTTGTCCCAACTTCACATGAAACTGATCTGATGTAGGAATGATATCAAAAATGACATCTAAGCACTTAGTACCAACCTCAATGGGAAGAGTAATAGAACCAATGGTAGATCAAGAGAAACCATCAAAGACCTTAACCACCACATTAGAATTATCATATGTGACTTGATACAATTGTAAAGTATAAATATATTCTTCAGTTATCACATTCACCATACACATTGGATCAATGAGCACCCCTCGTGAGAGTTTGTATTTGATCTTTGCAGTGATATATAGTGGTCCATTAGGTGCATCAATAGTCTCACTAGGATCAAAGGTAGTTCATAGTATCTTATGAGTATAGGTTTATCAACAAGATTCACCACATTGTTAGATTCAAGGCCAAGGTCATTGGGAGAAAATGCAAGATGCTCAGACTCAACAATATTAGTAGAATGGGAAGGTAAAGGATACATGAAGATTTGAATATTTTTATTAGGAGGAGCTATATATTTGTTTCTTTTGTCATTCACACTAGCTATAGATATTATATTGTTATCAATAAAGTCTTGAATCCTACTCCTTAAGGAATAACACTTTTCAGTTTCACGATTGGGTTGACGATGATATTGGAAAAAGGCTTTGGGATCATGATAAGGTTGAGAAGGTTTGTAGGTATCAATTGATTTGATAGTGTAAGAAATTATGGAAAATAGCCAAGATCAAGAGCTCAATGAATAACACAACAAGAGAGACAAAATATTGATAAGAATAAATTGTATTCTAATCAAGATGCAAAATAAGATCAACTGGATCATTACATACAATGTAAGATGAGCTTTCTTATAAAGGCAAGGCTATATGGATATTTGAGCACACAAACATGACATGTGGCTCAATGAGAAACAAGGGTAGGTGAGGGTAGGTTGGATAAATATAAAAGTATTCGACATGAGGTGGATCACCCATTGAAGGTGGAATGTAAGCATAAAATAAGACCACAAAAGGTCGAATTTCTCCTACAAGTAACTTCCCTATGTGCACACTTCCCTAAGTGTCTCATATCCAAACTACTATGAAACACATTACACTAAGTCAACTTAATTAAAGTGTAATTATGAGACATAATTTACACCAACACACCCCCTTAAGTGAAACTTAGGGGAATGTAGACTCAAGCTAACAATACAAGATGGGTCTCGACTACTAGGCCATGTTAGGTACCCATGTACAAATGCAAATGAAATCAAACCAATGCAATATCTCTCACAAATGGAGAAAGAGAGAAAAACCCAATGGAAATTTTTTTTTCCAAAAAGAGAGATGAAAATATAAAAATACTCTCAAAAAAGTATGAGAAGGATAAAACCCCATGCAAGGAAAAATAACCCCCTATAAGAGAGAAGAAGAGAGACCAAGTGTCCCCCCCCTCAATGTAGAATCTGCACCAATAGTAGAAGCTCAAAATTGAATGAAGAAACTACTCCACAATTGTTGAAAAATGTTCCTTCCCTTAGGAAGAAACAAAACCAAAGGTGTAGGCATGAACTCTACCCAATCATGAAGGAAAGATGTAGGAAAAAACTTAAGATATATGGAGTTTATGGAAACTTTTCAAGTGTCCCCATGTCAATACTGAAAGTTACCCCCTCCAAATCAGGTGTACTGATTGTTGGCATTACAATAAGTTTGTTGGTATGATGATATTGAGAAGGTTGTTGGAGATTGATGATATAATTGATAAAGGATGATTACTGTCTTAATAATATTATTTTGTCATTGATGTCAAACAATTAATTTTCTGATTTAGTATGATGTTGCCATATCTTAAAGAGTATGTTTTGATGAGTATAAAGATGTCGGTAAGTGACACAGAAAGAATGTGAAAATGAAGGGGAGTAATAAGTTATTCAATGGACAACTATTACCAAGTTAGACAGTGATGAGATTGTGTTATTTTGATTGTTTTGATATCCTCTATATGTGTATTCGAAGACTGAATAAGAAGGAGAAAAGGTTTCATGCAACAATATGAGTAAAGGTTTGATACTGTTCTATTTTACCAAGCAAGGAGCTAGTTGGTAAACACAAAGGTTATCAATGTCAGTTAAAGAAGAAAGAAGTTACCGAGTAAAGTTCAGTATTTACCGAGTATCAACTGAGCAGTAACTGAATGCATTGGATGAATAAATACATTATTAAATGAAGGATGCCAATGAGCTAGAGATTTATAGAAGATTGGAATGTCATGGAAGAAGTTTGTTAAGGATCAACGACAATGAAAATTCAAGAGTTGGATCTACAACACAGATTGAACGGTCATAATTGAGCACAAGTACCAAGGAAGGAATACAAGTTTCAAGGCAAGATAAAACATTTTTCAGTTCGAAGGATTCAATGAGCCTAGTCAAGTTTGAAGATCTGATGGCTAAGATTAATCATGGGAAATGTGATTAAGGAGATTAAGCGGTTAGGAATTGCTTATAAATAAAGAAAAGTTGATGAACAAAGTATGCGGGCAAATAGAAGAGCAGTGATACTGTAGAGGTGATTACCGAGTACAGAAGATTGAAGATCTGATTGAAGAACAGATTGAGAAGCCCAACAAGGAGGAAGATAAGTCTTTTGACAAGATTATTTTGAGCACATAGAGTCTGCTTTAACATTTCAGATGTGAAGTTGCAGATATATTTTATTACTATTATTTATTTTTGTAAGTGACAGGAAATCTCTTAACCGAGTGGACCTAAAAGTCTTATTTGTAAATCCTCTAGCAAGGTAACATTCTGAATGAGTGTTTGAAATCCTTTGACAAGGTCACTTCTAACAAAGTACAAGATTCTAGTAAATCTGAGGGAAATCCCTTGACCGGGTCACATCTAGCAATGTGTTTATGTAATATTTAACATGATTGGCTTTTAACCGAGCATACTCTAGAAGAGTATATCTTCTTTGTGGGTCCGAAATCCCACAATGGTTTTTCCCTATTTGGGTTTCCACATTAAATCTGGTGTTAAATGTGTTTTGTTGTTTCAAGTTTATCAGTTTATGAGTTTGAATGATTTACAGTCATTGTTGCATATCAAGTAAGTTCTACCGAGGTTGAATCTGATGAATATTTTGAATTGTGAGTTTATCTGATTCACCCCCCCTCTCATCTAACTAACAATTGGTATCAGAGCTAGAACTCTGAAATAAAAGTTTAAAGGAACTTGAGGCAAGATCCGAAGATGTATAAAAGGGATGCACCAAAGTTGAACAAGTCAAGTTTTACCACATGGCAAAAAAAGGATGAAGCTGCACTTATCAAGAATTGGAGAATATGCAACATATTATCTGGAGAATGATTACACTGCACCTAGCACCTACTCGATGACAATGGAAGAAATAAAGGCAAAGAAAGAACATATTCAAGCAATGATTAAAATAACATTAGCATTGACCAACTTAGAGTTTAATGATCTAGAAGGTTGTAATGATGCCTGAGCTATGTGGAATAAGCTTATATCTGTGTATGGTGGTGATGAACATGTTCAAAGAGAAAAAGTAGACAGTCTAAGAGGTCAACTTGAATCCATGAGAATGAATGAAGGTGAGAACATAATCCAATACAGTAAAAGGTTAAAGGAAACTATCAATCAAATCAAAGGAGCAGGAGGAACTATTGAAGAAAAGGATGTAACAAGTAAGTCACTGAGAACACTTCTACCTGCTTATGCCATTCGAGTCTCTGTAATTAATAAATTAAGGTCTGTACCAAACATGCCAATCTCTTTGGATGCTACTATCAGTAAGTTACATGCTTTTAAGTTAAGTAATTTTGATAACAGTGGGTCTTCGGTTAACAAAGTTGAATCTGCATTCAGTTCTTTTCATCTTGATGAATCTAATGATTACAATGATAGAATGTATAATTATGCTGAAGGAAATCATAGTAGAGCAAATGAGAGATTTTGCAAAAACATGGAAGAAGTACACAAACTATATGAGGAAATCAGAAAGCAAGAAGAGTATGAAGCATTATTGGCCAGAAGGTTACCGAGAGGCAAAGGTAAGTATAAAGGAAAGTTACCTTTGAAATGTTTTAACTGTGATAAAATTGGACATATGGCTTCAAACTATCCTGACAAAGAATCTAGTGAAAAGAGAGAATACCGAGATGATAGACAGAAAGACAACCAATACAGAGGGCACCGAGACTTCAAAAGGAGAGATAGAAAGACATGCCTAGCAGCTGATGAGGAATCCAATGATGAAAAATTTGATGGGACTGAGACAGAGGAAGTTGTATATGTGGCTATCAAAGATGGATCAGATGAACAAAGGTATGAAGAAAAAGCCTTAATATCACACATAAATAATAATGATTCTTGGATCATAGATAGTGGATGCTCACATCACATGACAAGTGATAAACACAAGTTTGTTAAATTAGAAGATTATGATGGAGGTCATGTAAGATTTGGTAATGATGCACCATGTCCTGTGAAAGGTAAAGGATCTATCACACTTCTTGACAATGCTAAATGTGATGATGTATATTGGGTTGAAGGTCTGAAATACAATTTGTTGAGTGTAGCACAACTAAACAATACATGATACCGAATAGAATTTTAGAAAGAAATTGTCAAAGTTCATGACAACATGGAAAGTTGACTGCTACCGTGACTCAAACAAGAGGTAATACATTTCATCTTGACTCAACTCAGGACAATTGTCTGTATGCAAAAATAGAAGATACGTGGTTATGGCATAAAAGGTTTTGTCATGTAAATTTTGATAACCTGATCAAAATAAGTAAGAAGCACCGAGTAAGAGGTCTACCGAGCTCGGAAAAACCTGAGAATGCAATATGCCGAGGATGCTAGATGGGTAAGATGACAAAATGAAGCTTTACAAGTAAGTCTTACACTTCTAAAGGAATTTTAGATCTTGTACACACTGATCTTTGTGGTCCTATGAAAGTTCAAAGTTATTATGGTGATAAATACTTCATATTATTTGTGGATGATTACTCAAGGATGATGTCAGTTATGTTTTTAAAAGAGAAATCATAAGCCTTTCAAATGTTCAAATGGTATAAGGAAAGAGTTGAAAATGAAATAGGAAGACAGTTGAAATGTCTAAGATCTGATAGAGGAGGAGAGTTCCTTTAAGATGAATTTAACTTATTTTGCAATGATCATAGTATAAAGAGACAAGTATCTGCACCGAGAACACCACAACAAAATGGGATAGCTGAAAGAAGAAATAGATCAATTGTAGATTGTGCCAGAACTTTGATGATAGAGAAGAGAGTACCTCAAATATTTTGGAGAGAAGCAATAAGCACTGCAGTTTACACCCTGAACCGAGTACAACTGAAGAAAGGAACTATGAAGACACCATATGAAATCTGGTATGACAAGAAACCAAAGTAAGTTATTTTAAAATATTTGGAAGTAGATGTTATGTTTACAAAGATGACAGAAATGGAAAATTTGATCAGAAAAGCGAGGAAGGAACATTTCTTGGTTATTCATCTAGGAGTAAAGCATTTAAATGTTTGATCAAATCATCTAACCAAATAGTGGAAAGTGCAAATGTGAAAAATGATGAATTTGTAGAAAGGAATGATGAAGGAAACTCCAAAGAACCAGAAGATTATGAAGAGTTTGTATATGTACAATCGAGAAGTTTTACCGAGAAAGCCGATGAAGAAAATACTCAGTTACCGAGTGATGAAGAAGATCATACAGAGCCTACTGAGCCTATATTAGCAAAATATGTTAGAAGAAATCATGCATCAAGTCAGATTATAGGAGATAAGGATGATCCAGTGATGACAAGGAACAAACTGAGACAAAACACATGCCTGATATCCAAGTTTGAACCAAGGATAGTAAAAGAGGCATTAAGCAATGAAGATTGGGTGAATGCTATGATAGAAAAGATTGAATAAATCAAGAAAAATGAAGCATGGACACTGGTCCCAAGACCAAAAGAGAAAAATGTAATTGGTACAAAGTGGATTTTCAGAAATAAGCTAAATGAAAAAGGTGAGGTCATTCAGAATAAAGCAAGGCTAGTTTGCAAAGGTTATGCTCAAGAAGAAGGAATAGACTATGGTGAGACTTTTGCACCTGTGGCAAGACTTGAGGGAGTGAGAATATTGTTGGCATATGCTGCTTACAAAAATTTCAAGGTATATCAAATGGATGTTAAATCTGCATTTTTGAATGGTATACTAGAAGAAGAAGTCTATATTGAACAACCTGAAGGATTTATTGAAGAGAAGAATAAAGATTAGGTATGTAAGTTGAACAAAGCTTTATATGGCCTAAAGAAAGCACCTAGAGCATGGTATGTGTAGACGTATAAAAATGACCATATTCCTAAATGAATATTTTATGTTCATTTTTCTATTTGATTAAATCCAATTTAATTAAATTATCCACATTCTTCTATTTAATTAAGTAAATTACTCAATTTATTTAAATTAAATTCACTATACCCATTTAATGAATAAATCATTTTATTCAATTAAATCCCCCTATCCACTTTTAATTAAATTCAAATTTAATTAAATAGTTATCCTAAATTGAATAAATCTAATTTATTTAATTTCTCCAAATTGCAACCAAATTGAATTAAATAATTTCAATTAAATCCTATTATCCCTCCATCCACTTGCAAAATCCCAAACCCCTTTCTAATCCCTTCTAGAATCTTCTAATCACTTCTAATTAACCTAACCCCTCTTCTAAACTTTGTCACATCCCTAAGCAAAGGGAAGTCACTTCTCAAACCCACAAAGTCTTTGATAACCATTAAAGGCTTCAAGTCTTCAACCACTAAAATCCTCAAAGTCTTTGATAACCATTGAAGGCTTTCAACCTTCAACCACTTAATCCCCAAAGTCTCCAATAACCATTAATGGTTAACTCAAACCCTCCCACATGGTTAAAACATTTGTTTTGACTCAACCTCTACCCAACCCAAAGGTCTCATCAGGCCATTAATGCTTTGACCATGATTATCTCTTAATCATTTGCACAAAGGTTTATCCTTGGATTAATTCTTAATCCAATGGGTAATCCTAACTTAGACTTGACCCTTAGCCTTTAGATAACCATGAGGTCTTCTCAGGCCTTTAATGCCCCCAACCTCTTCTCTCAACCCAATCCTATGTTGACACTTGTCACCATTTTATTGGTGCAAATTGTGCACATGGATCCCCAACTTTCAAACTTGGCCCTTGATTAAACCATTCAATCTTGACCATCCATTGCCCTGTTTATGCTATAAATAGAGTTCTCATTCCTCCATTCTGAACAATCATCTTTCAAATTTGAAGCATCACACTTATGCTCAAATTCTTTCAAGTTTTCATATCATTTTTATGCTCATCATTTAGCCTCTTTTAGATAAGAAATTAGACTAAATAGCATGCTTAGAATAATTTCTTTATCATTTAGCTCAATCATAGATTAAATATATCATGCTAGGATAGTATTCATACTAACCTTGTCATCTTATCATCTAGTTTATTGCATTTTAGAATCATACCTAACTTACAACACATCTCATACTAAAATCAATCAAAGCATCCCTCGTTCTTACATTTGCCATCCCTGAACCATTTTGCTCAGTAATCTGAGAGCAAAACATTGGTTTGAGGGACATTGTGAGATAGAGAACCATGGGACCCTCCTTGGGAAGCTGAGTAATACTACGTTACTCCATAGCTTGCAGCAAGAAGTCCTGTGTGTGTGTGTGGACTAGTATTCTAACATATTTTCACATATTTAGTTCTATCAAACCACTTTTCCCGCATACAGTATGAAAGGTTACACTCTTACTTAATCAAGATTGGATTGATGAGGACTAGTGAAAACAACTACATGTATATGAAGAATGATGAGGATAATGGAATACTGATTTCAACCATATTTGTTGATGATATTATTTTTTGTGGAAATGATTCTTTATGCAAGAACTTTGGAAATGAAATGTACGAAGAATTTGAGATGTCATTAATCGGTGAAATAAAGTATTTTATAGGTTTACAAATACTGCAAATGAAAAATGGGATTTTCATTACTCAATCCAAGTATATAAAGGAAATCTTGAAGAAATTTGGAATGGAGGATTCTAAACTTGTAAGTACTCCTATGACTACTAATTGTAAACTATCAAAGAATGATGAATCTGCATCTGTTGATGAGACACTTTACCGATCTATGATTGGAAAGTTGCAATATGTAGTTCACAACAAGCCTGATATAGCACATGCAGTAGGTATAGTTGCAAGATTTTCTGCAGATCCCAAAGAAACCTATATGATCGCAATCAAGAGAATTTTTAGATACTTGAGAGGCACTAAAGATTATGGTTTACTATATAAAAAGAGGAATGATTTTGACTTAAAAGTCTATACTGATGCTGATTGGGCAGGCAATATTGATGACAAGAAAAGCACAAGCGGTGGAACTTTCTTTTTGGGAGAAAGATTACTGAGTTGGCTTAGCAAGAAACAAGGATGAATTTCACAGTTAACAGTTGAAGCTGAATATGTCGTTGTAGCACTGAATTGTACCAATATAGCATGGATCAAACAATTGTTGGAAGGTATGAATGAGACAGTTACCGAACCAGTAACTATATTTTATGATAATACAAGTGCTATTAACATTTCAAAGAATCCGGTAATGCACTCTAAGACAAAGCATATTTCTATAAAGTATCATTATCTAAGAGAAGAAGTTCAAGAAAAGAAAGTTGTGTTGGAATATGTTAGCACAAAGGAACAAATAGCAGACATCTTCACAAAGCCAGTGCCAAGGGACACTTTTGAGTATCTCAGAAGTAAGTTAGGGGTCCTACCCCTATCTAGTACTCACTGATAGAGTTCGGTGAAAGCATCAATTCTATGACTCTACAGAATACTATTTATGAGTTGATGCTGATTTACACACTTTAGAAGGTTATCTAAAGTTGTGCAGGAAACAGTGAATGAAGACAAGATGCTCTGACCGAGACTAAGATGATACATTTGTATATGTTTTAACAGCAAGGAAATTACTTCACATGGGAAGTAATCATTAGTTTTACTTTTGGCATTGTTGTCAAAGGGGGAGAAGACTAATGACATGGTGAGAAGATTATAGGAGAAGTTTACAGCTCAAGGATAACAGGAGAAGAATAACAACAATTCAAATCAATTGGAATAAATCAAGTTGGTATTGCCATCAATTCCAAAGGGGGAGATTGTTGGCATTACAATAAGTTTGTTGGTATGATGATATTGAGAAGGTTGTTGGAGATTGATGATATAATTGATAAAGGATGATTACTGTCTTAATAATATTATTTTGTCATTGATGTCAAGCAATTGATTTTCTGATTCAGTATGATGTTGCCATATCTTAAAGAGTATGTTTTGTTGAGTATAAAGATGTCGGTAAGTAACACAGAAAGAATGTGAAAATAAAGGGGAGTAATAAGTTATTCAATGGGAAACTATTACCGAGTTAGACAATGATGATATTATGTTATTTTGATTGTTTTGATATCCCATATATGTGTATTCGAAGACTGAATAAGAAGGAGAAAAAGTTTCATGCAACAGAATAAGTAAAGGTTTAATACTGTTCTATTTTATCGAGCAAGGAGCTAGTCGGTAAACACCAAGGTTATCAATGTTAGTTAAAGAAGAAAGAAGTTATCGAGTAAAGTTTAGTATTTATCGAGTATCAACCGAGCAGTAATAGAATGCATTGGATGAATAAATACATTATTAAATGAAGGATGCCAATGAGCTGGAGATTTATAGAAGATTGGAATGTCGTGAAAGAAGTTTGTTAAGGATCAATGACAATGAAAATTCAAGAGTTGGATCTACAACACAGATTGAACGGTTATAATCGAGCACAAGTACCAAGGAAGGAATACAAGTTTCAAGGCAAGATAAAACGTTTTTCAGTTCGAATGATTCAATGAACCTAGTCAAGTTTGAAGATCTGATGGCTAATATTAATCATGGGAAATGTGATTAAGGAGATTAAGCGGTTAGGAATTGCTTATAAATAAAGAAAAGTTGATGAACAAAGTATGCGGGCAAATACAAGAGCAATGATACTGCAAAGGTGATTACCGAGTATAGAAGATTGAAGATCTGATTGAAGAACAGATTGAGAAGCCCATCAAGGAGGAAGATAAGTCTTTTGACAAGATTATTTTGAGCACATAGAGTCTGCTTTAACATTTCAGATGTGAAGTTGCAGATATATTTTATTATTGTTATTTATTTTTGTAAGTGACAGGAAATCTCTTAACTGAGTGGACCTAACAGTCTTATTTGTAAATCCTCTAGCAAGGTAACATTCTGAATAAGTGTTTGAAATCCTTTGACAAGGTCACTTCTAGCAAAGTGCAAGATTCTGATAAATTTGAGGGAAATCCCTTGACTGGGTCACATCTAGCAATGTGTTTATGTACTCTTTAACATGATTGGCTTTTAACCGAGCATACTCTAGAAGAGTATATTTTCTTTGTGGGTCTGAAATCCCACAATGGTTTTTCCCTATTTGGGTTTCCACGTTAAATTTGGTGTTAAATGTGTTTTGTTGTTTCAAGTTTATTAGTTTATGAGTTTGAATAATTTACAGTCATAATTGCATATCATGTAAGTTCTACCGAGGTTGAATCTAAAAAATATTTTGAATTGTGAGTTTATCTGATTCACCCCCCCTCTCATCTAACTAACACTGATCCACACTACTAAAAAAGGAAATCCAAGATCTAGTGGAGATGAATGTGGAACATAATCCAATGACTCAAATGTCTCCTCAATTGATAAAGAGACCTCCTCCAAGTGTTGTACATAAGAATCCATGCAATCATGTCAGCCTTGAACAAATGATGTAGAGAATGAACAAGAGGGTCAAAGGGTTCCCTTGCGATAACTGAAGAAGGAGAATATTCATCAAAGAGAAGATGAATGCCATCAATGATGTCTCCCAAATCTGCAATGTAGGACTCCACAAACAAACTTGCAATTTCTGTGAAGTAATCATCCCACGAAATTGAATTCGGAAGACAAGGTATACTCTACTGCACTGAATCACAAGAAGGCAAAATTGTAGCAACATTTGCATCATCAGGTGAAATAGTAGATGTGATATCAAGAGGAGGAGATGAAATGATAGTCTTAAGAATGGGGTCATATGTGAGAACACCCAAGTTCAAGTAGCCAAAGGTCTTCTCAATATCCGAATCAACACAAGAAGTGTGATCAACATATTACGAATCAACCTCATCAATAGGAACAAAATTTGCAAAGGAATACAACCAAGATGCATGATCCACCACCCCTATAACAATAATAGCTCTAGTCTCCAAGTCTCCAATGATAACTGAATCTGGTGTGAAATACATTCCTTGTTACCCCATGAGTGATTTGATAGATGGAAAGAAGATTGTTTGTCAAATGGGTACACACAACAGATCATTGAAGGAGTTATCCCCAATGGCAATATATCCTTTGCTAATCACAACCATATATGTATGATTGCCCATCAAAATCGACGACCTGTTGCAGGATCAAATAAAGAGAACATAGATTGTGAAGATGCCATATGATGAGAAGCTCCTGAATCTAGAAGCCATCTCCCTGAATCATGACTTGTAGTAGCACAAAGAGCTTGTCCATTTCCTTTTGTCTGCAATGAAGGGGAATGAGATGAATTCTTATTCTTGTAAGTGGATGACAAATCAATGTTCTTCTTCTTAATGATCTAGTCAACTCATTGATCTTCTTGGTGTGGCAATGATGCTCATTATGACCATTTTTATTGCAGTATGAACAAGAAAGCCTCTCCTTATATGATTTTCCCTTAGGTGTGGAAGTATATTCTTTTTTTGGTGGAGAGGAAGATTATTCTCTATCTTGTTGTGTCTTAGGATTGAATTGCTTTTGCTTCTTTTTGTAATCCTTTCCTTTATTATCTTGATTAACCACCAAAGCCATAGACTTTTAAGGCTTGAGATTCCCCATGCTCAACAACTTTGACTACTCCAACATCAACATCACTTTGAATGATTCAAATGAGGGCATAGTGAAAGAATTGCCCACTGTCAAGAGATGAGTTTGGAAACTAGAAACAAATGCTGCATATTTTGATGGAAGCTTTCCCAATAAGTTGTAGACCAACTACACATCCTTCTTAACAATGCCACAATCCTTCAGCTGTGCTCTTAGCTCATTTTCCTTGGTGACACAGTCTTGGATTGTATCAAATTTCTTGGGATCCAACATGGTGAGATCATTATCAAGTTGATAGCCCCTAATCTCATCTGTTTGGCTATATAATTTTCCCAAGACATCCCATTCATCCTTTATTGTTTTACTCTTTTCAAAGTGAAAGATGAGATCCTTTGATATATACTTCTTCAATGTCCCTATTTCCATAACATTTTTAGTGAGCCATTCCATGTGAGCATTAGGATCAATTGGAGAAATGATAATTCCATCAATATAATGAGTTAATCCCTTTTCCATTAGCTTACTCCATACATCAATTTTTTCATGAGAGATAGTTATGTGGAGTTAAAAGTGGAAATTTTGGAGAACCCATAGCAATAAAATGAAAGAGCACAAGGAAAAGAGGGGCACAATCACACAAGACACCCCCCTTCCCCCCAAATTCACTTAGTCAAAGAAGCCCCCCTAAAATAAAATAAACAAATGATGATTTGGTACTTTATACGTAGAGCGTGTACAATGGGCCACTTGCAAAAAAATGACAAAGTGGACTTTTGATTTCAAAATTGCATCTACCTTAAATAGGCTTTAAGAGACTCAAGTCAATAATGTAATAGATCTAAACCAAGATCCAAGAAAATAACAAAAAACCAATAGCCAAGAATGACCAAATACTGCAAGTACATTTTCTACTCAAAATTGTGAAAATATGATAGCACCATGCGAAAGTAGATAGAAAATTATGCACTTTAGAAAAAATGGCACCTGAAAAGGATGTCGTATGAGCCTAAACAAAGCCTTTGAAGTTGCAAAAATGAGGATTGGATAGGTATAGTTGTGAGAAACTGAAAATTTTGAAAAATTTATCCACTAAAATTAGAAATCACCATGACCACTACAAAGAGCACAAAATAATAACCGAAATAAAAAAAATTGCACTAAAAAAGGCCTCAAAATGAACAAGCTATGAGCCTTCAAAGTTGGATTGCAAATTCAAAAAGCTCATTGGAGAGGGGGTAAATTTTTTTTTAAAAATGCTGATGTAGTACCGACATCATCAGTTTATGAGCCTAAATTTGAGGTCATCTATTCATCACTAAATTGTCACACCCCCTTTGTGGTCGTATGGATGCTGATGTGACACCATATAAAAGCTGACATGGCACTCTATGGTTCATATGCAAAATTTCATGTGGCAGATGGCATGGCATTGATGTGTGCGTACTAATAAATGATGTTGTTGGATGATTGGGCTCTACAGTCTGTTGACATGTTTGTTGGCATATGATGAATCGACATGTTGATATGATGATAATGTATGTTGTCATTGATGTCAATAAGTGTAAGTGAACCAGTATGCAAATTAGAAGAAGTTGGTGAACCGATATGAAGAGATGTAGTGAACCGGTGTCGAGGTTTCACTAAGTGTGACTACCGGTTGGTAGTCTCAGCTCTAGGGTTTCCGGTTTGGCAAACAACCACATCTGAATGGTCTGTATACTATCTTTGGAAGGGTTATCCATGGATTTCAAGTCCTAGACCTAATGGAAAAGGTGGGATCTCTTTTACTAAATTATAATATTTTAAAATGAACTTATAATAAAGTTTCTTGTTTTCCAACTACTATCTAGACATCTCTTAAAAATATAACCTGTTGGGGCATCTATTGACCTGGTTTTTGAACTCCTAGAGACCGACCACTTGCAGAAATTAGATTGAATCAAGTTACTATACATGCAAATCCACTTGCTGTATAGTTTTATATCTTTTGATAATAAGTTTTATTTTTTAGTTCTTCCGTTGAGAGTAATGCTATAAACATATTGAACTTGTATTGAAGCCCCTTAGAAGGGTGTTTTAATCTTATATCATTATAGTTTTATAATTTCCCTAATTTCCCTCATTACTTCTACAGCTAAGAAGCTTTATAATTCCCCTAATTTACCTCATTACTTCTACGGCTAAGAAGCTTTCAAGCAAATGCCATTGGCAGGTGTATAGCCAAATGGGGGGTTGAACATAGGGTCAATAACAAATGAGGAAAATTACTATCAAAATATAGTGAACGGTGCAAAAAACCAACAAAACAAAAGTAGTGGCATCAAAATAAACAAAAGAATGTGCGGTATACCTATTTTCACCCTACACATAACAAAATCAACAATAAAAATCAAGTCTGCGTAGAGGGATCTTGTACCTGGGATCGATGATTTTGTTGTTTTCTGGTGTGTTCTATCTTGTGACTGTGTCCTCTTGTCTGTAATCGAAACTGTTATATTAGGGACTTGTAAAGCGAAGCACCCCAATAATTACAAACACAAAAAGTAGTCGCATCAAAACAAAAAAAATTAAAAGGCAAACTTGGAATTGTCTAGATTTCATCTTGTTTTCATCATTGATCGATAATAATATAAGATACATTGATGATGGTGCTAGATAGATTGCAGAGCAGTGGTTGGGTGGTAATGAACGCATGGTCTGTGGGAAGCACTTGGACGCATATCAATCTCCAGTGGCGATGGGTACCCAGGTGCACGACGTGTGTCATTGATAACCACCCACCATGGGCATTTTACTGTGGCTGTTCTTTGGGAAGCTCTAAAGCAAATAGCCCACTGTTGCTAGATGAAATACACATTTTTTTTTGCTCACAAAACAATTTGACACGAACAACCGCCGGAAAAAATGATGGCAACATGATATCAAGAATTCGCGGTGTGAGACACTTTCCCGCTATATATCTTGGATTGTGTATGAAAGTAGCAACAAACAAAAAAGCTGTAACATATCCAACAATGAGTAATACTTGCAAAATATATATTACATGGCTCAATGAGTACATCAAGGGTGTAATATGTTCAAAGATGGTCTAATATGTAGGTTAAGTGTACAATATGTTGATTAACTATACAATATGTACATTGGGCATACAATATATCCAATGCCAATAGAATCGAGAAAAATGCTCAACTTCAACATGTTCGTGATATTTCAAAAACCAAGCCTGGAAGGCAACCCTCGTAAGAGGCTATTCAATGGCTTTAAAAGTGCATATCTTGTATAAGATTAGTTTATCTAGGGATACCAATCATTGTCGAGGAAACTAAAAAATGATAGTTTCATGTCCATGAAATGACACACAACATGGAGGTCTCGATATCGCAATTCCTAGAGTACATTGTAATACTGTTGTAAGACACCGCATGTAGCCTCATACGTGTGCATGGTTTTTTGAAATAGCTCAATTTTGTGGTTCTGCACGTCATGTGCATTTGCACATGCTTGCTTCAAGTCTTCCACAAGCTTGTGATAGTGCTCTAACACATTCATTGAGAACACTTCAATTTCAGTTTGGAGAGATCTAGGCCAATTGACGGAGGTGGAATCCATTTCGGATACTACTTCATTGTTTATTGGTGAAGGCACCGAGTTTGGCGATAGATGCTTATTTGACACACTGCTAGGTATGCCAACAATATCTCTAGGTCTATTGCAACTGTCCATAGCCTGTTGGCATGAGGTAATCACAAAGTAAGTCAACATGTTCTCAATTGTTCATTCAAATCTAATGAACTTATTGTTGGCAAGGTTAGTAAAATTTATCAATACCATTTTCATTTGGAAACACAAAGGTCCTTATGTATACCTAGTGAGGAGGGTTGTATAATTGTTTACTTGTCAACTCAGAACCTTTCATAGGTATAACAATGCAAATGCAAATGTAGTATGTGGTGGAGGTGCTTCTGGTGCCAAGTTAAATATAACAACACTAAGTTGCAATGGTTACTGATAAACTCCAAAAACCTTTGTGTCTCTTGCTTGGTAAAAATACAAATGTGCAACTTGTTGGCGGTTGGAGTTAAATACAACGACATCATGATATTGAGAATTTGTTGCGTGAGACACTTTCCTGACGTGAGGTACCCCCAAGGGGAATAGCCTATCAACTAATTAATACGACCTCATTCCAAGGACACCATAGTTTGGCCATCACATAATCATGAATTCCTTTCTCCCGTGTCACCTTACACACATCCCACATGTCAAAGAACCATGTCGATGTGTATGCAGAGAATGGCAGTGCACTCAAACCTTACGCTTTAAAAGTGCAGATATACCAACCCAATTTTGTCCTAAGAGAAATTCAAAATCATGCCCTCTCACGTGTTACTTCCACATGTGCTCCTCCTCCCTTCCACCACTTCACAACTTGGATTTTTAGTTCACAACCCACGTTGGATAACACATCAACTTCAAAGTTACTTTCTACTTTCCTGACGTGAGGTACCCCCAAGGGGAATAGCCTATCGACTAATTAATACGACCTCATTCCAAGGACACCATAGTTTGGCCATCACATAATCATGAATTCCTTTCTCCCGTGTCACCTTACACACATCCCACATGTCAAAGCACCATGTCTATGTGTATGCAAAGAATGATAGTGCACTCAAACCTTACGCATTAAAAGTGCAGATATACCAACCCGATTTTTTCCTAAGAGAAATTCAAAATCATGCCCTCTCACGTGTTACTTCCACATGTGCTCCTCCTCCCTCTCACCACTTAACAACTTGGATTTTTAGTTCACAACCCACGTTGGATAACACATCAGCTTTAGAGTTACTTTATCTACGTACATGTGATATTTTAAAATCTTGAAATTTTAAAATTTTTTCACCACTGATGTAAATTATTTTATTAATTTTTCAACATTGCAAGACCTCTTTGCAATGGCATCAGTGCCAATTTTCTTCCAAAGGATGGTTAGTAAAGCTGCTCTCACCTTGTCTCATTATTTGTACCATAAAATCGTTGTGCCCCCCTAGCCAAGACCATACTTTCATCATTCCTTGCAATGCAACATGTTCTTGAAACCCTTGGGTTCCCCCTTGAGACCCCATCAAAATTAATTTTAATCCACCCCTTCTCTGGTTTTCTCCACGCTACGTTTGCTTGTGATCCATTGTAGGGTTACTCTACCAAGCCAATTAATAGACCTTTAGTTTTAAAATATTCATTTCAGTTAAAATATTAACATATTATTTAATTAAAAAAATATTTTCAGATAATAATTATTATTAAATATTTTCTTAACCATATTTAGATTTTATATAAAATACTCAGTAAATAGTGTCACAATAAAACTTTGCATCACAAGATTGTTCAACATATTGCATAAATGGAGAGAAAGCTTCTCCCATTCTAGATATTGTCCTAAGGACCAAACCTCAGTAAATAAGGAAGGACAACAAAAAGGTTCCAAAAGCTTTGCTTTACTTGAATGTTCAATCTACAACATAGAAAGTTCCTTCAAGATTAGATATATTGTATGAGATCAGGCTCAGATCTTCAAAAAGTAAAAAAAAAAATAAAATTAATATAAATTTTGAAGTTTTCATAGACAAATTTAAACAGCACACTCTAATCTTTGAAAGTGAGAGAGCTAAAATTCTATTTGAAGAAATTTTGACATCAGGAATGGTAAAATATGAAAAAGTATGATCACAAGATAAGTTTAATACTCTAAAGTTTGAAGTGAGACATTTAAAATCCTATTGGAAGATAACTATGATTATGACATCCTCATATCACTCCAGATATTGAACATAACAGGAGCTTCATATGCTGCTCCTTTACTAGACCCACTTTCTGAAACCCGAAGAGAGCGTGTTTCCCAGTTGGTATCAGGCATTATGTTCTCATCACCAGCTCTAACAAGATAAAAAAGGGAAGCAGAATGTTTCCAAAAGCTGGTGCATGCGAATTAATGGCTGTGGGTGTAAGCAGATACATTGCACATCATATCTGCTTCTGTCAAAGTTTGTCACAGCATTTTCTCCTCTTAATTTGATGGCAGCAATGTCATAAGCCTTGGCTGTGAGTTCAAACAAGAATCATTAGCCTTTTCATCTGGTTTGATTATTGGATGCATTTACAATGAATTATAGTTCAATTTACTGTACACGCATTTATTGGAAGCATTATACTACAAACTGAGAAAGATGTACTCACTGAATGTTCTCAGGTACAAATCTTTCTTCCCATCAACCCTCCCAAACCTAGCCTGCCAATTTCCATCTTTCTAATGTCTGCCAAATCCATATAAAAAGAAGACCATCATGGAAATCTCAGAGATTTTGTTTCACAACATTGAACATATAAAAATAACCTTCTAAACTTACCTGATTTTGATAGGCATTAGAGCCCATTTTGACCTGTAGAAATAAAGCTGTTCAATTGATAACCAATTACAGTATATTTTCATAACACTAACCTTCTTTACGTTTGGTTTCGTCCCAGAGATAGACTACATATCTCCATGTCAATCTATGCCTACATTGAGTCCAATATAATCCTACTTAGAACTAATCCTTTATTTGGAATATATAAATATATATGTAAAATATATATAGGTATCAACATACTTAGTAACTCCACGGTAGACCGAACTAGAGGGCAGGTTTCTGAGATCCATCAAGCTCGTCTCGTAGTATCCTTAGAATCTGTAGTTCAGTGAATATCAGGTTTTTTGAGATCCATCAAGGTGTTTCAAATATAGACATAAATTGAGGAGTGTCAGCCTTAATGGAATAGAGAAATTGGCTCCCATCCACCATAAGGCAAGGTTAAATTACTCAGATCTGAATAATTGGTATTACTATTTAATGGTTACAATCTACTACTATAAATTTATTTGATTATTATCATGAAACAATCTGTCAAGAAACAATCTGTCAAGACAGTTCAATGTCCTGAAAACCATTTTATGGTATTACTTGTAAGAGCGTTTTTAAACAAAAATCTAACTATTATGCAAAATTTGTTGATACCATTTGATATCTGGCCTAGTCCCTCATCTATATATATATATATAATATAAAACTTATAAACATAAATACATTAATACACTAGAAAAAATACAATGTAAAACTTAAAACAGATATATGAAGCAAACTAAAAGACCAAAAAAATAGAAGAATAGATCTCAACTCCAACAATAAGAAGCAAACACCTAGTAAAGCAAATTAAGATCATGATAAATAAATAATATATAGAGATATGATTTAAGATTCTTATGTATTTATGAATATGCAGACAATGTCAAAAAGGAAGGATACAATACAAGGAAAAAAATGATAATGAATAAGATAGGTTTTAACATATTCGTAATTAGGAAAAAGATTTGAAATTGATGGGTTCTGAGATAGATCTAAAACTAAATATACATGAAACAATATTTGAAAAATTATTTTTCTTTAAGATTTGCAGATTTAGCATCTTTTAAAGCAATAATATTTCACTTCAATTCTTAGAAAAAAAACATTCAACTATAATACCCTTCAAAGTAACAATATTTCAGTCCAATCACATGATTGAAACAATATTTAAAAAACTATATATAAAAGTTTGCCTGTTGATGTTTCTAGATTGTGTGCTATGCGTTTTGCTGGTCCGCATTGATCAGTGTGCATGTTATTGAAAATTTTATTGGTCTGGTGGTATTATTCGTGCTATACAAATTTCTAGTTGACTCGATGGTTCTTGCATGTTACAGATGATCTTGGTGAAATATTCAGTGGTGTTGCGTGTTGGAGGTTTTGATTTGGGTCCATGCTATGTCCTTTCCGACATTGTATTTGGTCCACATATTGATTTATGTACCATGTGATGTAATTTTGTAATTAGGTCTTATGAGTTGAGCCGACCTTGAAGTTAAGATCGATGGTTTGTATAAATAAGGGTGATAATCATGTAAGTTGTGTGTCTGTGTGGTGTCTATGTTCTTTGAAAGTGTTGTATGTGCAAACAAGGGTAAAAACACATAACCGTGTCACATTTCAGGCCAACTTATCAACACAAGTTAATTTAAGAAGTTCTAACTAAAAATTATTTTTAGTCAAACATATGGTCTATGTAGATTCATTATAGATAAGTTATATATGGGCCATAAATTTTTCAATTGGAAGTGTCTACTAAATGTATATTTTATACCACTCTGGGTCTAATTACAAAAAAAAACTAAAATTAAAAAAATTTGATGTCTCAACAACTCCTACTCTTATAAATAATATTTTTTTTGAAATGTAAAAATACCCTTTTATAGATCTACAAGTGAATTTTCCAAAATATATATCTTTTAATATTTTAATTAGTTTTTATATTTTATATTTTATTTTTATCGAAAGTGGGTTATCAACACTAAAATATAAGGTTGATTATCTTTTCAAGGAAAAATAATAAAATTTATTTAAAATTTTTGAAAAAAATATGATGCAGTAGAGAAAAGAATCTATGTCAAGATGATATAATTATTTTCTAATTTGGATAAATAATTTTAAGAAAAAAGGTGGTGGGAATTGGAAAGAGTTATATTTCGGCACATGCAACTCTTCAAATTTATTGAAAAATATATATTTATAAAAAATAGTAAAAAAATATCCATGCGCTAAAGTTTCAAGTTATCAATATACACAAAATTTGAAGAAAAAAAGGTAAAATTTACTAAATAAAGAGTGGCAACTTTTGTAACTTCAATTTCAACATTTTATAAGACCCTAAATTATATAGTGTTTACTTTATAAAAAACTACATTCAAATAATTTTTTAAATTTTTGTTAAAATTACAAACATAAAATAGACAAAAGAATATAAATTATATTAGTTTACATCATTTCAAAATTCAAAACATATATTTCACTTTCTATTGATTTAATTTAAAAAGTTGAATCAACATTGACCATTTCCTTTATAAAAGTGTGACATAGCTTTATACTTTTACCCACTAAGCGAATTGATCTTTTAGTAGTGTGAAGAAGAGCATAAAAGTGTTGCAGAGTAGACATTGTGCTTAACCAGAATTGTAATCAGGCATTTGGAGATGCTATTCTTTCAGTTCATGTAATCTAGACTGTTGTTCGATCTTTGTAAGGCAGTGTGCCTTCCCAGGATTGTAGCTCTTTGCTGTTTTTGAGCAGTGAGCTCCAGGAAGTATGTATGAATGCATGTGCATTACCCATTGTAATATTTACACATACTACTGCAGAGTATCATCATACTGTCGGTAGGTTCCCACTGTGGTTTTTCCCTTGACCGGGTTTTCCACGTCAAAAATCCATGTGTTATGTGTGTTGTTGATGTGGTGTTTATCTTTGTTATTGTTGTTCTTGATTAGATCTAAAGTTGAGGTTAATTCATTTAAGTTTGGTGAAAACCGATTCACCCCCGCCCCCCCCCGCCCCCCAGTTTTCCTAAATTATTGTTGCCAGCAACATCAACTAAAGGAGTTTGCACATCAAGCATTAACTTTTTCTTAATTCACAAGGAGTAGAAATACGATTAGAATCATTCATTTTAAATTTGTCTAAAAGATCTTGAACATATTTCATTTGAGAGAAAAAATAACCTTTGGGGGTTTGCCAAATTTGCATTCCCAAAAAATAATGTAAGAGTCATAAATCAGTCATTTGAGATTTTTGATTAAGTTGAAACTTAATTTCAAAAAATAGTAGACATCAAGTTTCCACAATCCATGAGATTAATCTTCAGTGTTCCAGATTAGATTGTGTATGAGTTTATTTCATCAATGTTTCGGATCACACTCTGTGATCCATCATCAAGATGACAAATAGAGAGCATGCGGAAGTTAGAAAATGGCCAAGCTACAGACCAAGAGAACTAAAAAGAGGGAGGGGAGAGGCACAATGATCAAGGAAGGCTGACAAGACCACCAAATAGAAACAAGGAAGAGAAAAAACACCAAGAAAGAAAGAAAACACCAAAATTAATAAAAATAAATAAAGGAGAAACAATCCAAAAGAATAAAAAGGCTCAAACCAACAATCACAAATCAAGAAATTAGCACAACAAAGGAAATAACAAATACTATATATATATATGACACAAACCAACAAGCCAAGGAGGCAAAAGAAAAAACAAAAAAAAATAATAAATGAAAACCAAACTAAATAAAAGATAAAAAGAAGAAATAACAAACAAAGAAAGAAAAACAACTATATATATATTGTTTTTACTTTCTTTCTTTGTCATTTCTTATTTATTTATCTTTTATAAATGGGTTTGTGTGTGTGTACATATAAAAGAAGGAATGAGAAATAAAGAATGAAAACAAACGAATAAAAAGGGGGCAAAAACAAAAAAGAAAATCAAACTAAATAAAGATTAAAAAAAAGAAAGAAAGAAAATAAAAACAAAATTAAAAAAAAACAAAAAAACAAAAAAACAATATAAATATATATATATATATATATATATATATATATATATATATATATATATATATATATATAGTTTTTGTTTTTATTTTATTTCTTTGTTATTTCTTTTATTTTATCACTAATACACACACACACACACAAGTGTGTGTGTGTGTGTGTGTGTAAGTATATATAAATATAAAAGACAGAGCAAGAAATAAAGAACGAAAATAAACGAATAAAAAGGGGGCAAAACAAAAGCACATATATAAAAACATATATACATATAAACAAATACATACATAAAAATACAAGAAACAACATGAAATAAAGAACCAAAATCAAAAGAATAAAAAGGGATCTAAACAAAAGAGACGCATATATATATATATATATATATATATATATATGAGAAAGGAAACCACAAACCTAAAGAAGAAAAAAAGAAGACATAGCAAGAAGAAGCCACAAGGAAGAGAAGAGGACACCAACCAAAGAGAGGGGATGACAAACAAAGGAGGAGGAAAAGGGGGGGCAACCCAAGGATGGAGGGGAAGACCAGAGGAGCAAGACACAAGAAGGGTAAAGGAAGGGAGAGAAAAGAACTAAAAGGAAAGAAGTCACAATGATGAAGAAGGCCAGAATGAAGGTTAGAGAGAAGAGGAAGCCATGTAGGACTAAGATCCCATCCCTAATCATGATTGAGGTTGGAAGCATGGTTGTTGATTTCAATGGCTTCCTTCAGCTTGCACTTAAAAAAGTTATCTTCCTTGCACAAGATTTGGGTGTTTTCCAAACAAATATGGTTCTTGGTGGAAGAGGCATGCTCTGCCAAAGTGGACTTGGAAATATGCTCCAGCCTAATATCGACACTATTCTCTTTGATTATGGTGGTGATAGAGTGACCCGTTTCACCAATGTAAGGGGTACCACACGAACACACTATCTTGTAGACACTAGAGACTAGGATAATGTCTCTAGGGTCTTTCAAGGAAGGCATATGATCACTCAAGGTGGAAGGTTTGAAGGCACAACAAAAACCTCTTTTTTGATAGTTCTGATACTTAATATAAGTACAGATCCAATAACCAACAAGATGAGAGGGGGGGGGGGTGAATCATACAAACTTAATCATCCATAAAAACATCAGATTCAACCTCGGTAACATATATTTCAGTAATATAACCAAAACTGTTAAACATGCAAACTGAAAAGCATATAAACATCATAAGCCTCATAACACCAGATTTAATGTGGAAACCCAAATAGGGAAAAACCAAGTTGTGGGATTTCGGACCCACTAAGAAATATACTCTTCTAGAGTATGCTCGGTTAAAAGCAAATCATGTTAAAGATTACAAACACATTGCTAGACGTGACTCGGTTAAGAGATTTCCCTCAGATCTGTTAGGATCTTCACTTTGTTAGAAGTGACCTTGTTAAAGGATTTCAAACACTCAATCAGAATGTCACCTTGCTAGAGGGTTTTACAAATAAGACTATTAAGTCCACTCGGTTAAGAGATTTTCTATCACTTTCAAAAATAATAATAATAAAAATCTATCTACAACTTCACATCTAAAATGCTAAAGCAGATTCCTATCTGTTCAATACAATCTAGACATAGAACTAATCTTGTCTATCTGCTGGGCTTCTATACTCTATTATTCTAACAGGTTTTCAAGCTTCTGTGCTCGGTAATTACTATGTAGCATCCCTGTGCATACACTTGCCCGCATGCATTGTTTATCAACAGTTTCCTATTTATAAACAATTAGGTAACTGCTTAATCTCCTTGATCACATTTCCTATGATCAATCATAGCCATCAGATCTTTGATCTTGTCCAGGTTCAATGCATCTTTTGATCTGAAAATGTTTTACCCCGCCTTGGAACTTGTGCCAGGGTATTGTGGTTCAATTTGAGCTGTAGATCTTCATGTCGACTTTCCTTTGCCTTAGATTCGTTAACAAACTTCATTCACGACTCACCAATCATTTAATTAGTTCCAGCTCATCAGCTTCCTTCATTAAATAATGCATGTAAACATTTAATGCATTCTGTTATAGCTCGGTTACAACTCGGTGAATACTAAACTTCACTCGGTAGACATTCTTCCTTCATTAACTGATAACGATAACCTTAGGGTTTACTGACTAGGTTCCTTAGGGTTTACCGACTAGGTTCTTTGCTTGATAACATAGTATAGTATTTACCTTTACATTTTACAACATATGTATGATGTTAAAACAATCTAAAACATCACGATCTCATCATTGTCTGACTCGGTACTAGTTGCCCATTGAATACCTTATTCATCCCCTTATTCATCATATTCTTTCCTGTGTCTTTTACCGACAACTTTATAATCTTCATATCATACTTCTCAAGATATGGCGACATCATACTAAATTAGAAAATCAATTTCTTGACATCAATGACAAAATAATTATATCAAGATAGTAAACATCTTTAATCAGTTATATCCGTAATCATCAACAACCTTCTCAATATCCTTATGAAATGCCAACAATCTTTCATTGTCTGTTATAATGCAATATTGCCAACAATCTCCCCCTTTGGCTTTGATGGAAAAACCAATTGATTTGACCTTAAAAGATTCCGATTGCTGTGATTCTGAAATGTTGAAATGCTCTCCCCCATACATTAGACTTCTCCTGTTTTCAGTCTTCTTTCCAATCTGTAGTCTGCTCAATTTTCTTTTAGTCTTCCCCTGATAGGTCTTCTTCCTCTATATTAGTCTTCTCCCCCTTTGTAGGTCTTCTCCCCCTTTGACAACAATGCCAAAAAGTAAAGAACTAAAACATAATTACTTTCTGTAAGAAGTGATTTCCTGCTGTTGTGTATCAACTGAGTCTCGGTCAGAGCATTTGTCTTCAATTCCTGTTCCCTGTAATATTTCCTGTATCATTTCCTATACACCTTTAGAAAACATCCTAAAGTGTATAAATCAGCATCAACTCCCAAAAGATATTCGATAGAGTCATCGGATTGATGCTTTCACCGACCTCGGTCAGTGAGTAGAAGATAGGGGTAGAGTCCCTAACTTACTTCTGAGATATTCAAAAGTGTCCCTTGGTAGTGGCTTGGTGAAGATATCTGCTATTTGTTGCTTTGTGCTAACATACTCCAACACCACTTTCTTCTCTTGAGCTTCTTTTCTAAGATAATGATATTTGATAGATATGTGCTTTGTCTTAGAGTGCATAACAGGATTCTTTGAATATTAATGACACTAGTATTGTCACAGAATATAGTTACTAGCTCAGTAACTTTCTCATTTATACCTTCCAACAGTTGTTTGAACCATGCAATGTTGGTACAATTCAATGCTGTAGCAACGTATTCAGCTTCTGCTGTTGACTGTGAAACACATCCTTGTTTCTTGCTAAGCCAACTCACTAGACTTTCTCCTAAAAAGAAAGCTCCTCCACTTGTGCTTTTTCTGTCATCAATGTTGCCTGCCCAATCAGAATCACCATAAACTTTTAAATCAAAATCATTTCCTTTCTGATATACTAAGCCATAATCCTCAATGCCTTTCAAGTATCTAAAGATTCTTTTGATTGCTGTCATGTGTGTTTCCTTAGGATCTGCAGAGAATCTTGCAACTATACCTACTGCATGTGCTATATCTGGTCTGCTGTGAACAACATATTGTAGCTTTCCAATCATGGATCGGTAAAGTGTGTCATCAATAGATGCAGATTCATCATTCTTTGACAATTTACAGTTGGTAGTCATAGGAGTACTTACTGGTTTTGAATCCTCCATTCCAAATTTCTTCAAGATTTCCTTCATGTACTTGGATTGAGTAATGAAAATCTCATTTTTCATTTGCAGTATCTGTAAACCTATAAAATTCTTTATCTCGCTGATTAATGACATCTCAAATTCTTTGCTCATTTCATTTCCAAAGTTCTTGCATAAAGAGTCATTGCCACAAAAATATAATATCATCAACAAATATGGCTGAGATCAGTATTCCATTTTCATCATTCTTCTTGTACATGTTGCTGTTCTCACTTGTCCTTATAAAACCAATCTTAATCAAATAAGAGTGCAATCTTTCATACCATGCTCTTGGTGCTTGTTTCAAACCATATAAAGCTTTGTTCAATTTACATACTTGATCCTTATTATTGTCTTCAACAAATCCTTCAGGTTGTTCAATAAAAACTTCTTCTTCTAATATTCCATTCAGAAATGCAGATTTGACATCCATTTGATATACCTTGAAATTTTTGAAAGCAGCATATGCCAACAATGTTCTTACTCCTTCAAGTCTAGCAACAGGTGCAAAAGTTTCACCATAACCAATTCCTTCTTCTTGAGCATAACCTTTGCAAACTAGTCTTGCTTTGTTTCGAATGACCTCTCCTTTTTCATTTAGCTTGTTTCTGAAAATCCACTTTGTACCAATTACATTTTTGTCCTTTGGTCTTGGGATTAGTGTCCATGTGTCATTCTT
The DNA here is from genome assembly GCF_030272615.1 of Cryptomeria japonica. NCBI lineage: Eukaryota > Viridiplantae > Streptophyta > Pinopsida > Cupressales > Cupressaceae > Cryptomeria > Cryptomeria japonica. Next base: position 576,259,185 of record NC_081410.1, on the reverse strand, counting down.
CTTGATTTGATCAATCTCTTCTGTCATAGCATTTATCCAATCTTCACTGTTAAATGCCTCTTTCACTATTCTTGGTTCAAATTCAGATATCAAACATGTGTTATGTCTCAGTTTGTTCCTTATCATCAATAGATCATCCTTATCTCCTATAATCTGACTTGGTGCATGATGTCTTCTGACATACTTGGCTAATACAGGCTCGATAGGCTTTGTATGATCTTCTTCATCACTCGGTAACTGGATATTCTCTTCATTTTCTTCAACAGTCTTCTCGGTTGAACATAGACAAATTCATCATAGTCTTCTGGTTCCTTGGAATTTCCTTCATCATTTCTTTCTGCAAATTCATCAATTTTCACATTTGCACTTTCTACTATTTTGTTAGATGATTTGATTAGACATTTAAATGCTTTGCTTCTAGAAGAATAACCTAGAAATGTTCCTTCTTCACTTTTCTGATCAAATTTTCCATTTCTATCATCTTTGTGAACATAGCATCTACTTCCAAATATTTTAAAATAACTTACATTAGGTTTCTTATCATACCAGATTTCATATAGTGTCTTCAAAGTACCTTTCTTCAATTGAACTCGGTTCAAGGTGTAAACAACTGTGCTTATTGCTTCTCTCCAAAATGTTTGTGGCGCCTTCTTTTCAATCATCAGTGTTCTAGGACAATCCACAATAGATTTGTTTCTTCTCTCAGCTATTTCATTCTGCTGTGGAGTTCTCGATGCAGAGACTTGTCTTTTAATACCATGATCATTGCAAAATAAGTTGAACTCGTCAAATGTGAACTCTCCTCCTTTATCTAATCTAAGACATTTCAATTGTCTTCCTGTTTCATTTTCAACTCTTGCCTTGTACCATTTAAACATTTGAAAAGCTTCTGATTTTTCTTTTAGAAACATTACTGACATCACCCTTGAATAGTCATCCACAAATAATATGAAATATTTATCACCATAATAACTTTGAACTTTCATAGGACCACAAAGATCAGTGTGCACTAGATCTAAAATTCCCTTAGAATTGTAAGACTTACTTGTAAAGCTTGATCTTGTCATCTTACCCATCTAGCATCCTCGACAAATAGCATTCTCAGGTTTTTCAAGACTCGGTAGACCTCTTACTCGGTGCTTCTTACTTATTTTGATCAGATTATCAAAATTTACATGACAAAACCTTTTATGCCATAACCAGGTATCATCTAACTTTGCATGCAAACACTTATTCCGAGTTGAGTCAAGGTGAAATGTGTTACCTTTTGTTTGTGTTCCGGTAGCAGCTAACTTTCCATTCTTGTCATGAACTTTGACAATTCCCTTCTGAAATTCTATTCGGTAACCTGTGTTGTTTAGCTGTGCTACACTCAACAAATTATATTTCAAACCTTCAACCCAATAAACATCATTGCATCTTGCATTATCAAGAAGTGTTATAGATCCTCTACCTTTCACTGGACATGGTGGATCATTACCAAATCTGACATAGCCTCCATCATAATCTTCTAACATAACAAACTTGTGTTTATCTCCTATCATATGATGTGAACATCCACTATCTATGGTCCAAGAATCATTAGTGTTTATGTGAGATATTAGGGCTTTTTCTTCATACCTTTCTTCATCCGATCCATCCTTGATAGCCACATAAACTACTTCCTCTGTATCAGTCTCATCTAATTTATCATCATTAGATTCCTCATCAGCAATTAAACATGTCTTTCTATCTCTTCTTCTAAAGTCTCGGTGTCCTCTGTAATGATTATCTTTCTGTCTGTCATCTCGGCAATCTCTCTTTTCAGTAAAATCTTTATCAGGACAGTTAGAAGCCATCACAATTGAAACATTTCAAAGGTAGCTTTCCTTTATACTTACCTTTGCCTCTCGGTAATCTTTTGGCTACTAGTGCTTCAAACTCTTCTTGCTTTCTGATTTCCTCATACAGTTTGTGTACTGCCTCCATGTTCTTATGAAATATTTCACTTGCTCCACTATGATCTCCTTCAGAGTACTTATACTTTCTTTCATTGAAATCATTAGATTCATCAAGATGAAAATAACTAAATGCAGATTCAACTTTATTTACCGAAGATTCATTGTTATCAAAATTACTTAACTCAAATGCATGTAGCTTACCAATAGTAGCATCTAAAGAAATTGGCATATTAGGTACAGACCTCAATTCATTGATTGTAGAGACTCAGATTGCATAAGCTGGTAGAAGGGTTCTTAACAACTTACTTGTTATATCCTTTTCTTCAATAGTTCCACCTGCTCCTTTGATTTAATTGACAATCTCCTTTAGTCTTGTACTATACTGAGTTATGTTCTCACCTTCATTCATCCTCATAGATTCAAGTTGTCCTCTTAGACTATCTACTTTTTCTATTTGAACATGTTCATCTCCTCCATATACTGATATGAGCTTATCCCACATTGCCTTTGTATCATTGCATCCTTCTAGATCATTAAACTCTGAATTGGTCAATGCAGATGTTATTTCAATCATTGCTTGAATATGTTCTTGCTTTGCCTTTATCTCTTCCATAGTTAATGGATAGGTGCTTGGTGTGACAAAATCATTCTCCAGATAGTATACAACATATTCTCCAACTCCTGATAGATGCAGCTTCATCCTTTTCTACCATGTAGAGAAACTTGACTTGTTCAGCTTTGGTGCATCCCTCTTATACATCTTTGGATCTTTAACTCAAGTGCCTTTAAACTTTCCTTCTAGAGTCCAAAGCTCTGATACCAATTAATAGTTCTGATACTTAATATAAGTACAGATCCAATAACCAACAAGATGAGGGGGGGGTGAATCATACAAACTTAATCATCCATAAAAACATCAGATTCAACCTCGGTAACATATATTTTAGTAATATAACCAAAACTATTAAACATGCAAACTCAAAAGCATATAAACATCATAAACCTCATAACACCAGATTTAACGTGGAAACCCAAATAGGGAAAAACCACTATGGGATTTCGGACCCACTAAGATATATACTCTTCTAGAGTATGCCCGGTTAAAAGCAAATCCTGTTAAAGATTACAAACACATTGCTAGATGTGACCCGGTTAAGGGATTTCCCTCAGATCTGTTAGGATCTTCACTTTGTTAGAAGTGACCTTGTTAAAGGATTTCAAACACTCAATCAGAATGTCACCTTGCTAGAGGGTTTTACAAATAAGACTGTTAAGTCCACCCAGTTAAGATATTTTCTATCACTTTCACAAAATAATAGTAATAAAATCTATCTGCAACTTCACATCTAAAATGCTAAAGCAGATTCCTATCTGTTCAATACAATCTAGACATAGAGCTAATCTTGTCTATCTGTTGGGCTTCTATACTTTGTTATTCTAACAGGTCTTCAAGCTTCTGTGCTTGGTAATTACTATGTAGCATCCCTGTGCATACACTTGCCTGCATGCATTGTTTATCAACAGTTTCCTATTTATAAACAATTAGGTAACCGCTTAATCTCCTTGATCACATTTCCCATGATCAATCATAGCCATTAGATCTTTGATCTTGTCCAGGTTCAATGCATCTTTCGATCTAAAAATGTTTTACCCTGCCTTGGAACTTGCATATTAGTCTTGGAACTTGTGCCAGGGTATTGCGGTTCAATCTGAGCTATAGATCTTCATGCCGACTTTCCTTTGCCTTAGATTCGTTAACATACTTCATTCATAGCTCACCAATCATTTAATCAGTTCCAACTCATCAACTTCCTTCATTAAATAACACATGTAAACATTTAATGCATTATGTTATAGCTCGGTTACAACTCGGTGAATACTAAACTTCACTCGGTAGACATTTCGCCTTCATTAACCGATAGCGATAACCTTAGGGTTTACCGACTAGGTTCTTTGCTTGATAACATAGTATAGTATTGACCTTTACATTTTACAACATATGTATGATGTTAAAACAATCTAAAACATCATCATCTCATCATTGTCTGACTCGGTAGTAGTTGCCCATTGAATACCTTATTCATCCCCTTATTCATCATATTCTTTCCTGTGTCTTTTACTGATAGCTTTATAATCTTCATATCATACTTCTCAAGATATGGCGACATCATACTAAATTAGAAAATCAATTTCTTGACATCAATGACAAAATAATAATATCAAGACAATAAACATCTTTAATCAGTTATATCCACAATCATCAACAACCTTCTCAATATCCTTATGAAATGCCAACAATCTTTCATTGTCTGTTATAATGCAATATTGCCAACATTTTAAAGAGAATCTTAGATGTTTTATGAGAAATGCCCTTGATATATGGGAGAGAGATAAAGGGGGAGGAAGAAGATAGTGGCGAAGTGGGCTTAGGAGAGATACAAGATCTAGCTTCATCTATGGCTTTGGAAATTTGTTTGCCATTAAAACCATTCAATAGGAACACACGACGAAGTTGGGCCAACTCAAGCTCCATGTTATCCTTATTGAAAATGTGAAAGGATGTAAGGGAAAGGGTCTTAAGAATTCTCACTTTTTGCGTTGGGTAGTAATGGGAGGAGGAATGGAGGTAGAGATCAGTGTGGGTGGCCTTACAAAAAACCCGACGAGCCAATGAGCCATCCTTCTTTTTGATGAGGAGAACATCTAAGAAGGAGATTTGGTTATCCTTTATTTATTTTTATTAATTTTGATGCTTTCTTTCTTGGTGTTTGTTCTCTTCCTTGTTTATTTTTGGTGGTCTTGTTAGCCTTCCTCGATCGTAGTGCTTCTCCCCTCCCTCTTTTTAGTTCTCTTGGTCTACAACTTTGTCCTTTTCTAACTTTTGCATGCTCTCTATTTTTCATCCTGATGATGGATCATGAAGTGTGATCCAAAACATTGATGAAATAAACTCATACAGAATCTAATCCAGAAACACCAAAGATTTATCTCATGGATTGTGGAAACTTGATGTCTACTATTTTATGAAATTAAGTATTTTTTATTTCCTTTGTTTTGCTAATTTCTTGTTTTGTGATTGTTGGTTTGAGCCTTTTTATTCTTTTAGATTGTTTCTACTATATTTATTTTTATTAATTTTGGTGCTTTCTTTCTTTCTTGGTGTTTGTTCTCTTCCTTGTTTGTTTTTGGTGGTCTTGTCAGTCTTCATCGATCGTTGTGCATCTCCCCTCTCTCTTTTTAGTTCTCTTGGTCTGCAACTTGTTCATTTTCTAACTTCTGCATGCTCTCTTTTTGTCATCCTGATGATAGATCATGGAGTGTGATCCGAAACATTGATGAAATAAACTCATAGACAATCTAATCCAGAAGCACTGAAGATTAATTTCAGAAATCAAATTATTGGAACTTGAAGTTGGAATTAAATCATCCACATATAAAATAATAATCACAATGTCATCCTCACTATGTTTAATATATAAATTTGGATCATTTTTACTTCTAATGAAACCTTGAGAAAGAATGCATTTATCTTAGAATATCATTCTCTAGGAGATTGTTTCAAATCATAAATTGATTTCTATAACTTGTAGACTAAATGTTCATTACCTTCCTTAACAAATTACCATTTAGAAAAGCACTTGTAACATCCATTTGATGAATAAGCCAATACATATTAGAAGCTAAAGCAAGAACTAGTTTAATAGTAGGCATTTTAGCTACAGGAGCAAAAGTTTCATTATAATGTAAGCCTTCAATCTAACAAAAGCCTCTAGCAAGTAATCTAGCTTTAAATTTACTAATTTAATTATTTGCATTCAACTTACTTTCATATAACAATTTACAAGAAACAATATTTTTACCTTGAGGTAAAGGAAATAAATCCCAAGTTTGGTTAGGAAACAAAGTATGATATTTTTCTTGCATATTTTTTTGCCAATGAGGTTGATTTTTAGCTCGCTCAAAAGAATTAGGATCGTTTGCATTCATAATAGTAGACATCAAAGCATAATTACAATAATTTATTCTTCTAGCCTTAAGTTTATCCATTCTAGCTAAATAATCCGTTGGAATCAATGAACACTGAGAGGGGGGGCGAATCAATGTTTTATAACTAGCAAACTTATCAAGTTCATTCTTCAACCACCAAATGCAGGCGAAGTAATCAAAGAGCAGAAACATAAAATGAACAACCACACAACCATAATAGCAATATTTTTATGTGGAATCCCAGAAAGGGAAAAACCATGATGGGATTGAGTACCCATAATATTATTATACTATGGCCAGTAGTAGAATAATATTACATAAGGGGAATGCACTTGCATTCAGGCACACTACCTAGATCTCACTTCTCAATTACAAAAGGGCTACAACCCGAAGGAAGTCTCATTTCCTTATAGGCTATTAAAAAATGATTACAATGATAATTGAATTGAAGTGTAGCATCTAACTATGCCAAAATATAGTTCCAATTAGGCTCTGATTGTCTCCTACAACTGATCTATCACTCTTCTCTGTAATACTTCTCTCTCACATACCGGAGTAACAAAATCTTTACCAAACTTACAAACTCACTCACACAAACTTTCTTCACTCACCACACTATACAAAATGATCAACCAAATAAATCTTATATATCTGCATCATCAAAAAGAATCATTTACTAAGTCATCTTCCAAAAACTGCATAACACGCAACATGAAATGTGTTCCACCAAGTCGGCTCAATCTGATCACAAATCCAAATGTAGACTGAAACAAGATGATAAAATGCTTCCCATTATTTGGCCCAATCTGCTCAAACACAAAACTAATCACCAAAATCATCCAAACAAATCTACAACACATGTTACTCCAAATAGCTCTGCCCTAACTAAAATATTGGATATCGGAGCTCTAAACTTGCACACAATTCAACAACGGATATCATGATCATGAGATAATATGTCTTGAACCTCAAACTAATAGCCTTGATCACCGCAACCTAAAATACATCATCAAAATCAAGATGTATACCATGATCTCATGCTCTACTAGTAACTATGTTCCACCATCTAGACTTATGCCTTATGAGAAAAATGACTTCCGGTAAACCAATTCTATGTACTTTAGATGTGATCTGTGAATTGAGTTTCCATCAATGAAAACCCTTAAACATCTATCATGCACCAATCATCATCGGAACAATGTCTCTTTCCAACAATCTCCCCCTTTGGCATTGATGGCAACACTATGAAAAATGAACTGTACACTCAAGATTGCAAAAATTCAAAATTTCATATTCACCAAGAGTCTATAAACTCCCCCTAAGAATTTACACCATTTTTCACTCTACTCTCTCCCCCTTTGACAACAATGCCAAAGATAAATGATCTGCCAAAAATGATGTACAAGGGTATGTACAACTGCTCACAAAAATTTGAAGATATCTGCAAAAAAATTCTAAGAGATAGCAAATGATTATCCCATGCCTTCTTCAAGCTCTCCAAAATGCTTATCATCCCACTTAAGAGATAGGCATGTATTTCTGCTCCTTGTCCATCTTCCAGAACATGCTTATTTAGTTCTTCCTTAGCATCTTGCATGCTACTCATCAAAGAATCTATCCACATAGTGATAAGACTTCTCACCTCAGACACTCTACCCAAAAATCTATCTTTTTCTTAATTTAAGCTCTTTATTTTATTCAATACTCAAAACTTGGGGTTCAAAATTGCTAGTGGGAGCAGATTGTGGTGTGTATGACTGTGATATGCCTGCTAGTTGATCTTCACATTCCCTTATCTTCTCATCAATGTCTATAATGAACTTGGACAAAATCAAACACAACTCGTATATATTACCTCCTTAATCAATTGAATCTTGAATATCTTTTAATCAGTAACTAGACTAACTTTATCATCTTCAATAATTTTGAAAAAATGCTTTAACTTGATTACATTGAATTGATTCAAAAATTGGATATTTGTTGCCTTCTCCAAAGACTCAAATTAAGAACCAACAACACTTAACAAACCCTTGATCTTACTGGAGGGATCAAATGTATCCGGTTTGAAAGATGGCATACTATTTTCCAACATATGTCTCGCTAATGATATTAATTTCTTGTTTGCATAATGGGACTTAAGCAAGTTCTCACTAGCTTTGGCTTGAGCTAGAGTTGCCAATTTAAGTGCATGAATGGGAGATACGGATATCAAGTCAATCGGCCCTCGACCAAAATCATCTGGATCAACAACAACTTTCTTTCCTTTAAGAATACCAATGTCTCTCGCCACTATTTTTGGACCCTGATCTTCCTTCTCCTCTCCTTTCTAATCATTACCCGTATCCTTGTCCACATCCAATCATTACTCGTATCCTTGTCCACATCCAATGTCTCCTCGGCTTCTTTTCTGACACAATTTGTATAACAAGAGGTTCATGTGCAACATCACCAGAGTTATCATTTGCATTATCAACATTATCAACTGGAGTTTGTCCTTCCGAAGTGGCTTCCTCAAGTGACTGATCCTTTGACTTATTGGGGGCAAATGTATTTACTTCTAGAACGGATGTGTCTTGAGTTGGTTCTTCTGGATTCATATAAACCCTCTGATCTATAAAAATTTGTCTCAAAATTGTTTCAGTTTCTTTTATCACCTCATATTTCTTCCTTGCCATAAGCTTATTCACTCTCTTCTTCCTTCAGAATCTATCCTTGGAAAGCTTCAATAATCTGGTGACTTCATCTCTAGAAATGATTGAAGATAGATTTACTAGTACATATTCTTTTATTATGTCATCTTCTATGCTAGCTATATGCTTGTTGGCAATTGACACTCATTTGATTGGTTTCATATGTTATCATTCATGGCAACATGTTCTGGCTTCATTCTTTGGTTTGACACTTCACTGACAGACACTTCACTGGCACCGACAAGTATCTTCACTGATAGGAAGGATTCTATGGGTACTGATATAGGAGGTTGACATCATTTGGGATCCGACAATCGATAATTCATTTTGTTATTTATGTATATATGTAATGAGCTAACATGTATAATCATTTTTGTACTATTTATGTAAGACGACATGAGTCATGAAGGACTGTAAGGGTATATAGGTTATTTATTAGATAATTTTGAGATAAAGGAGATGATGTTGTGTGATTAGATCAGTAATGCAAAGATCATGTATATGAGGTCAATATTATATAAGGATTTGTAGATGATTTTAGATGCGCTCACAGAGTGAAGGTTATTCTGGTAAGGGTTTAGGGTTTCAGAACTAGAACAGTCAGAGATTGAACCAGAAGTCTATCAGGCCTAGAAAATGCATTAAATGAGTTTAGTTTTATGTTTCATTATTTAAAGTGACTAGTCAATGAGACTCCTTTGTGTTGAGCAGTGTGCTCTAGGCGGTAAGCCTTCTTGCATATGTAGGCCCCCATATTATGTAATATCTTTTCATATGGCTAGTGGATTGATATTGTGGGTCACAAATCCCACCATGGTTTTTCCTCTTTGAGGTTTTCCACTTATAAATTCTCTATGTTATGGTATTCATTTGTATGATTTGTTCATTGATTTATTTACTTCTTTCAACTATATATGTATCGGTTTACTAGTTGGTGAATGCATGTTATAATAAGGTTAAAAGTGAACATTTTGGCAGAACACTAATTCACACCCCCCCCTCTCAGTGTTCTTGGATAACAATTGGTATCAAAGCCTTGTGCCTCAGAGGAAGTCTAACAACTTGAGGGAGATCTTGAATCTGGAATCCATGGATATGAGTATTGAGAAATAACTTGAGGTAGCACTTTAAGATTATGATGCTGAAAGGATGAAGAACTTGAAATTACAAGAGGAATTAAATTCTGCAAAGGAATTCATTATTATCCTACAGGAGAGTCTATCATTTGTTCAATCTAGGAGGAAGGAACTTCTGCAAAATCAGGATGATGAAGAGAAATATGCCCTTAATGAAAAATGTCAGAAGCCGAGTTAGGAGAATATTGTCATGAGGAATGCAATGCAAGCCCTAACTATGAGGATGTCAAAGGAGATTGAAGACTGGAAGAAGAATGAAGAAAACCTTGGGAGATCTCTAAAAGAGGGATCTAAAGAATGCATTTGGTTGGCTCATGAAAATGATGTGTTTAGAACAAAACTAGTGCAATCTCAAAGCAATGAAAAAGAACTTGAAAGACAGATGATAAACCTAAGAGATGATTTGACTATTACAAGTGAGTACAAGGATAAATTCAAGGTTAGCTCAACACACCTTAATGAACTATTGGAAAGACAAAGGCAAAATGGATATTCCAGTGGACTTGGATTTGAACAAGGTCAAAGCTCTGGTACTGCAAATGATGATCATAACGACTAGAACTAGAAGACATTGGTAAGGCAACTCAATGCTTACAAATTCAATGGTAGATGGTTTGTTTGTAATAAATTTGGTCATATGGCTAGGCAATGTAGAAATAGAGCAAATCATAACTATAATTCTACTCCCGGTCAATGTTCCAAATGTAATAAGTATGGTCATAAGACAAAAGATTGCAGAATGAATGTAAAATGTCATGCATGTGGAAATTTTGGACATATAGCTAATAAGTGTAGGTCAAGCAACTATATAGGTTATAGAAAAGAAATTCAAAAGAATAATGTTACATGTTATGTATGCAACAAGATTGGACACATAACCAATTTTTGTAGAAGCAAAAATCCATGAGTTAGCAATGATGGATCAAATGATAAAGGGAAAGAAAAGATAAATGAAATCTGATAAGATCATACCAAGAAATAGGTCAGGAAGTCAGATGATCAATCGGCAGATGGGACTACTCCGGTTACTCAACTAACAGAGCATAGTTCTCCTACATTGGCAAGAAGCTCATCCAATAACTAAGGTAGATGCCTTAGGTGTAGGCAAAATTAATGAAAACATTGCATAATCCCTGGGAAGGAGATCTGGGAGAAGTTCCAGACATTGGAAAATGTTTATCCAGCATGGAGATGTTAGACCAAGATCCCATATGTTCCACTAGAAGAAATTCATATCAATGACAGATTAGGGTTTTTCAAAGGTTAAAAAGGTTGAATCCACTTCATTTTGTATCACCTTGCATTCAGAGCAATTAAGAGTGATACAGAGTGAGTCTAAGGTGATTCAGAGTGATCAGAAATCTTCATCAGCGATTCCACCAACACTCGAAAGAATTATCTAGGGTTATTCATCGGCAACCATTTTTTAGGTATTTGTCGCAATCATCTATCATCATGGAAGATAGATCATCCTCTACACCTAATTTCATTGCAAATCCAATTGTTGTCGATCTTAAGGATCATCCAAGACTAATTTTCAAGCAATTCCTACATATTGCCACCTTGGACAATTCAATTGGTGCATTTTTGCGTGTTTCGGGAGGAGTTGTTTATGTGGAAGACGTCAGCCACATTGAGGATCTGGGTACTAGTGACATCAAGAGTATGTACATGAAGGAGTTGATGGGTGACTCCAAAAAGGTCAAATCCAAATATAAGCACATTGAAGATCTAGGGTTTACTGGCATTCTTGATATCCCTGAATTCAAAGATGAGATCATCTGATATGTACTAAGAAGAGTTCATGGAGAGTTAATTTGGTTGGGAAGGCCATATAAGATCACAAAGGAGGCTATTAAGTCCATCACCAGTTTGCTATAGATTGGTCAGCGTCTGGAGGAAAAGATTTCAAATGATCAAGTTAAGAAACTCACCGGCGCAACTTCAGATTGATGATCAATGAGGGTCAACACTATCACTAATCAAGACATCAGATTTGGCAACATGATTATTGGGCATAATGTAACTCAATCCAATCATCACAACTCTATTTCTAGCTCCTGCTTATATGCTGCATGTAAAATTATGAGGGAAAATGAGAAAATAGATCTATGTGGGTAGATGAATGATGAGTTGATCATTAACCTTGGAAATATTAAAGGAGAGAAAAATGGGGTATTCCGGTATGGGAATCTCATTGTCTTCTTAATGTTATTTTTCCTTAATGAAACTCCAGTTTTGGAAAGAGACAGTGGGTATTTGACATTCTGCTAGGAAGACAATTGAAGCAATCTATTGCTAGCTTAGGAAGCATGTGAGATGATAAGGTTTGGGGTTATTTCAAGGCATTTCAGAAAGAAATGAAATTCAAAGAGAGGGTTACCAAACACATTGTTGACAAATACTCAATTGAGATATTCTTTATGGTAAAAAAGGATGAAACCTTAATGGAAGCAGTTAAACCTCGAAAGATATGTATAGAGGAGATGGGGTATGAGGTTGATGTTGTGATTCTTGATTCTTATGCTAAAATATTGATTGATGCTCCAATTAATCAGGCTGAAAAAGTCTTTTGGTACTGCAAAGCAAAAGAAGCAAGAGGTTCAAACTGAATTCAATCGGAAGAAGAGAGAGAAATAACAAGGTAAGGCCAACAAAGTTTTTGAAAAGGTATCCCAAGACATCAAGGCCTTAATTGATGTTGTCTTGGCAAAAGGAAGGAAGAGGAAAGAGCCTAGAATCTTCATTTAACCTATTCCATTAGACTCTAGAACTGAAGATGACATTCCTTTAGCATTCAAGAGGGTATTGAGGAAGAAAGGTGAGGAGTCTAAGGAGGAGGCAAGGAAGCAACTGGTAAGGAAGGTGACAATCAAGGTATCGGCTAGCCAACCTGCAAAGAAAAGAGATCCAAAGGAAACATCTCTTACATCTTATGTACCATCCGGTACTAGCAGAAGAAAGGAGAAGGAAGACATAGACCTTGCTATTGTAACCAGTAATATATCTATAATCCCTCCCAAGACTTGTGCAGAACTGATAGATGAAATGACCAAGGATGGAATTTTGAAAAATATTCAATACTATTATGAGAACTTAGATGATGATGAGCATAAAGAAATTAAGGAAGCAGTTTTGTTACACAGATATATTTAAGAAGGCTTTGTTAGAAATTGAAAAGAAAATACCAACACAACTATATAACAATCTAGATGCTAGGAGATTATCCACTATGGAGGAGGATACACGCATAAAAATTCAAGATTTATTAACTACTTGTGGTTCTATTACTCCAAATGAGCTAGATATGACCATTGAAGTTGTAGATAGAATAATTTTCTGTAGCAAGCACAGGATAATTAGTCATTCGGTAGGTAGGGTTAATGAAATAATCAACGAAACTCACAAGGCATGGGTTTAATTATTTGTTGACAACCCTAGTTTCTTCTCTTCACTGAAAGCTAAGACAAACACTACTGACATCCCGACGAAAGGGAAAGGCAAAGGTGTAGTGGGTGCTTCAATTTTGAAAGATGTTAAGGAATTGGATGAAGAGCCCCTGGAAGAATCAAATGTACAGGCGAGAGAGGAGATATCGGCAAAAGTAGATAATGTACATATGCCAGCTCATACAATGTATAGGTTAAGGATACATTTAATGTGGAACCAATAGTAATAGATACTGCACCAAGTGGCGAAGCCACTCGTGCAAAAGTGGATGCTATTAAAGGTATTAAACCATCAAAGGAGAAGGGAGAGGAATCTGACAAGGAACAGATAGCCAACACATCTTTGTTGTCAACTGACACCTCTCAGGTAGAGTAGTAGAGCATAACCAAGATGAGTTCTATTGAGCTCATGATGATTTTTGCTTAGAAGATGATGAAGGAAGGATCAGTGGACAAAGGAATAATTGATCAATCAATTCCAATTTTCCATAGACTTGTCCCAGAGTGCCAGTTTGACAAAGGAGAAAGCCCATCCGGCAAGCTCAAAATAATTATTGAGCACATCTCTAAGGATTTCCAATCACTGCAACAAATATCTAATCTTCAAGCATTGGAAAGATTCACTCAAGCTAAGAGAGCCACTTTTGATCAATTGATCGAATCAGAGAACAAAGAGATTTCTGGCAAATTTAAGTTAATTGATAATGCTTTAAGGCAGTGTAGAAATATATATAGAGTATGTTGTAACACTAGATTACTAACTGTAGATATATATAAAGGCATTAAAGATTCTCAGGATAAGATTGTAGGTATAGTCAATTCTTTTGATGGTTTAAATTCTTTGACTACATCTGTTGATGGGCATATTTTATTTTTAGAAGCTTAGATTTCAGCTCTTGAAAGGGATAGAGACAAAATCATTAGGAGAGCTAAAGGGCTTAGAGGATTGGTGAGTCCTCGGTTGGATTCCTTGAGTGTACATAAAAAGGAATGCATAGATATGGTTGGCAAGCCCACACCGATAGAGCTTAAGGAGAAAGAGTCTCATGCTCATATGCTTAATAGACTTGTATATGTATCCAACACATTCAAATCCGGCTGGGACACTTATCTAGAGCTTTTGGAGAAAGACTATCTAAAATTTTTCAATTATATTCAACTTTGATAAGGTGTTTTGGGACACATTCTTTGTACATAATTTCACTCTTCATCTCGGTTTTTGGTGTTTTTTTGGGCATTGATGTCAAATGGGGAGGTATAGGTGAAAAATATATCTTTGACATCAAGAGATATGGAGTATTTGTATAGATCATGATTACAGATGAATATTCAACTCAAGGGGAGCAATCTCAGAATGAATTCGATAGATGGAAACCATTATCATTTTTCACATGAGTGCTGCCATCAATTCCAAAGGGGGAGATTGTTGGCAATTGACACTCATTTTATTGGTTTCATATTTTGTCATTGATGACATGTTCCAGATTCATTCTTTGGTTTGACACTTCATCGACAGACACTTTACTCACACCGACAGGTATCTTCACCAGTAGGAAGGATTTTATGGGTACTGGTATAGGAGTTCAACATCAATGAGGATCCGAAAATCGGTAATTCATTTTATTATTTATGTATATATATAATGCGCTGACATGTATAATCATTTTTGTATTATCTATGTAAGCCGACATGAGTCATGAAGGACTATAAGGCTATACAGGTCAGTTATTAGATTAGTAATGCAAAGATCATGTGTATGAGGTCATTTATGTATGAGGTCAATATTCTATAATGATTTGTAGATGATTTTGGATGCACTCATAGAGCAAAGGTTATTCTGGTAAAGGTTTAGGGTTTCAGAATCAGAAGAGTCAGAGCTTGAACCAGAACTCTATCAGGCATAGCATATGCATTAAATGAGTTCAGTTTTATGTTTCATTATTCAAAGTGACTATAGTCAGTGAGACTTCTTTGTGTTGAGAAGTGTGCTCTAGGTGGTAAGCCTTCCTGCATGTGCAAACCCCCATATTATGTAATATATTTTCATATGGCTAGTGGATTGATATTGTGGGTCACAAATCCCACCATTGTTTTTCCTCTTTGAGGTTTTCCACGTATAAATTCTCTATGTTATGGTATTCATTTGTATGATTGGTTCATTGATTGCTTTACTTCTTTCAATTATATATGTACCGG